>NC_041389.1:150065110-150078281 GCF_002162155.2 Triticum dicoccoides | reverse complement strand
AGCCGCTAACAGCTTGAAGAGTCGTTCCTCAAACACATCCAGCTCCTGAGGGAGCCTTCGGGATGCTCTCTTGGCGATGTCGTCCACCTCCTTGTTTGTTCCTCGCGGCACGTGCTGCAGTTCCAAGCCTAAGAACCGCTTCTCCATCTTGCGTACCTCTTCTAGGTATGACTCCATGTGCTCGTCCTTGGGTGTGTACTCTTTGTTGGAGAAGTTTATGAGGAGCTGGGAGTCGCCTTTGATGGTGAGGGACTTCACTCCTAGCGCTGCCATGTCTCTAAGGCCAGCGAGCAAACCTTCATACTCTGCGATATTGTTGGAGACCATTTCGCCTTGCTGAAAACAGAGTTGTATTGTGTAGTAGAGCTTGTCCTTGGAGGGTGAGATGAGGACGGCCCCAGCCCCTGCACCTTGTCATGTGAATGCGTCATCAAAGTACATGATCTGCCCGTCTGGCTCCTCGTCCCCAGGAAAGAGGGAACAGTCCTCGCTCACTCCACGGTCAGGGGCGTCAGCCCATTCTGCCACAAAATCTGCGAGGGTCGCGCCCTTGATGACTCTGGTGGTGCTGAACTCTAATTGGAATGCCTGGAGCTCAATGTTCCACTCCGCAACTCGCCCGGCAGCGTTTGGGCTCCGGAGCACCCTCTCCAGTGGCTAGGCTGAAACGACCTTGATGGGGTGGCCCTGGAAGTAGTGGTGCAGCTTTCGGGAGGCGGCAAGGAGCGAGGAGTAAGAGCTTTTGAGGCATAGGGTAGCACGCCCATGCCTCCCGTAGCACCGTGCTGACAAAGTAGACCGGGTGCTCGACAAGGGAAGAGGTGTTGGTAGAGTCTTGTGCTTCTTGAGGATATGGGCCTTCAGAGGTCCCACCTTCTGTCGTGCCGAGTGTGGTCTCGCGAGTGCCAGCCTCAGGAGCCCCCCCAGCCGAGGGGTTGGTTGCAGCCTCGGGAGGAGTGCATGCCGCCGGATCGGCTGAGGCCTCAGGAGCGCTGTCCTGAGGCTGATGCGCTTTGCTTGGTGATCGAGCGCCCTGTCGAGGGCCCTTGAGCATGCGTCCCTCCCTTAGCGCCACCAGGGCAGCGCTGTAGAGTGAGGGGTGGCCGCCAGATAGAGTACCATGGGCTCAAGAGGGTGCGGCGCCACCATTACCGGCGGGCTGGTCAGGTATCTCTTGAGGTCTTGAAAGGCTGCGTCAGCCTCAGGGGTCCACTCGAATGACCCCTTCTTTTTCATCAGCTTGAAGAACGGGAGAGCGCACTCTCCCAGCTTGGAGATGAAACGCCCCAGCGAGGTCATGCAGCCCGCCAGCTTCTACATCTCCTTCAGTGTCTGTGGGGAGCTCATGTCTTCTATTGCCTTGACCTTCTCCAGATTTGCTTCGATCCCTCTGTGCGATACTAGAAAGCCCAGCAGCTTGCCAGAGGGAACTCCGAACACGCACTTCTCGGGATTGAGCCGTAGGTCCACCTTGCGCAAGCTGGCAAACGTCTCCTCCAGATCCTCAATCAGGTTCCTTGCCTCCCGAGACTTCACCATGATGTCATCAACATATGCCTCAGCATTTCTCCTGAGCTGCCCGCCCAGGGCGATGTGCATCAGCGCTGGAAGGTAGACCCAGCATTGCGGAGCCCGAAGGGCATGCAGGTGTAGCAGTACACTCCGCAGAGGGTCAGGAACGCCGTCTTCTCCACATCATGCATGGCCATCTTGATCTTGTGGTAGCCTGAGAAGGCATCCAAAAAGCACAGCAGGTCGCACTCGGCGCTGGAGTCAACGATCTGGTTGATGCGAGGAAGCGGGAAGGGATCCTGAGGGCAAGCCTTGTTGAGGTTGGTGAAGTCAATACACATGCGTTCCTTCCCTCCTTTCTTGGGGACGACAACTTGGTTTGCCAGCCATTCCGGGTACCGTACTTCCCTGATGACCCCAGCATCCTGCAGCTTGCGGGTTTCTTGGACAATGAATGTCTGCTTCTCGGTGGACTGGCGGCAGGCCTTCTGCTTCACTGGGCGCATGTTTGGGCATACCTTCAGGTGGTGCTCGATTATTCCCCTTGGAACCCCCACCAGGTCTTTGGGCTCCCATGCAAACACGTCCTTGTTGGCGCGCAAGAAGTCGACCAATGCTTTCTCTTGATCCTGAGGAGACCAGCTCCTATGGTAAAGGTGGCGCCCGATGCCCCATCTTCATTGACCGGCACTTGCTTCGTCTCGTCTCGGTCTTGGGAGAACAACTGCTTCTTCTTGGCCGGTGCTGCCCCTGGGGCCTCAGGGCCCCATTTCTCGCCAGGCAGCGCGGTTGCTACTGACCTGAAGGTGAGCTTGAGGGCCTGCAGCGCATCCTTGGTGTGCCCTACCACCATGAGGACACCGTTGCTACCTGGCATCTTCATAAGGTTGTAGGCTAGATGAGTCGCCGCCATGAACTTGGCCAGAGTGGGGTACCCAAGGATGGCGTTGTATGGCAGGTTGATCCTGGCGATGTCAAAGTCGATGAGCTTAGTGCGGTAGTTATCACGGGTCTCGGAGGTGACAGGGAGCTGGATCTGCCCCAATGGGTTGGTGAAGCCACTGCCAACCCCAGAGAAGGGCTTGGTGGGTGGAGCCAGTCGGGGGGCACATGCAGTAGGCCGAATGCCTCCGCAGAGAGCATGTTGAGGCCGGCTTTTCCATCGATGAGGGTCTTGGTGACCGCCACGTTGTAGTTGGTGGGGGTGCAGAGCATCGGGAGCGCGCCTGCTCTCGCCGTGGTTGTTGTATGATCTTCTGGTCCGAAGGCGAGGTCGGCCTTAGGCGTTGCCCAGCCCGGAGGGGCCCCAAGGCTCACTTGGGCAATGCTCACTTGTCGATAGAACTGCTTGATGCGCCAGTCAGAGGGTGGTGCCTGCAAGCCACCTAGGAGAGTTGCAACGACGGGAGGCGCCGGTGCCGCGAAGCGCGCGACAAAGAGGCCACGTAGATCCTCCCAGGAGGCCACAGAAGGCGCCGGCAGGTTGAGCAGCCAGGCACGCGGTGCGCCTACGAGGGCCATGGGGAGACAGTTGGCCTTCACCTTGTCATCTCCCCCGTCCACCCAGATCGCCTCCTCGTACGCCTGGAGGAAGCCAACCGAGTCCGCCGCACTGTCGTAGTGCGGCGGCATCTCTGGCTTAAACATAGGCGGCCAATCCACCCGCCGCAAGGAGGGGGTGAAAGCGCGGAGCCCCTCGGCCCCCTCAAAGGCGCACGAGGTCGAGCCGACGAAGGAGCACCCGCCATCGAAGCTGGTGACGCGATGTGGCGGATGGAGCAGCGGATCCCCGACGCACCCCTACCTGGTGCGCCAAATGTCGGATTTCGGGTTCCACAAACCCTTGATAGGTTCAAACTCTGGGGTGCGTGCAGAGATCTCAACCTATCCATCCTGCCTACTCGCGATCTTCCTAAGCCTAGTGCGTCGAGCTCAAAGGGACAGGGAGACACAGCAGTTTATCCTGGTTCGGGCCACCTTGTGGTGTAATACCCTACTCCAGTGTTTTGGTGGATTGCCTCGAAGGGCTGAGGATGAACTAGTACAGTGGATGAACTGGCCTCAGGAGGTGAGGTGTTCTTGAGCTCAGGAGATCTGGTGAGGTGGTTGGATGAGAAGGGATCTGATCTCTTCGCCCCCCCCCCCCTCTTTGGTGGTGGCTAAGTTCTCTTTATAGCGGCCTTGTTCCTCTTCCCAAACGTTGGCGGGAAGGGCTCCCACAACAGCCAGATTTGAAGGGGGACAAGTAGTACATCCTATCCTAACTAAACTGTGCTTCGCCTGCGAAAAGCCCATGGTCGTGATGCTGCGGTGGGCTCGGTGATGACCTCCGTCCTGTTGTCCTGGCGGTCTTGGTCTCGTTGCACCAGAATGGAAACCTTTGGCTGATTCCTCGGGACTCCACACCTGCCGCTTGACTCCTTTGCACCAAAGGGGAAACTGGCGCTCTGCGCCCGCCTGGCCTTGGCCGTCATGGCTCATGTCAGCTGAGCCTCGTGAGGTGCACCTTGCATAGAATTCTCCGCCCCTTGGGAGCCAGCCTGAGGAGGCCGATCCCCTCAGGGGTCTTGGCATCATCCACCTCGCGAGGCTTGGCCCCTCGCGAGGGTCTTGAGTTGTCAATGTTGAAGCTAGGCCGTACCAGGCCGTCAATGGAGCTGCGCAGTGGGCCGCAGGCATGCAAGTCTGGGTACCCCCGTATCAAGAACGCCGAAAGTTTCGGTAGGGAATGTCCCAGCTTTGGGGACGAAATGATATCCATTGTCTCTTATTGCTTTCAAAAAAATTCTCGTGTCAACATAAAACAACAGGAGTGTTGTGTCAATTTTTGGGATTTTTCGAGGTTCGTTTGGTCATTTTTATGCATTAATTGAGTTTTCAATGCATTTATGTGCATAATTCAAATTTTAACCATTCACGTGACGCCACGTGTCTTAGTTTTAATGGCTATAGGTTTAGTTGGCTCTTGATCACAAACATTTTAGAAAGAACACCCGTATGCAAAGTGAGAGCAGGATTTGTGCATCTCTTCAACGCAAACGGTTGTTTTGGATGACCCATGTGCAATGCAACCACTTACAAACAATTTGGTAATATTTGCATCTGTCATATTGGGTATGTTGCCATTTGTCAAACTGGAAAGATTGACATTTATTGATCTAGTAACATTGCCATTTGTCAACCTCGTAACACTGCGATTTGTCAAAATATGAAGCTAAAAATCACTAGTAGTATCTAATTTTTGCAACTAAAATTCAGTAATTAAGCATAGATGGAGGCGAGGAGGCTTGTTCAGCAGGGCGTGCAGCAGGCAACGCGGTACTATTCGATTTGACAGCGGGCGGCGCAGTTCTCGATACAGCTTTAATGCAGACGAGGGAGAGGGTAGCGGTTCCCGAAACGTTGAACGGCCAATTATGCATCCTCCTTCAATTAGCATCATGTATGCATGAGGGAAGTAACGGGAGGAGGACCAGGAAAAGAGGCAGCATGATGTGAATGCAACACAGTTTGCACTCATATAAATGCGCCCCTCCATTCCAATGCATCTACCACATCGTACACACCTAAGCATTTGCCTAAGCACCTACACTAAGTGCAAAAGTGCTCACTCTAGACCCATGGCGGCGATGCGCGCGAGCGGCCAGCGGCTATGCCAGACGATCCACGACGCCGGCCTGCGGTATGGCGCCAAGGATCGTCTCCAGACGGTGTTGGCGACAGGCTGGTGGATGGCCGCCGTCAATGCCAGCTATGACTCTCAGTTGAACCAGATGATCATTGCCACCACCAACAAGTTCACCTCTGTCAAGAAGCTTGCGGACGACATCATCGTACTCCTCCAGCCCGCGCGCCCAGGCTCCTCATTGCCTGCCACCGTAATCGGCCTCCATGGTCGGAACCTCTTTCAAGCACTGGCGGCACTGCGACTGCCCGCCAACACCACGAAGAATGTCCACGTGGAGGTCGCGCTCGCCGCGAGGCGCCTCGCCCTGCAAGAATTTGTCGACCTACACATCCACGTGTACGAGCAAATCGTGTACATATGTATCTACAAGGCCAGTGAGGACGCTACGACGTTGGCCTTATTCAACCTGTTGGAAGCCTTGGATGCCTTTGCTGAGAAGCACCTTGACCTCGCCACAAAAGCCGCCGCTCCTTAGCCGTCGGTCGGTGGCCCGGCGCACTGATGCATCTTTCTTCTTGCCTCCTTAATTCTTATTGTGCTATTGCATTCTCGTTCCAGTCAATACAGACATGTGTGATCCCTTTGCTTAATTATATGCATCACTGTACTAGTACTCCATCCGTCAATTTATAAGTTGTGTTGCGAGTGTTTGGGGCCGGTGCACGACACAATAAGCACACCCATGATGACACATACGGAGAGGACATCCAGCGGTTCCAATGGCGATTTGTCAAAATATGCAGCTAAAAATCACTAGCACTATCTAATTTTTGCAACTAAAATTCAGTAATTAAGCATAGATTTCATTCATAGATTAAGTAGTCGTGCTTAATCTATACAAACAGTTCAACCATTAGGTGTTGCGGCGCGCTTGGGTTGTGTACAGCTTTTCCTTGCGTGTTCAACTGCTATATGCATATATATGGTTGCTCGCCGTTCATGCGACCGCAGAGCACTCTGCTCGCGTCCCTCCGCGCGCGCTCTGCCAGCAGTTGGGCCTGCGCACGATCACATCGGAGGCCCCATATGCATGCAGTTGCGCCGCGCGCGTTGCCATGCGATGCAATTTTGTGCGGCACAATGGAATTACGCGCTGCGAATTAGAACCGCCATCAGGACGTGCCATCCGGCCTCCCCTTTCATTCCTGTGGCCATTATAACCTTAGTCTCTTCAACCTTCCGATCGCGCCCCACAACACAACAAGCACACCCATGACGACACATAGAGAGGGGATGTCTAGCGGCGCAACCCCCCTCGGAGAGCCTGGGCTCCTGGGCGCGCCCTGGTGGGTAGTGCACCCCACGGGCCTCCCATTTGTTACTTTGTTGGCCCACTGGGTGTCTTCTGGTCCAAAAAATCTCCAAAACATTTCGCTGGCTGGACTCCGTTTGGTACTGATATTCTGCGAAGTAAAAAACAAGCAAAAACAGCAAGTGGCACTGGGCACTATATCAATAGGTTAGTCCCAAAAAATGATATGAAAGTTGCTATAAAATGAATATAAAACATCCAAGAATGATAATATAACAACATGGAACAATCAAAAATTATAGATACATTGGAGACGTATCACAACTCAACGCATAAGAGGGCTTGTCAATCCCTCCTCGGTATTGAGATAGATTAAATTGTATGAGATTGGATAAATAGATCTAACAAAAACACAAAATAAATAGTAAAGAAAAAGTGCAGCAAGGTATTTTTGGATTTTTGGATTAATAGATCTGAAAACAATATGATAGAAAATAGACTCGGGGGCCGTAGATTTCACCAGAGGCTTCTCTAAGAAACTAGCATACGGTGGGTAAACAAATTACGGCTGGGCAATTGATAGAAAAGCAAATAATTATGATGATATCCAAGGCAATGATCATGTATATAGGCATCATGTCCAAGATTAGTAGACCGACTCATGCATACATCTACTACTATCACTCCACACATCGATCGCTATCCAGCATGCATCTAGTGTATTAAGTTCATGGAAAACAGAGTAATGCAATAAGAACAATGACATGATGTAGACAAGATCTATTGATGTAGGAATAGACCCCATCTTTTTATCCTGAATGACAACGATAAAGCATGTCATGTCTCCTTCGGTCACTAAATTGAGCACCGCAAGATCGAACCCATCATAAAGCACCTCTTCCCATGGCAAGAAAAAACAATCTAGTTGGCCAAACCAAACCAAAGTTTCGGAGAAGAAATACGAGGCTATAACAATAATGCATATAAGACTTCAACAGAGACTCAAATAATATTCATAGATAGATCTAATCATAAACTCACTATTCGTCGAATCCCAACAAAACACCGCAAACAAGAGTTACATCAAATAGGTCTCCAAGAACATCGAGGAGAACATTGTATTGAAGATCAAAAAGAGAGAAGAAGTCATCTAGCTACTGCCAATGGACCCATAGGTCTCTGGTAAACTATTCATCAGAGGGGCAAGGGTGATGATGAAGAACCCCTCCGTGATCATTGATCCCTCCGGCAAGGTGCCGGAAAATGCCTCTAGATTGGATCTCGTGCTTTTGGAACTTGCGGTGGTGGAAACTCTGATCTCTCGACTCCCCTAGGGTTTCTGGAATATGCAGGGCGCGCCTGGGGCCTCTAGCGTGCCCTGGTGCCTAGTGGGCCCACTGGACTCCTCGGGTGCACCTCCTTGGCCTCCTGAGTGTCTTCTGGGCAGAAAAAATCTCCAAAAAGTTTCGCCGCATTCGAACTTCCTTTGATATGGATATTCTGCGAAGTAAAAAATAAGAAAAAACAGCAACTGGCATTGGGCACTATGTCAATAGGTTAGTCCCAAAAACTGTTATAAGTTGCTATAAAATAAATATAAAACAATCAAGATTGATAATATAACAGCATGGAACAATAAAAAATTATGGATACGTTGGAGACATATCAACACATAGTACACGGATGATGCAGCGTGTGGATGGACTGGTGTGGTGGACACGTAACCGAACAGAGGAAGATTCGTCTTTTTACCTTTCTAGATCACGATGAACTTGCACAGGAAAATATGGTGGACAAAAACAAAGTTCAATCTAGTAGATAATTTTCTCTTGGACTAATCTAGACCAATTTTCTCTCGGACTAACCTAGACCAGCACTAGTATTAGATGAATGCAACCAAAAATTCAACAACACAAATACTAGATGCAAAAATTGCTAAAGGCTAAAAAGGTAGATGTGATAGATGAACTAATCTATTTTTGTGTTTTTTTGTTGGTTGTAGGACTGAAAAACAATCTAACCTAATAAAACTGTAAATCTCTCATCGATGAACTTGAAAACTGATACCACCTGATGTGAACTGGGGGGCCAATTTTTCGATGAGAGGAGATAACTACGATTTTTGGCGACTCGGCCCTCACGATCCGGCTACCAACCATACAGGGAGAACCGTACACAGCTGATATCCATGTCAGCCGTTGTACCAACTCCATTGTGTTATTGACCGAACCAACGGCATGATTGACCTATCCATGAAGGATTTTTCCTGCAAGCAAATCGAAGAACATGCAAGAAAATAATAGCCAAGCAATCTAAATTGCCGATATGCTAGTTGAAATAAAATCTCACAAGACTAAATAATTGGGTTTCCGATAAGATGTCTTGACGGTCTCACTAGCCGCTACGAGCGAAGACAAATAAAAGCAGCAACAGCTAAACTCCTCTAAACAAAATCCGAGTCTAAACCCTAACGTAGACTAGCTATTTATTTTGGATGATCGAGGGCAGCCACCGCTTGACTTGGAGTCGGTGGATCAATCTCCAGGGTCGTACGACATGAGGGCTTTTGAAGCCCAATAAATTTCATGCATGCATCATGTCGCATCACATGGGTCCGGGCCCAGCTCCTTGCATGAACGTTGCACCTCTTGCAGGTCCATTCAGAATATATTTTCTTTTCTTGGATGCAAATAACCAGTGTTTCTGCTAGTTGTTTCAAAAAGCTGGTGATCTCTTTCTTCAACTTGACATATGGCTTGTAGAATTCTTTGTTAATTCTATACAAAATAAAACCTGGTGTCATAATTTTGTCTTAGGCAACAAAGTAATATATGGTGTAATTATTAATTGAGATCACCTAGAAAATATATCCACATGTAACGATCATGATCTTATCTGAGGTGGCTATGTGTACATCAAAATGTCCTTAATTGATTCAAAAAGATTTGGTTGGTTTGGGTTCAACAATTGAATAATGTACACAACGATTCATGTTAAAATTCAAGTGGGTTTGGAAGTTATTATTCAAACTAGATTTGTGTTCAAATTTGAAATAATTGAAACTTGAAAGGTTTGGGTTGTTCTCAAAATAGTTCAAATAGGTTGTGATCATCATATGAATCAATTTACAAAAGCATTCATTTGATTGGACTTATAGTATGGGTTCTAGGTTCAACTTAGTTTGAATTCAAATTTAAATAACTTTGAATTTGAAAGGTTCAAACTTGGGTGATAAGGTTCTAATGCTCAGTTGTGGTACTATTGAACATAAAGCAAAAAATAATTCCTAAGTTTTAAACAACGAATAACAAGGTGTGATCAATTCAAATTGGTTTCAAAACATTTGTCATGGGAGAAGAAAATGATTGCCATGGCAGAAATTTCTGTTGGGTTCGATATTTTTTGGGTATGACCATCAATATTTGATGGGATTGAGAAATTAATGTTTCTATTTCAAATTGATTGGGGTGGATCACCGCACCTATTATGTTCTATTTATAACTTGATATTGCACCTAGAATGGTCCACCCCAGTAGGGAACAAAATAAACAAAGAGATTTGCAAAAAAAATTATTAATTAGCCATAAGTAAATCAAATCAAAGTGATTATCTCAGAAAATCTAGGATTATTCGGTTTAAGCACACGTAAAAACAAGAGCAAAAATACACTCATCGGTAAGCACTACGTTGGAACCGATGGGGATCCATAATTCACAAACAAGCAGACGCCCTGGTGGACTGGATGGGAGGGGAGGCCGCCATGCATGCGACACGAGGGGGCTATGGCGTAGTCACCAACGCAGGGGCATGAGCTATCCTTAATGCAACTCTAGTAGAGTCGCCATATGTGGTCAAACACCATAATAACCGCTCATATGGCGATTGTGGCCGAAAAGACTAGTCTAGCAGAGTCGCCATCACACACTCAATCGCCATATTTTTGGAGGTGATGCCAAGTCGAGCCCCCAAGCCTATGGAGGCTGGGGGTGTTGCTTTTGAGTGCGCTCCATCACCAACCGCCCATGCGGGATGGAAGTTTCACCTCTCTCATCATCATCCCGCGTGACCTTTCTTATCTTCTTGTCAATGGTACACACAAGCATAATAATCCCGCCGCTCATCTCAGCAGGAAACATGCCAATTAATCACGGTCAGCACGTGCACAACTGTTCGCCCCATTTCCTCCCATGTTTCATGCCACTTTTTCCCATCACCCAGCAGGTTTCCCACTGCGCGCGTCTATAGAAAGGTTGGTGGTTCCCCGTGTTCTCTCCTTTCCCCGCCTCCCACAACTCCACTTACATCTCCTCCTTTCACTTCATTCTCCACTTTCCTTCTCCTCACCGTGTCACTTCCCCTGCTATTGGAGTGGGTGTTGCTCTCGGAGGAGGAGAAACTGGTTGGACGAGGAGGCCACCCTCATCACTAAGGAGTAGGATCATCATGACATGGTGGATGCCCCATAGGAGGATCCCACCCTCCTCGCCGAGGAGGAGGAGTGGCATGCTCAGCATGGTGAGGACCCCGCACTCATCGTTGTCGGTGCCAAATCCGCCCCACGCCATGCCGATACTCTGTAATTACTCGTTTAATCCTCCTCCCCACTGTTAGTGAGGAATGGGATGAACGATATGCCACTGTAGCGACCCGACCCGAATGGGTCAAGTCTCTGTGCTTACTGTCATCCCTGGATCGGTATGCTGACACACACAGTACTCGAGGATTTATAACAGAGGTAAATCACATGTATAAAGTAACGTAAATACTATTACCTCAATCCAAAATAGCGGAAGTAACAAGGTTGTGGATTCCCATCAACACCAACGGCAAAGTTGAGTGTAGAAATCGTAACCCTAACATATCACTTACTCGTCGTAAGATCCTGCAACATGAGACGCTGCAGCCACAGAGGGTCAGTACATTGAATGTACTGGCAAATTCACACCATAGAGCAATGATGAATAAAGGCTATCACTACATGCATATTTGGCTGGTGGAGGCTCTATGGTTATAATGTTTTTGCGAAAAGCCAATTTTTCCCTACTACAAAGGAATAAATTTTAATTAAACTATCATGGTGGTTGAAACATCATTTGAGAAGGTAACCCCAACTCAATGATCCCAATTAAAATAGTTAACAACCAGCAAGATTAATTTAAAAGTGTTGAGATACATGCGAATACTCAAGTACTAGATACTCAAAATTGTCCATAACGGGGGACACAGCTAACCATGATTAGATTGTACACTCTGCAGAGGTTTGCGCACTTTTCCCTGCAAGACTCGATCGCCTCCGCTCATTCCTCGCACTACATGATGTTTGAGAAACGAATGACCGAGACACAGTCTTTCAGAAACATTAACTCTCTACTCCGGGCAGACCATACCAAACCTACAAACCCACTACCTGCTGATCCACCTCTTCAAGAGCTTCACATAACTTACTCAACTATGCTAGAGCCCATAATAGCTTGCGGCTGCACACGGAAGTTTCTAGCATGAATAGACTCAGTTCCCTTTGAGCCTGGGTGGCGGTCCATAGGAGAATCACATGGTAACCCCGGGATTTCCAAAAATAAAACAGGCAATCACTGGATACCCCAGGTGCCTCAGTCCACCCAGATGTGTATTAAAGTTGCCACCTTAAGTAAACCATTAATTTAACAATCTCACATCTGTCATGGAAATCACAAAAACCCAATCCACATCTACGAGCATAGCATGGCAAAATAAGCAACGCGTAGAAGTAACTCCCAAGGGTTTGATAATAAACAGGGCAATAGGTTCTACCTCAGCAACTACTTCCCAAAACCCACATGTTATCAAACCTACTCATGCAATGTTTGAGGGTGAAACTAATGCATAAAAACTGGGTATGAAAGGGATATGATCAAAGTGTGAACTTGCCTGCAATGTTGATGAAGATGATTCGCACTCAAAACTCCTGATAGTTCTACTCGTCACACTCCGGTCAATCTATCGTGAGCAAGCAATAGTAACCACACATAAGCAATCACTCAAAAGATCGGAAAGAACGAAGAGAACAACATCGGGAAACATCAAAACCAAGCAAATAACTCTTGCAGTATAAAACAATTTCTAATAGTACCAAAATTAAGTGAATTTGGCCTTATCAGAAAGTTTAGGTCAAGAGCTTCGAGATACAAAAAGAATTACTCAAATCGGAGTTATAAAATTCAAGTTATGATTAAACGAAGTTCAAATTCAAATCTGATCTAATTCAAATTTTAAACTTTCAAAAATATGTTTAAGTTGTTTTACTGGATAGAGGGGATTGTAACGAAGGAGTGGGTGTTGGTTTCGTTGGATTTGGACAAACGAGTAAAAAGTAGCGATTGTTTGAAAATCAGGGGCAAAATCTGTAAAATAAAACCTACCGAATAGGTCCCTGGCAGAAAACTAAAATAAAAGAAAAATACTAAATAACGAACGTTCGCTACGGAGAACTAACGGACGAACGATCTCTAATTAAATTAACCTAAATCAATAAACCGTTGAAAATAAAAATCGAAGAGAAAACCGGGTCGGGTTTTATTGGTTATACCGGTTCGAGGGAAATAAACCGGAGGCGGCGGCGGTTAACTCCGGCGAGGCGGGGCAGCAGCGACGGAGAACTTCGGCGAGGCGGGGCTTCGCGACAAGGGGCGAGGGCGGCGAGGGGCGACGGCAGCGCGGGGACCGGCGCGGTGGCGCGGGCG
>NC_041389.1:150057440-150064484 GCF_002162155.2 Triticum dicoccoides | reverse complement strand
GGTGAAGCGGCGCGGCGGCGGCGGCAAGATGCGCGCGGCGGCGGCAAGATGCAGCGAGGCGAGGCGAGGAAAGAGAGGGGAGTCGGGGCGGTGCCTTTTATGGAGAGGGGCGAGGAGGTGGCATGGGGAAGGGGTAGGAGGAGGCCGGGGCGACCACGGCGAGCGGCGGCGGTGGCTCGAACTCGGGGAGTCCTGCTCGGGCACGCGCGAGGGAGATGGCGGCGCTGTTGGGCTGGGCCGTGGCCTGGCTCGGGCGGTGGGCCGGCCCAGTCGGCGGCGGGGATTTTTTAAAAAAAAACATTTTCCAGAAAACTAAATATAATAAACCACCAAAAATAAATAAATAAAATATACTATAGGCATAATATATCAAAAGTTTCAGAAAAAGATTTTCTACGACTTGAACATTTTTCTAAAGTCAAATAAAATACACACAAATTCAAATAAAGCAAAGAGTGCTTCTGTCCTAGTAAAATCCAGTAAAAATCATTTTAAAAATACCAAAATTAATTCAAATTTATTTCTCTCCAATTTTCTGGTGTAGGGAATCATGTTACCCTATTTTCCATATATTTTTATTTTTGGAGAAAAATAATTTGAATAAAACTCAAATAACTCCAAATTGAAAAATAAATTCAAAAGAACTTTGAAATTAATTCTTTGAAACTCCCAACTCATATTTCATATGTTTTGAAGAAGTCATTTTATCTTCGCTCGTGAAAATCATTGAGTTGCATAAAGTTCCTGGGTTGGAAATATTTTTTCCAAATGAAATTCAAATATTTCAACACCCCTTGTCATTTAAATAAATGGAAGAAGTCATGTCATCTTCTCTCCAGGGTTTTGTGGTGAAAAGAATTCGAATTCATGAAGATCATAAAATGCAAAATGAAAGTTTGGGAAAGTCCTTTTATTCCCTCTCATTTAACTTTCAAAAAGTTTCAAATTTCACTCAATCAATCACACAACAATCAAACAATCAATCAAATCTATCTATTTGATATAACATTCCAAAATTTAGAATTTTGGGATGTTACAAACCTACCACCCTTAAAATGAATCTCGTCCTCGAGATTCGGAGAGGCTAGCAAGAAATAGTTAGGGTTTGGGGGTCTTCTCAAAATCCATCGATCGTCTCCGGGGTCTCGGGTGCTACCACCCTTAGAAACATGGTTACGGTTCCATCAAAACTCATATACTCCATCCTTATTGTTGACAGTGTCGGTCTTCTCAGATCTTCAATATAATTCCTTCTCTGGGCTCTTCCGGTAGCGGCATAACCTTTCCTCAATACTTCTGTCCTTTCATCTTGGTACGGTTATTCCGAAACTGGGTCTTCTTGGCTGACGGGTCTGGCGCCAATACTAAACAACTATCGATATCTCATGGTGGTCAACAATTTATGGTTTCTCCTGCAGGAAATGGGTCTGGGCTAAACCTCACCGTATAACCTACGATTGGCAACAACTGCCTTGTACAAGGGGAAAAATTGCTATACCATTCTATGGTTCAAGCAAGGTTTAATATCGTCGTCTCTCTACTATAGGTAAGTCACTCAGATTTACCATCCCACATAGCAAGGCGAACAATAAGAGTAAGTCGGTATAGTGATCAATCCATCCTGCACCCAAATCATTACCTTGTACATGGTTTAGCGAATCTCGCATTCTAACACTCGGTCATCCTCACAAGCATTGCAGAATTTCTCTTGTCAATGAACCAAGTTTGGATAATCCATTGATTCTGCAAGCCAAACAAACATCTATCGTTCCTTAACAACTCTCAGGTTTTGCGTAAACTCCTATAGAATCATCGGTGGGTAAAGGCATATCCTCTTCCAAGGGTTTTCCCTTTAGCAAGAATGTGCTTGCTTCTTGGCAGGTCCTGGGTCTGTGGGTTATGGCCCATCTCATCACTTGTAGTCCTTGAACTCATCATCGGGACAACTGATCATTATTCTAACATCCAGCTTCCTAGCATTCTTAAATCCATCCAATACATATTGTCTTCCTTCCTTCTATTGGCACCAAACTAGGACGTGATTGCTCAGACTCATCATGGAATTTACCTTGATCCAAATTTCCAACATCATACCTCCTTTATATCCAATAGTAATTCATCTCTTCATCCTCGTGGGATGTCCCACATACCGAGATAAAAACTTATACTTATGAAGTCCATACTCCACTTCGTGGATCATCACTATCCTTTCCAGGGTCAAGCGTCCTTACAGGGGAATATTGGCCATCTCTGCATGGCACTTCTTCAACTGGGAAACGTGAAACACATCATGAACTTCTGACAGTCCTTCGGGTGACTCCAACTTGTTGGCCACTTCTCCCATATGCTCCAAAACTCTGTATGATCCTACAAATCTCGGGGCTAACTTTCCCTTAACTCCAAATAGTTTAACTCCTCGCAGAGGGGACACACGAAGACATGCTCTGTCTCCAATTTCATAGACCGCCTCCTTGCGTTTTTGAGTCTGCATAACTCTTCTGCCTGGACTGAGCTACCTTCAATCTATCTTGAATCAACTTAACATTCTCTTCTGACTCCTTGATCATACTTGGTCCAAACAACTGACGGTCTCCAGCTTCATCCCATATCAACGGTGTCTGGCTCCTTCTCCATACAAAACTTTAAAATAGGCCATCTTCAAACTGGCTTGGTAACTATTGTTGTATGAGAACTCCACGTAAGGTAGATTATCATCACTACTAGATCCATAATCTAGCACACACGCTCTCAACATGTCCTCCAGAATCTGATTGACTCTCTCGATTTATCCATCTGTCTGCGGATGAAAGGCTGTACTGAACTCTAGCCTAGTACCCAAAGTCTGGTGCAGCTGATTCCAAAACTTTGAGGTAAACTGTGTTCCTCTATCTGATGCGATGGTCCACGGAACTCCATGCAGACATACGATCCTGGTCAAATATATCTTGGCCAACTTCTCACTTATATAGGTGGTTTTCACTGGGATAAAGTGAGCCACTTTGGTCAATCGAATCAACTACTACCCAGATAGAATCATATCTTGTTCGGTTCTGGGAAATCCGGTAATGAAATCCCTCCCAAGGTTATCCCACTTCCATTCAGGTATCGGCATAGGCTGCAGTAATTCTGCTGGCTTCTGATGCTCTGCCTTTACTCTCTGGCATACATCACTACGACTACATACTCCGCAATATCCTTCTTCATACTAGTCCACCAGAAACGCTCCTTCAAATCCAAATACATCTTGGTGTTTCCAGGGTGAATCGAGTATGGTGAGTCATGAGCCTCCTAAAGTATTTACTTCCCGATCTTTGCATTACTGGGAACATATACACGTTCCTCGAACCATAAGGTGTCATGCTCATCCTTATGAAAAACCTTTGGCCTTTTCTTTGCTCATCCTCTCTTTTAACTCAGCAATCTCTTTGTCATCCTTCTGAGCTTCACGGATCTTTCCCAACAATGTAGACTGAACTTCCATTGCTGCAACAAAACCTTTGGGAACAATCTCCAACCGAAGTTCCCTGGAAATCCTTGACTAACTCCTTTGGTAATCCTCCGCTTATGAGGGTATTCGTCCTTGTTTCTTTATGGTTGTGTCCTATTTCTCCACAAAGCTTGTATGCACAAGGTTTCTTCATATCACTTCCATAAGGCTTCAACTTCTGGGACACAAACTAAGACTTTAGCAAAGTCAACTTAAATTCTTTCCAAGTGGTTACTCCTTGCCATCCATTGATGGTTTGGTACATCCTTCACCAAGTAGCAGCACCTCTTTCAAAACTCTGAAGAGCATGCTGGGTCATATCATTTCTGGCTATAGTGTCACTCTCCATATGATCCTCCATGTTCTGAATCCATTGGTCCATCTCCAATTGACTCATCGGTCCAGAAAATATAAGCTCATCTACATTCATCCTCTATTGGGTCCATGAGTTTGGGGTGGGATAAGAGAGATCGAGAGGGATGCACACAATACAAACAATAGTTTTGAAAAGACAGATTTTATTGTGGTTGTTGGAAAAACAACAAACAAAAGACAGCTCACAATCGTCGCATCTAATGTAAGTATATAACAGGGGGTTGGGTCTTCTAATGGTCTATAGATCTCAACGTCATCAACTCTTCAAGTCTTGGTCATGTCTCCGGTGGCTCCTTCTGATCATGTTTGTCCTTCTCAAGTTCCTATGCTAGATCATCTCTGTTGACGCGAAGTCTCTCATGACATCCTTTAATATTTCTGGAGTTGCATTCCAAACTTCTGAGTTTCAACATCCTTGGTATGAACCATGTCCTTCTATCCTTCAGCTCCTGACGAATCTCAGGTATCTCGAGGTTTTGCTCCTCCAGCTTGGCTACTTTCAGCTTCTACAAACTACTTCCTTATCAAATACAGCTTCCCGAAGGTCCACCCTAAACTTCTTGATGTAATACTCCAGATCCTGGTGATACACCGGCTAAGGTTAAAACTGCATCCTTTGCTGGCAGATGCTCCATCAGCCTTCTACCATCCAATCCTTCCATGCATATGCATGCTTAACTCCGCACGATGGCACAAAACTTTGTGTTCTAATGCTCCATGTTCCGGTCTTTCTTCGATACACCTTGATCTCGGGTATTGACAACTTCCATAGTCTGCCAAGTTCCATAAGGGGTGCCTTCCTTGGTCATACCAAATCTGGAAATTCTTCATATTCTCCTAGTCTTCGAAGTCTTTATCCGTCATAGTTTCCATCATTATAATGCTCGGTAAAATCCTCTTCATTCCGAAGTGGTCTTAGTTGTCTGATATCTTGTCCTTCTTGGAGTGGTCTCATTAGTCGAATCTTTGAGTGGTCAAAAAGGGGAAAAGGGGTATGGTCTCACTAAAAGGAAATATTTGAATAAGCTCAGAAGAGAAGAGAGGTAAAAGATTCTTTTGAAAAGAAAGTTGTAGAGAAAAGTCTTTCCTATGGGCTTGCCAATTTCTAGGGTCACGTCCTACAGTCAACATGTGCTCTGATACCAGCGACCCGACCTGAATGGGTCAAGTCTCTGTGCTTACTGTCATCCCTGGATCGGTATGCTGACACACACAGTACTCGAGGATTTATAACAGAGGTAAATCACATGTATAAAGTAACGGTAAATACTATTACCTCAATCCAAAATAGCGGAAGTAACAAGGTAGTGGATTCCCATCAACACCAACGGCAAAGTTGAGTGTAGAAATCGTAACCCTAACGTATCACTTACTCGTCGTAAGATCCTGCAACATGAGATGTTGCAGCCACAGAGGGTCAGTACATTGAATGTACATGCATATTTGGCTGGTGGAGGCTCTATAGTTATAATGTTTTTGCGAAAAGCCAATTTTTTCCTACTACAAAGGAATAAATTTTAATTTAACTATCATGGTGGTTGAAACATCATTTGAGAAGGTAACCCCAACTCAATGATCCCAATTAAAATAGTTAACAACCCAGCAAGATTAATTTAAAAGTGTTGAGATACATGCGAATACTCAAGTACTAGATATTCAGAATTGTCCATAATCGGGGACACGGCTAACCATGATTAGATTGTACACTCTGCAGAGGTTTGCGCACTTTCCCCCGCAAGACTCGATCGCCTCCGCTGATTCCTCGCACTACATGATGTTTGAGAAACGGATGACCGAGACACAGTCTTTCAGAAACATTAACTCTATACTCCGGGCAGACCATACCAAACCTACAAACCCACTACCTGCTGATCCACCTCTTCAAGAGCTTCACGTAACTTACTCAACTATGCTAGAGCCCATAATAGCTTGCGGCTGCACACGGAAGTTTCTAGCATGAATAGACTCAGTTCCCTTTGAGCCTGGGTGGCGGTCCATAGGAGAATCACACAGTAACCCCGGGATTTCCAAAAATAAAACAGGCAATCACTGGATACCCCAGGTGCCTCAGTCCACCCAGATGTGTATTAAAGTTGCCACCTTAAGTAAACCATTAATTTAACAATCTCACATCTGTCATGGAAATCACTCAAACCCAATCCACGTCTACGAGCATAGTATGGCAAAATAAGCAACGCGTAGAAGTAACTCCCAAGGGTTTGATAATAAACAGGGCAATAGGTTCTACCTCAGCAACTACTTCTCAAAACCCACATGTTATCAAACCTACTCATGCAATGTTTGAGGGTGAAACTAATGCATAAAAACTCGGTATGAAAGGGATATGATCAAAGTGTGAACTTGCCTGCAATGTTGATGAAGATGATTCGCACTCAAAACTCCTGATAGTTCTACTCGTCACACTCCGGTCAATCTATCGTGAGCAAGCAATAGTAACCACACATAAGCAATCACTCAAAAGATCGGAAAGAACGAAGAGAACAACATCGGGAAACATCAAAACCAAGCAAATAACTCTTGCAGTATAAAACAATTTCTAATAGTACCAAAATTAAGTGAATTTGGCCTTATCAGAAAGTTTAGGCCAAGAGCTTCGAGATACAAAAAGAATTACTCAAATCGGAGTTATAAAATTCAAGTTATGATTAAACGAAGTTCAAATTCAAATCTGATCTAATTCAAATTTTAAACTTTCAAAAATATGTTTAAGTTGTTTTACTGGATAGAGGGGATTGTAACGAAGGAGTGGGCGTTCGTTTCGTTGGATTTGGACAAACGAGTAAAAAGTAGCGATCGTTTGAAAATCAGGGGCAAAATCTGTAAAATAAAACCTAGCGAATAGGTCCCTGGCAGAAAACTAAAATAAAAGAAAAATACTAAATAACGAACGTTCGCTACAGAGCACTAACGGACGAACGATCTCTAATTAAATTAACCTAAATCAATAAACCGTTGAAAAGAAAAACCGAAGAGAAAACCGGGTCGGGTTTTATTGGTTATACCGGTTTGAGGGAAATAAACCGGAGGCGGCGGCGGTTAACTCCGGCGAGGCGGGGCAGTGGCGACGGCGAACTCCGGCGAGGTGGGGCTTCGCGACGAGGGGCGAGGGCAGCGCGGGGACCGGCGCGGTGGCGCGGGCGAGCGGCTGCGGCGGTGAAGCG
>NC_041389.1:150055497-150057277 GCF_002162155.2 Triticum dicoccoides | reverse complement strand
CGGTGAAGCGGCGCGGCGGCGGCGGCAAGATGCGCGCGGCGGCGGCAAGATGCAGCGAGGCGAGGCGAGGAAAGAGAGAGGGGAGTCGGGGCGGCGCCTTTTATGGGGAGGGGCGAGGAGGTGGCGTGGGGAAGGGGTAGGAGGAGGCCGGGGCGACCACGGCGAGCGGCGGCGGCGGCTCGGACTCGGGGAGTCCTGCTCGGGCACGCGCGAGGGAGACGGCGGTGCTGTTGGGCTGGGCCGTGGCCTGGCTCGGGCGCTGGGCCGGCCCAGTCGGCGGTGGGGATTTTTTTAAAAAAACATTTTCCAGAAAACTAAATAGAATAAACCACCAAAAATAAATAAATAAAATATACTATAGGCATAATATATCAAAAGTTTCAGAAAAAGATTTTCTACGACTTGAACATTTTTCTAAAGTCAAATAAAATACACACAAATTCAAATAAAGCAAAGAGTGCTTCTGCCCTAGTAAAATCCAGTAAAAATCATTTTAAAAATACTAAAATTAATTCAAATTTATTTCTCTCCAATTTTCTGATGTGGGGAATCATGTTACCCTATTTTCCATATATTTTTATTTTTGGAGAAAAATAATTTGAATAAAACTCAAATAACTCCAAATTGAAAAATAAATTCAAAAGAACTTTGAAATTAATTCTTTGAAACTCCCAACTCATATTTCATATGTTTTGAAGAAGTCATTTTATCTTCGCTCGTGAAAATCATTGAGTTGCATAAAGTTCCTGGGTTGGAAATATTTTCCAAATGAAATTCAAATATTTCAACACCCCTTGTCATTTAAATAAATGGAAGAAGTCATGTCATCTTCTCTCCAGGGTTTTGTGGTGAAAAGAATTCGAATTCATGAAGATCATAAAATGCAAAATGAAAGTTTGGGAAAGTCCTTTTATTCCCTCTCATTTAACTTTCAAAAAGTTTCAAATTTCACTCAATCAATCACACAACTCAAACAATCAATCAAATCTATCTATTTGATATAACATTCCAAAATTTAGAATTTTTGGGATGTTACAGCCACATACATCTCAGTCACTCGCCTCAACGAAATCTTCAAGGAGACAGTCATAGGGCAAGCGTTAACAGTGGGAGGGGTGTGCCGCTTGACACGAGTTTGTGATGACACATGTGGCACTTTCAAAGAGCGGGCGCACCATCTGGTGCAACTTCGAGGCGGCATTCCCGGCCACAGAGCGTGCCATCTTGAGCCATCCCTTGCTGGTCAGGCAATCTCTATCTTCATGATCAGCCAATTCCGTGCCTAGTACTCAAGCCAACTCGTCACATCTGGTGCAACTTCGAGGCGGCATTTTCGGCCACAGAACATGCCATCTTGAGCCATCCCTTGCTGGTCAGGCAATCTCTAACTTCATGATCAGCCAATTCCGTGCCTAGTACTCAAGCCTACTCGTCGCATATGCATGTGCCCAGTGCATAGCATTCACCATCAGCTGGGGTGCAAAATGCAGGCTATAGCTGCTACATATTTGTAAGGCAAATTTTTAACACCTCTGCTACTAATTATGTATGAAAATATCGCTAATCGACATTACGGTGAACAATACATTAAAAACAAACGGAAAGTAAGTTCTAAAAATTATGATTTCTTCTCTAGATGTTCGTGTTAGTGTAACAAGCGTCCTGCCAATTTTCATGCGGAACGGGATAGCAGTGCTTCGTCGAGGGAAAAGCAATGTTAAGTGTACCATTTGAAGGGTACACTTGTTGTCGACTTGTTTTTTTTGTTTTTTTTTTTGCA
>NC_041389.1:150050118-150055276 GCF_002162155.2 Triticum dicoccoides | reverse complement strand
GCACAAGTCAACATGCTTGCTTTCCCCCTAAAAGTTTACAAGTACCATTTGGGTGTGAAAACAAACACACACACACACACACACACACACACACACACACACACACACACACACACATATGGTAGACTCTCACCTCGACAGACTCCAAAACGATCCAAACTATGATGGAGCGCTTATAAGTTATAATATACTACATTATACAATACATTATGGAGGCTACAAATATGGTACATCTTTTGGGATGACACTTACATTACATCCTGATCGGAGAAATATATGATATGCATGGGTTCAATGATCCCTACTCCTTCTCTTGGTAACACCACAACTTCGTAAGTATGCTACTAGTACAATATAACGGCAATAATGACACACAAGTTGTCATGTTCATACACCACATAGAAACGAGAGGCACTGTTAGGACCTACAAGTTGAACACCTGAAATGTTTATCTTGTGGTTGACTTATGACAATTTTCAAGATGGCGGACATGGAGAAATTAAGCTACAGGAGCAAAGCAACATAAGTAGGTTCAGTACACCAGTAACAGACAATTTTAAAGACTTCATTCGCCACATTGGATCCAAAGTTCACCATTAGACACAGGTTCTGAGAAATGATGAAAATGATAGCAGGGTCAACGCCAGCGACATCCACTAATGAGGCACAACCGAAAATAACTTTATCTACTTGATCAACAGCATTATGTTTATATTCTACTGAGACGGTTCCTGCTTGCTGACTCCAGAGAGTAGTGAACTGATCTAGCTGCGCCTTGGGCAACTTGCGGAGAGATGCAAGCACATCCTTCGATGATCAGAGAATCCAACTTCTGTGAATGTACCAGCTCGGTTAATCCAGCATCAGTCACCTGACTACACAACCGGAGTGTCAGACTCCTCAAGCATGGGGTGCGCGCAATGGAATGCATCCCAGCATCTGTTACCCGATCGTTCACCGCAAGCTCGAGTGTCTCCAGGAATGGTGAGGATGAAAGTACCATCATCCCTTCATCATCAAAGAAGTCAGCTCCGTTAAGCACAAGAACACGAATCTGACAAGACTGAATGAGAATCCTAACGCACTCTAGTGTTAAGCCTATATCTGGCAAGTAGAATGTGCCCTCATGAAATGTAAGTTCAACGCTCTGAAGCATAGGACAACCGAGAGCTAAAGCCTGAAGACTGTGATCAGTAACCGATGGTATGTAAAGAAAATCATTGTCATCGGCAACATACTGAGGAGGCATGAGCCATAGTGAAATGCTTTTAAGATTGTTGCAGCTGTGGGATAGCGCAATCATGTCATTGTCGGTTAGACTTACAACATACTTAAGGCATAGCTTCTCCAATGCTTTGCATTTCCCCAAGAGAAGACAAAGTCTCAGCTCTGACCTTGCTTGAATATGCACCAACCTCAAATCCTTCAAATTGTCACAGAGGAAATCACATGCACTCGGGTTGTGCACATCATATAAGGGATCATTAAACCCAAGCATATCATCTATTTCTACCTTGCTCTCAAACTCAAACTTCCAAAGCTTCATCCATCCTGGACCAAACTTTAGTAGGTCAGGCTGCCTGATTCTGTTGCAATTCCTTACTACAAGTTCTTCCAGTGATCCATTCCAGCCAAGGTACTCTAGCCACTCTCCGCTGCTTATTTTCTTGCAATCAATAAGGTGGAGAGCAGATAAATTGTTGCAGCCAATTGCCACCGAGAGAAGTCCCCTTGAAGTTATGCTTGGTACAGAGTTTAGTGTGAGCGACATCAACTTCTTACAATTGGCTAGACAACTAAGACCAGAATCATCAATGTATGAGAAGAAGCTCAAGGTTTGACCGGTGTAATTGATTTCCATTTTCGACAAATTGGAGAATCAGGAACAAAGCGATGACAAGGTTTCTGTAGCAGAAAACAAGCTGCATCCTAAGCGGATAGAGGCCCTTTGATTCGCCTCAACGACGCACAGACTTTTTGACACAAGGGAAAGAGAATTCAGATCGCTTGTCCTGGTAATCCTCTGGACGATTTCTGCCTGCAGTACCTCCGGGAGATCCTCCATCGAGCAATGCAGCTGTAAATTGGGCAATCTCAAGGTTCAGCGGGTAACCGAAGTGCTGGAATGAAATTAATGAAATACAAGAGCGAAGCATGTGACAATGATATCACACCAATGTTAATCACGAAGAACACACTGGTGAAAATCTATGTTCTAATCTTGGTCACAAAAATCACTCCAGCTAATCTACAAAGATATAAACTAGAACTGCCACAAGTTTGTGAGAGAAAACTGTTGCACTAATCTTACATATTCAAAGGCAGCTGGGCCAGAAAGAATGGGGTTGTTCACTAAGATAACGATGATCCCAGACATACTGATGCGATGATCTAGAAGCACTTAATTAAGTAAATGACATAGAAGGCAATATGAGGTCTGGTTAATATTTGCTTCAACGTTGCAGCTTAGGCATATTACCGGCCGGTTTGCTCCATTTACGCTCATCACTTTTGGATCAAGAACCAAAAGAGAGCGAGAGATATAGAGAGAGGAGGGCAGACAAGGCTGCACACCTACGGAACACAATAGACGAACACAGAAGGACAAGAGTTGCTTTTTTTAGTACCTGGAATTTGGAAAACGCGACGGTAGGAGAGAAGGAGAGATGACAACAATAGATCTATCGGAGCAAGAGAAGCCAGGCGGCGCCTTCCGCCTCTGCTTGATCTTGGATTGGTGAACCACCTCCACGCCAGCTGTGGACTTGGCTCCCCTCTCTGGTTGAGAGGGGACTGGGGGCTGGGGAACGGTAGCCTGGCCATTCAGTTATATATATGGTAAATATGCATTTATATTTTGATAAATACGATATGACTTTAAATGCGTTTGATTTCGATAAATACCAAATTATTTTGGTATGGTTTTGGTAATACTATATACTTACCAAAAATGACGTAAACGATTCTTGCGAGTCATCAATCACGTGTTGGGTCGGTCGCCCACGCACGGAAAAAAATTATATGAAACCAGGTCTCATATAAATCAGGTGAGACCCGTCCTGATGGATGGCATGTGGCATTCACAAATCACAAAGCATCTAATTTCCCCCCCCCCCCCTGATTTCAGGTTGGGGGTGGAGTGGATGCTTTGTAATTTCTGAATGCCACGTGTCATCCATCAGGATGGGTCTCACCTGCTAATCCGTAAGACCTGGTCTCATAGAATTTTTTTCCCCGCGCACATCCTGACGTCACTCGCGGACCCACGCACTCGCCCACGCATGTCTTAATGTCACACCTGCGCACCCATGCACGTCCTGACGTCGCACCTGCGGACTCACACACTCGCACACACATGTCCTGACATCACACCTGCGGACCACGCATTGTTCTCTCATCCCTATTTTTTTCATTCCTGGTTCATACATCTCGCATGAGCCCCACACACTGTTCATTAGCCACTCACCCTCTCCCTTATCTTCTCATTATTTTCTCTTCTTTCTTGTCCTAACAGCAACACCAACGGGCCGGCCCAAACGGCGGCGCATTTGTCCGCTTTTTGTCTGTTTGGGCCGGCCGCCCGCCCGGCGTCTGCCCTGTTTCAGATTTGGGTCGGCAGTGCGCCCAATGTGCCGACCTATTTCATGTCTGCGTGGCCGGTTGGCCGCCCTATTTCAACGAATAGCTCATTTTTGCATTGTTTCACACACAATTTTTGCATTCAAACATATAGTCAACATAGTTTCAAACCGAATAAAATATCATAGTTTTACAAGCCGAATAAAAGTAAAAATATCTCACGTAGTTTTGCAAGCCGAATAAACAAGATACATCTATTGGTTGTCAACATGAGCCCACATATACTCAACCAAATCATTTTGCAGTTGTACGTGAGTTTCCCAATCACGCATGTCATGATAAAATTGGGTGAACTGTTCAAATGTTGCCGCTCCTCCATGCTCAGGCACAACATTCTCACCCTGAAACTGAAACCCTTGATCATACAGACGTTCCGGACGCTCATCTTCTACGATCGTATTGTGCATGATCACACAAGCAGTCATCACCTCCCATAGTTTCTGCGTGCTCCTGATATTAGCAGGATACCAAACGATGCCCCCATCGAGATTGCAAAACTGAAGGAAATATGCCCTAGAGGCAATAACAAAGTTGTTATTTTATATTTCCTTATATCATGATAAATGTTTATTATTCATGCTATAATTGTATTAACCGGAAACTTGATACATGTGTGAATACATAGACAAAATAAAGTGTCCCTAGTATGCCTCTACTTGACTAGCTCGTTAATCAAAGATGGTTAAGTTTCCTAACCACAGACATGTGTTGTAATTTGATGAACGGGATCACATCATTAGGAGAATGATGTGATGGACAAGACTCATCTGTTAGCTTAGCACTATGATCGTTTAGTTTATTGCTATTGATTTCTTCATGACTTATACATGTTCCTATGACTATGAGATTATGCAACTCCCAAATACCGGAGGAACACTTAGTGTGCTATCAAACGTCACAACGTAACTGGGTGATTATAAAGATGCTCTACAGCTGTCTCTGATGGTGTTCGTTGAGTTGGCATAGATCAAGATTACTATTTGTCACTCCGATTGTCGGAGAGGTATCTCTGGGCCCCCTCGGTAATGCACATCACCATAAGCCTTGCAAGCAATGTGACAAATGAGTTAGTTGCGGGATGATGCATTACGGAACGAGTAAAGAGACTTGCCGATAACGAGATTGAACTAGGTATTGAGATACCAACGATCGAATCTCGTGCAAGTAACATACCGATGACAAAGAGAACAACGTACGTTGTTATGCGGTTTGACCAATAAAGATCTTCATAGAATATGTGGGAGCCAATATGAACATCCAGGTTCCGCTATTGGTTATTGACCGGAGACGTGTCTCGGTCATGTCTACATAGTTCTCAAACCCATAGGGTCCGCACGCTTAACGTTCGGTGACAATCAGTATTATGAGTTTATGTGTTTTGATGTACCGAAGGTAGTCCGGAGTCCCGGATATGATCACGGACATGATGAGGAGTCTCGAAATGGTCGAGACATAAAGATTGATATATTGGACGGCTATATTCGGACACCAGAAGTGTTCCGGGTGATTTCGGAGAAAA
>NC_041389.1:150022254-150049730 GCF_002162155.2 Triticum dicoccoides | reverse complement strand
ACTCCTTCCTTCCCCCTCCTAGTAGGACTAGGAAAGGAGGAATCCTACTCCTACTAGGAGGATTCCTCCCCTCCTTGGCGCGCCCTAGGGCCGGCCGGCCTCCCCCCTTGCTCCTTTATATACGGGGGCGGGGGCACCCTAGAATACACAACAGACAACTGTCTTAGCCGTGTGTCGTGCCCTCCTCCACCATAATCCACCTCGGTTATATCGTCATAGTGCTTAGGCGAAGCCCTACGCCGGTAACTTCATCACGCCATCGTGCTGACGAAGCTCTCCCTCGACACTCAGCTGGATCGAGAGTTTGTGGGACGTCACCGAGCTGAACGTGTGCAGATCGCGGAGGTGCCGTACTTTCGGTACTAGGATCGGTCGGATCGTGAAGACGTACGACTACATCAACCGCGTTGTCATAACGCTTCCGCTTTTGGTCTACGAGGGTGCGTAGACAACACTCGCCCATCTTGTTGCTATGCATCACCTAGATGGATCTTGCGTGTGCGTAGGAATTTTATTTGAAATTACTGCATTCCCCAACAGTGGCATCAGAGCCAGGTCTATGCGTAGATGTTATATGCATGAGTAGAACACAAAGAGTTGTGGGGGATAATAGTCATACTGCTTACCAGCATGTCATACTTTGATTCGGCGGTATTGTTGGATGAAGCGGCTCAGACCGACATTACGCGTACGCTTACGCGAGACTGGTTCAACCGACGTGCTTCGCACACAGGTGGCTAGTGGGTGTCTGTTTCTCCAACTTTAGTTGAGTCGAGTGTGACTACGCCCGGTCCTTGTCGAAGGTTAAAACATCACACTTGACAAAAAATCATTGTGGTTTTGATGCGTAGGTAAGAACGGTTGTTTCTAAGCCCGTAGCAGCCACGTAAAACTTGCAACAACAAAGTAGAGGACGTCTAACTTGTTTTTGCGGGGCATGTTGTGATGTGATATGGTCAAGACATGATGCTAAATTTTATTGTATGAGATGATCATGTTTTATAACAGAGTTATCGGCAACTGGCAGGAGCCATATGGTTGTCGCTTTATTGTATGCAATGCAATCGCCCTATAATTGTTTTTACTTTATCACTAAGCGGTAGCGATAGTCGTAGAAACAATATTTGGCGAGACGACAACGATGCTACGATGGAGATCAAGGTGTCGCGTCGGTGACGATGGTGATCATGACGGTGCTTTGGAGATGGATATCAAAGGAACAAGATGATGATGGCCATACCATATCACTTATATTGATTGCATGTGATGTTTATCCTTTATGCATCTTATTTTGCTTAGTTCGGAGGTAGCATTATAAGATGATCTCTCACTAAATTTCATGGTACAAGTGTGTTCTCCCTGAGTATGCACCGTTGCAAAAGTTCGTCGTGCCGAGACACCACGTGATGATCGGGTGTGATAAGCTCTACGTTCACATACAACGGGTGCAAGCCAGTTTTGCACGCGCAGAATACTCGGGTTAAACTGACGAGCCTAGCATATGCAGATATGGCCTCGGAACACTGAGACCCGAAAGGTCGAGCGTGAATCCTATAGTAGATATGATCAACATAGTGATGTTCACCATTGAAAACTACTCCATCTCACGTCATGATCGGACATGGTTTAGTTGATTTGGATCACGTGATCACTTAGATGATTAGAGGGATGTCTATCTAAGTGGGAAGTCTTAAATAATATGATTAATTGAACTTTAATTTATCATGAACTTAGTCCTGATAGTATTTGCATATCTATGTTGTAGTTCAATAGCTTGCGATGTAGCTCCCCGTTTATTTTTTATATGCTCCTAGAGAAAAATAAGTTGAAAGATGATAGTAGCAATGATGCGGAGTTGGTCCGTGAACTGAGGATTATCCTCATTGCTGCACAGAAGAATTATGTCCTTGATGCACCGCTAGGTGACACATCTATTGCAGGAGCAGATGCAGACGTTATGAACGTTTGACAAAGCTCAGTATGATGACTACTTGATAGTTTAGATCACCATGCTTTACGGCTTTGAACCGGGACTTCAAAAACGTTTTGAACACCACGGAGCATATGAGATGTTCCAAGAGCTGAAATTGGTATTTCAGACTCATGCCCGTGTTAAGAGGTATGAGACCTCTGACAAAGTACTTTGCCTACAAGATGGAGGAGAATAGCTCAGCTAGTGAGCATGTGCTCAGAATGTCTGAGTACTACAATCACTTGAATCAAGTGGGAGTTAATCTTCCAGATAAGATAGTGATTCATAGAGTTCTCTAGTCACTATCACCAAGTTACTACAACTTCGTGATAAACTATAATATGCAAGGGATAATGGGAACGATTCCCAAGCTCTTCATGATGTTGAAATTGGCGAAGGTAGAAATCAAGAAAAGCATCAAGTGTTGATGGTTTGCAAGACCACTAGTTTCAAGTAAAAGGGCAAGGGAAAGAAAGGGAACTTCAAGACGAATGGCAAGCAAGTTGCCACTCCCATGAAGAAGCCGCCCAAAGCTAGATCCAAGCCTGAAACTGAGTGCTTCTAACTGCAAAGGAAATGATCACTGGAAGTGGAACTGCCCTAGATACTTGGCGGATAAGAAGGATGGCAAAGTGAACAAAGGTATATTTGATATACATGTTATTGATGTGTACTTTACTAGTGTTTATAGCAACCCCTCAGTATTTGATACTGGTTCAATTGCTAAGAGTAGTAACTCGAAACAGGAGTTGCAAAATAAACAGAGACTAGTTAAGGGCGAGGTGATGATGTGAGTTAGAAGTGATTCCAAGGTTGATAAGATCACCATCGCACACTCCCTTTACCTTCGGGATTAGTGTTAAACCTAAAATAAATGTTATTTGGTGTTTGCATTGAGCATAAATATGATTGGATCATGTTTATTGCAATACGGTTATTCATTTAAGTCAAAGAATAATTGTTGTTCTATTTAGATGAATAAAACCTTCTATGGTCATACACTCAATATAAATGGTTTATTGAATCTCGATCGTAGTGATACACATATTCATAATATTGAAGCCAAAAGATGCAAAGTTAATAATGATAGTGCAACTTATTTGTGGCACTGCCGTTTAGGTCATATTAGTGTAAAGCGCAAGAAGAAACTCCATGCTGATGGGCTTTTGGAATCACTTAATTATGAATCACTTGATGCTTGCGAACCATGCCTCATGGGCAAGATGACTAAGACTCCATTCTTCGGAACAATGGAGCGAGCAATTGACTTATTGGAAATAATACATACTGATGTATGCAGTCCGATGAGTGTTGAGGCTCACGGCGGGTATCATTATTTTCTGACCTTCACAGATGATTTGAGCAGATATAGGTATATCTACTTGATGAAACATAAGTATGAAACATTTGAAAAGTTCAAAGAATTTCAGAGTGAAGTGGAAAATCATTGTAACAAGAAAATAAAGTTTCTACGATCAGATTGCGGAGACGAATATTTGAGTTACCAGTTTGGTCTTCATTTGAAACAATGTGGAATAGTTTCACAACTCATGCCACCTGGAACACCATAGCGTAATGGTGTGTCCGAATGTCATAACCGTACTTTATTAGATATGGTGCGATTTATGATGTCTCTTACGGATTTACCACTATCGTTTTGGGGTTATGCATTAGAGACAGTTGCATTCACGTTAAATAGGGCACCATCTAAATCCGTTGAGACGTCACCATATGAACTGTGGTTTGGTAAGAAACCTAAGCTGTCGTTTCTTAAAGTTTCGGGCGGCGATGCTTATGTGAAAAAGTTCCAGCTTGATAAGCTCGAACCCAAATCGGAGAAGTGCATCTTCATAGGATACCCAAACGAAATTGTTGGGTACACCTTCTATCACAGATCCGAAGGCAAAATATTCGTTGCTAAGAATGGATCCTTTCTGGAGAAGGAGTTTCTCTCGAAAGAAGTGAGTGGGAGGAAAGTAGAACTTGATGAGGTAATTGTACCTGCTCCCGAATTGGAAGGTAGTTCATCACAGAAATCAGTTCCAGTGATTCCTACACCAATTAGTGAGGAAGCTAATGATGATGATCATGAAACTTCAGATCAAGTTACTACCGAACCTTGTAGGTCAATCGGAGCACGTTCCGCACTGGAGTGGTACATAATCCTGTTCTGGAAGTCATGTTACTAGATGATGACGAACCTACGAACTATGAGCAAGCGATGATGAGCCCAGATTCTGTTAAATGGCTTGAGGCCATGAAATCTGAGATGGGATCCATGTATGAGAATAAAGTGTGCACTTTGATTGACTTACCCGATGATCGGCGAGCCATTGAGATTAAATGGATCTTCAAGAGGAAGACGGACGCTGATAGTAGTGTTACTATCTACAAAGCTAGAATTTTTGCAAAAGGTTTTTAACAAGTTCAAGGTGTTGACTACAATGAGAGTTTCTCACTCGTATCTATGTTTAAAGTCTGTCTGAATCATGTTAGCAATTGTCGCATTTTATGAAATTTGGCAAATGGATGTCAAAACTGCATTCCTTAATGGATTTCTTAAAAAAGAGTTGTATATGATGCAAACAGAAGGTTTTGTCAATCCGAAAGATGCTAACAAAGTGTGTAAGCACCAGTGATCCATTTATGGACTGGTGCAAGCATCTCGGAGTTGGAATGTATGCTTTGATAGTGTGATCAAAGCATACAGTTTTATACAGACTTGCAGTGAAGTCTGTATTTACAAGAAAGTGAGTGGGAGCACTATAGCCTTTCTGATAAGTATATGTGAATGACATATTGTTGATCGGGAATGATGTAGAATTTTCTGGAAAGCATAAAGGAGTGTTTGAAAGGAGTTTTTCAAAGAAAGACCTCGGTGAAGCTGCTTACATGTTGAGCATCAAGATCTATAGAGATAGATCAAGACGCTTGATAAGTTTTTTCAATGAGTGCATACATTGACAAGTTTTTGAAGTAAGTTCAAAATGGAACAGTCAAAGAAGGAGTTCTTACCTGTGTTGCAAGGTGTGAAGTTGAGTAAGACTCAAAGCCCGACCACGGTAGAAGATAGAGAGAGAATGAAAGTCATTCCCTATGCCTCAGCCATAGGTTCTATAAAGTATGCCATGCTATGTACCAGACCTATTGTATACCCTGCCCTGAGTTTGGCAAGGGAGTACAATAGTGATCTAGGAGTAGATCACTGGACAGCGGTCAAAATTATCCTTAGAGGACTAAGGAAATATTTCTCGGTTATGGAGGAGATAAAGAGTTCGTCGTAAAGAGTTATGTCGATGCAAGCTTTGACACCGATCTGGATGACTCTAAGTCACAATCCGGATACATATTGAAAGTGGGAGCAATTAGCTAGAGTAGCTCCGTCCAGAGCATTGTAGACATAGAAATTTGCAAAATACATACGGATCTGAATGTGGCAGACTCGTTGACTAAACTTCTATCACAAGCAAAATATGATCACACCTTAGTACTCTTTGGGTGTTAATCACATGGCGATGTGAACTAGATTACTCACTCTAGTAAACCCTTTGGGTGTTGGTCACATAGCAATGTGAACTATGGGTGTTAATCACATGGTGATGTGAACTATTGATGTTAAATCACATGGCGATGTGAACTAGATTATTGACTCTATTGCAAGTGGGAGACTGAAGGAAATATGCCCTAGAGGCAATAATAAAGTTGTTATTTTATATTTCCTTATATCATGATAAATGTTTATTACTCATGCTAGAATTGTATTAACCGGAAACTTGATACATGTGTGAATACATAGACAAAACAAAGTGTCCCTAGTATGCCTCTACTTGACTAGATCGTTAATCAAAGATGGTTAAGTTTCCTAAACATAGACATGTGTTGCCATTTGATGAACGGGATCACATCATTAGGAGAATGATGTGATGGCCAAGACCCATCCGTTAGCTTAGCACTATGATCGTTTAGTTTATTGATATTGCTTTCTTCATGACTTATACATGTTCCTATGACTATGAGATTATGCAACTCCCGAATACCGGAGGAACACTTAGTGTGCTATCAAACGTCACAACTTAACTGGGTGATTATAAAGATGCTCTACAGGTGTCTCTGATGGTGTTTGTTGAGTTGGCATAGATCAAGATTAGGATTTTTCACTCCGATTGTCGGAGAGGTATCTGTGGGCCCTCTCGGTAATGCACATCACTATAAGCCTTGCAAGCAATGTGATTAATGAGTTAGTTGCGGGATGATGCATTACAAAACAAGTAAATAGACTTGCCGGTGACGAGATTGAACTAGGTATTGAGATACCGACGATTGAATCTCGGGCAAGTAGCATACCGATGACAAAGGGAACAACGTATGTTGTTATGCAGTTTGACCGATAAAGATCTTCGTAGAATATGTGGGAGCCAATATGAACATCTAGGTTCCACTATTGGTATTGACCAGAGACGTGTCTCGGTCATGTCTACATAGTTCTTGAACCTGTAGGGTCCGCACGCTTAACGTTCGGTGACGATCGGTATTATGAGTTCATGTGTTTTGATGTACCGAAGGTAGTTCAGAGTCCCGGATATGATCACGAACATAATGAGGAGTCTCGAAATGGTCGAGACATAAAGATTGATATATTGGACGGCTAGATTCGGACACCGGAAGTGTTCCGGGTGATTTCAGAGAAAATCGGAGTGCTGGAGGGTTACCGGAAGCCCCCCGGGGAACTAGTGGGCCTAGATGGGCCTTAGTGGAGAGCGAGAGGGGGGCTGCTAGGGCAGGCCACGCGCCCCTCCCCCTTGAGTCCGAATTGGACTAGGAGGGGGGTGCCCCCTTCCCCTCTTCCACTCCTTCCTTCCCCCTCCTAGTAGGACTAGGAAAGGAGGAATCCTACTCCTACTAGGAGGAGGATTCATCCCCTCCTTGGCGCACCCTAGGGCCGGCCGGCCTCCCCCCTTGCTCCTTTGTATACGGGGGCAGGGGTCACCCTAAAATACACGACACACAACTGTCTTAGCCGTGTGTGGTGCCCCCCTCCACCATAATCCACCTCGGTCATATCGTCATAGTGCTTAGGCGAAGCCCTGCGCTGGTAACTTCATCATCACCGTCATCACGCTGTCGTGCTGACGAAGCTCTCCCTCGACACTCAGCTGGATCAAGAGTTCGTGGGACGTCACCGAGCTGAACATGTGCAGATCACGGAGGTGCCGTACTTTCGGTACTAGGATCGGTCGGATCATGAAGACGTACAACTACATCAACCGCGTTGTCATAATGCTTCCGCTTTTGGTCTACGAGGGTACGTAGACAACACTCTCCCCTCTCGTTGCTATGCATCACCTAGATGGATCTTGCGTGTGCGTAGGAAATTTTTTGAAATTACTGCGTTCCCCAAAAAAAACACCAAAGGCACGCTCGACATCCTTCCTAGCACTCTCTTGCTCTTCGGAAAATAATTTCCTCTTCTCTCGGTTGGGGATTGTCTTGACAATAGTGGTCCACTTAGGATATATAGAGACCGTCACCCAGGTAGTATCCTTTGTCGTAGTTGTGGCCATTGATAGTAAAGTTCACCGGTGGGATGTTGCCTTCGGCAAGCCTAGCAAACACCAGCGAGCGTTGAAGCACATTGATATCATTGTGTGATCCATCCATGCCAAAGAAAGAGTGCCAGATCTAGAGATCTTGAGACTCCACGGCCTCTAGTATGACAGTGCAAGCCCTGACATGGCCCTTATATTGCCCTTGCCAAGCTGAAGGGCAGTTCTTCCACTCCCAGTGCATGCAGTCTATGCTGCCAAGCATCCCTGAGAAGCCCCTGCTGGCATTCATCGCCAATAAACTGGTTGTATCTTCAGCAGTCGGCTCTCTCAGATACTCAGGGCCAAACAAAGCAATAACAGCCTTGCAGAACTTATATAGGGACTCTAGGCATGTAGACTCGCTCATACAGGCGTACTAGTCAATGAGATCACCGGGCACTCCGTATGCAAGCATTCGGATGGCAGCACTGCATTTCTGATAAGAGGAGAAACCAATCTTTCCAACGCATCCTCTTTGCACTCGAAATAGTCATCATAGCCGACCACCCCCTCTCTAATACGGTTGAAAAGATGCCTGCTCATACGGAAACAGCGGCAGAATTTCTGATGTTGGAACAACGGATTTGTTGTATCAAAGTAGTCCTTCCAAAGAAGGAGATGCTCGCTCTCTCAGTTGCTATTCAACGCCGGAAGGTGGCCTGGAATGGAGCCATGGAACAACGGCCGCTGGCTATTGAGGTGGTGATGGACCAACATGGCAGCCAATATCTCCTCCTCCTCGTCGGACGATGAATCGTCGGAGTCGCAAAGGAAATTATGAAAAAATAACTCATCAGCAGAGTCCATTTGTACCTTGGCAAACTGTCGAACAGCTTGTAGGCGTCGACGAAGGAGATGGCCGGCGAAGGGAGTCGCGGCGCGCACGGACCCAACTAGCTGCCCTGTCGGCGTCCGACAAGCGGGCCGGCATCCGACGAGCGTGCCGGTGAGGATCTGGCCGGGGCGGCGAGGCGGCTTCTTGGTCGCGGTCGCGGTTGTGTCAGGGGGAAGGGGGAGTGGGGGTGGGAAGCAATCGGTTCCCCGACAGCAAGACGGCGGTGGTGGGCGACGTGGGAGATGGCGGCTTTGCTGAGAGGATGTTGCGGCGCCGACAGCTGGCAAAGTCACCAGAAAAAATTGGGCGTCGGCGTCGGCGATGAAGGAGACGGGCGAGGGTTGTCGTTGGATGGGGGAGACCAATGCGCCACTGACCAGCGGGCCTGGGGAAGGAGAAGGCGAGCGTGCACGTCTGTCTCGTGTCCGCGCCGATGCAAATCCGGCTAAAAAATGAGCCAGAAATGGGTCACCAGCGGACGAAAAGCGGACATGCGTCCGTTTGGGTCGGCGCGTTGGGTTGACTTTTGTGTCTGCGCCGATCCAAACGGACTCTAGTGGATGAAATGGATCGCCCGGTTCGAGTTACTCTAACCATCACCCACCTTCACCTGCTTGCAATGGGCGTAGCCGCAATTTTTTGCTGGCACTGCTGACGCACGCCAACCACCGTTTCCTGCCGCTACAAGCTTCTTTTACGCTAGTTTGTTGCAAGGGCAGTAAGCCGAGGTTGCTAGGGAAAACCATCGCACACGAGCAGTGGTGCAAGATGGAGATGGAGCAGCGGTGCAATGTAGGGATGCTGGGACCAAAGCCTCAGTGTGGTGCTACTGACACATGGGAGAGGTGTGATGCGGCGTGCTGCAACAGCGAGAGCCAAATGGTAGGACCATTAGCGCAATATGCTACGACCATCAGCCAAGAAAGCTACAACTAGTGACAGGAAAAGCTTCAACCGGAGACAGGGGGAGTTTGGTGCCAGCCACCACCAAGCCACAGAGGTTGCAATGGGCTTCCAAGAAAACTACAACTGCCAAGAGTTTTTATTGGATCCGGATAGATTTTTCTTAAGCGCGTTAGTGAGGAAACATGTTTTGCTGGAAGCAGTGATGTTTTTTGCTGGAACTGGTTTATTTTTTTTGCTATGCTCGGTGACACCAGTTTTTGTTGCTGAGATTTTCTTTTGCTAGAACATGGTGGTGGAAGCCGATAGTGGCGGCGAGCCAGAGGCGGTGCACCGTGAATGTTGCAACCATGGCGACCATTTGCTGGAAAGGGCAATGGAATTTCTACTACCGGCGATCCCAATTGTTGTGACCTGCACGGTGAGCTACCACTATTGGGAAAGGGATTGTAGGTGAATTCAAATGTGTGGTGGGCGCACTATAACACTCGCCACTGCTACGTTGGAGAAATAGTGTTTGGCATGTATCAAAATGTCCCCGTCGCTACCCTTGTTACAGTAGTGACGGGCACTATGTCATACCCGCCACTGCTATGTTGGATAAGTAGCACTAGCGTGTACTAAAATGGCCCCGCCACTGCTCTTGTTACAGTAGTGGCGGGCACTACGTCGTACCCACCAGAGGTGAGCTATCTTCAAGATCCCCGCCTGGTGAAAACCTTTGGTGGCGGGCGCCGCGGTTCACCTACCACTGCTCCATCAGATAGTTGTGGCGGGCAGAAAAAAGAGCCTGCCACACATGTCTTTCGGCAACTCGTGTCGCAGTTGTTCAAATATTTCAAAAAATAGCAGTGGCGGGTAGTTTCCTATGCCCACCACCTGGACTTAGTTGTGACGGGTGCATTGCCGCCCCCATCATTGGTCGTAGACCATATGGTTTAGGGTTTCTAAGCTCCACACGCCCGCAGGCGTCCACATCTAGCTTATCCAAAAATATTTCACCCACGTCTCTCTCGCCCATTGCAGCCGTCGCCATCATCGTGGTGGCCTTGGACATCGCTACCGTCCCGCTTGCCCTTCGGTGCTTACCAGGTCGGTACCATCCCCCTCGTCCTCGTCGGCTCCATTGCCTTCGTCGTCCGTCATTGTCGCATTGAACATCATCGACGTCCGCCGCCGCCTCGAATGTCCCTGCCATCACCGTCGCCCTCGCCTTCCGCCGACTCCAACGACCGCCACATCCCGACGTCCTCAACATCCGTTTTCATCGTCCTCAACCTCCCCGTCTTCTCTGTCACCCCGGCAAACCACATATTTCTCTTCTATTGTATATTTAGATTGTTGTTGTTCTTGTAGTAGAAAAAATTAGTACTAGATGTAGATTTTTTGGCCATAGATAGTGTTTATTGTAGACGTAGATTGAAGATGTACATTTTTTGGAGTAGCATATTATTTATACAAGAAAATTTTAGTACTGGTTATTAGATAGTGTACATGTAAAACTAAAAGTTTGTACTCGTTATTCATGATGCAGGTGTTCATAAGGAGTGCCAATGTTTTGGGAAACGTTGCTTAAGTTCCGTTTCGCCGAATTTCTGGCGCTCAATATGTCAAATTACTGGCAAACGTAATGCCGATTTTTCCGTACAACACATTGTCTGTTATATCTTGTTATATAATTGCTCTCAATGAAATTGTGATTTATGTAAATGTCAAGTTTTGTAATGTGAATTAGATGGAGAAGTCAAGATGCGCCATTATGACTCCTGCAGTTGTAGACTCCGTCTCGAGGATGGCTCATTACATGGAGGTCGCACTCTCCTTTGTGGAGGGCAATGTACTAGCCACCGAGAGCATTGAATACGCCTACATAGATGCAACATCTTGCTATCTTGCGTGAGGAGCCATAGGAAGAGCATGAGGAGCTGTCGTGATTGCGTGTACAACCACCGAAGTTGCAAAGACTGCCCTAGCCGAGATCAAGAAGATGATTGGAGACGAGGATAGCTCTGGACAGAGCTGAGCGTTTGCTTGTGAACTAGTGTTGTGCTGCCTTTATGTGATCTATATGATCTGTGTGGTCTTAAATTCATGTTGTGAACTAGTGATGCACTGCCTTCATGTAATCTCTAGCTATGATCAATGCTTGTAAATGTAATTTTTATGTTTTTGTAAAGATTGTTGTATGCATGTTCAATTTGCTTACATATAGCCGACTCCATTAGTTTTTGATTCATATTGTCTTCAATTTGTAGGAAGTGGGCGCCCCTGATTGAAAACCCAACATGGTCAAGATACAATGGCCCAACCTCGCCGAGGCGGCACACACAGTGTTGGTAATGTGTGATCATACATATTGCCGTTATGATTTTTTTGTTGATTTTGAATCTGTCAGGACCCCGACCCTAAGTCACACCGATCTAGCATGTAACACATTTGCGGCCTCATGCACGGTATCCCCACGGGTGCCACCTTATCTGGCCCGGGTCCGTTTGTGCCTTTTGGCTCACGTATATGATAGTGTCGCTAGCATCCATATGACAGAGAACCCGGGCCGACATGACTAGTCGTGGATCCAAAGTGGCACTAACTTACACGGACAGGCATACATGACCCAGCAACGAACGTGTCGGTCATCAACATATGAACCCAAGTCGTAGCAAGCTACAAGGACTTAAAGGAACAACGCGTGACATTTCCTCGAAGGGACAGACACAGGAACGAAGAAGGACACATGCCGGCCAGCCTAAGTGTTCTGGAGCAGTAGCAAGCTACCATGGCTCAGTGGAAGCACTAGGAGACATTTCCCCATAAGAGAGGCTACCAAGAGTAAATAACTAGGTTGTCGGATCCCACACATACCAAGCATTTCAAAATCATACACACAATATGCTTGATATGTGCAAATACAACATGGCATCACAACAAAACTTTATGACTCGGAGTATTTATTCAAACGGCTCTGAAGAGTCATACATAGTACAAATTACAATCATGGATCACATGACCCAACATACAGAGCATACAAGCAACGGAAGCATAACATGTATGGGTACAGACAACTACAAATGAAAAAGGCTGAGAAGCCTGACTATCTACAAGACCCTCCCAAAAGTACAAGATCGTAGCTGAGGTAACAAGCTAAACGTCGAAGTCCATGCGGAACTACTAGTGAGACTTTAGTCTCTCTGCAAAAACATAAATTAAGCAAATGTGAGTACAAATGTACCCAGCAAAACTTACATCAGAACTAGCTACATATGCATCAGTATCAACAAAAGGGGTGGTGGAGTTTAACTGCAGCAAGCCAGCTTTGACTGTGGCTATCCTGAACTATGACTGCAAGTAACTCTTCTGAGATGGCGCGCACAAGTCCACATATTCACCAATCAATACACCACTATGGATCCGCTCCCGTCTCCCTACGAGAACGCCATCCATAGCAGTCACGCTTATCTTGCGCATTTTAGAGTATCCACTTTCACTTGTCTATGAACTGTATAGGCAACCCAGAAGTCCTTTAACGCGGACGTGGCTATTCGAATAGATCATTTATAACCCTGCATGGGTGTACTTCTTCACACATGTTTCCACCACTTAGCGTCTGCACACAACATGTGTTCGGCAGACTTCAAGCGAAAGCCGACGTGGGTGTAGACCACGACCTGACTAATCACACAATAACTCGTGAGATAAGTTAGTATAAATCATTGCAAAACCTTATCATTCTCTACTGTAAGAAATCACTAAAATTATTATTTAACATTGATACTAAATTCCTCTTCATATTTAATAGTCATATCCTCAAATAGAATCATTAAACAAGAAAACATATGCAATCAATGTAAACATAACAGCTATCTATCAAAATAGGACAGTCTGTAAAGGGTGCAAGAATATTCATACTTGGTTAACTCCAAAAATTCTGAAAAATTACCACACTGTAGAAACTTTGTCATAGCTTATTGTGCAAAAAGTTTCAACATTTTATCACATTCTGAATTTTCTCAAGAATTCACGCACTAGCGTGAAACTTTATGTTTTCAAACAGCCACATATAGACTTGCAAAATTAGCATGGAAAAGGTTATACTTGACATTATTAATAAAATGAAATATGCAAAACATTATTATAAATAAAATCAAGCAAATCCTAAAAAAAATGACGCTCCAAGCAAAACACATATCATGTGACGGATAAAAATATAGCCCCAAGTAAGATTACTGATAATGTTGGAGACGAAAGAGGGGATGTCTTCCGGGGCATCCCCAAGCTTAGTTGCTTGTATCTTCCTTGAATATTACCTTGGGGTGCCATGGGCATCCCCATGCTTAGGTTCTTGCCACTCCTGATTCTCCTCATATCGATATCTCACCCAAAACTTGAAAACTTCAATCACACAAAACTTAACAGAACTTCGTGAGAGGGGTTAGTATGATAAAGAGCAAACCATTCACTTTGGTACTGTCAAATACATGGTTAATAATTATTTCCACATAATGCCTACTGTACCTTATCATTTCCACAATTTATATCACTTAATATAAGTTATGAAAATACTAAAACAAGCAAATTATGCATTGAAAACAGAATCTGTCAAAAAACAGAACAGTCTGTAATGATCTGAACAATGACCATACTTCTGTTACTCTGGAAAATCTAAAAAATTACGAAAACGTAGGAAATTTGCATATCAACCATCTGTATAAAATTCAGAATTTTATCATGTTCTAGTGAATTTAGACAAATCCGTTACTGGAAGCAAAAGTTTCTGTTTTTGCACAGAATCAAGTCAACTATCGTCCACATTATCCCAAAGGCTTTACTTGGCACTTTATTGAAACAAAATCTATAAAACATGATTAATACAGTAGCTTAATCATTTGAACACACAAAAACATTAGGGGTAAATGTTGGGTTGTCTCCCAACAAGAACTTTTCTTTAATGCCTTTTAGCTAGGCATGATTATTTCAATGATGCATTACCCGGGCGTCACAATTCTCCTCCACTACAAGAAATCTCGTCCCGAGATTTAGGAGCGGGAGTAAGGGGGAAGGGATCTGGTTACGAAATTCTAACGATTCTTCTCGGTCATAGTTGCTCTTCTCGAAGAGGTCGATCCATTACATTGATGTCTTCATTTCTCTGCTTTAGGTCATCATGATGAAGTTGTCATACTTCCTTCAGGATCTTCACCGTACTTACGAAAGGGTAAGAAGGGAAAACTCTATAAGGACAGATTCTAACAAGATCGAGCATCAGACTGTTAACTTAGGGGAAGAAGCATAAGTATCTCTCGAATTGAAACTTAAGAAGATATCAAGAGCAAAGTAAGAAGGTACCATGAGAAGTTTCAAAGGGATAGGCAATCGTTCGATGTCTAATCAGAAGGTGAAATGGTTTCAGGGCAAGGAGAATAAGTATTGCGTTTGATACTAGAATAGATTACTAGGAAGGTGACCCATCAAGTACATACATAGCCAGGATCGAGAAATAACTTTGGAGACAGGGATATACAGAAGAGTCAGGTTTTGATCATGTGGAACTGTGGGTTAAAGTAAGAGGGTCAGCGACATCTTGCATGGTCATGATAGCAAGGCCTGTCAGAGGGTAGCTTGTTAGTTATGTCGGCAACAACGTCAGTACCAAAGGCGAGGGATGAAGAGAACCATTTTCCTGCTCGTTGAACGAGGCAGACCAATAGGCAAAGTTCTTGTCCATCGGTGGTTGCCGAAATGTCATCAGCAATAGTAACATGGTCTTGCTGACAGAATTGTACACTGAGGTATATACATAAGCAGGAGAATATTACTACTTAGATCTTATAGATCACAAGAAATGTTAAACCAAACAATGGAAAGGAAAATGTGTTTAAACACATATATCAGGGGTATATCCTTCCCAAGGACAAGCATAGCATGATATCCATGCAGGATATAATGTAGAAAACCCTTTAGGTAAGGGGAGAGAAATTTCATGACATTACCCATACAATGGTGTTTGGATAATTGAGCGGGAAACATTTAGCATTGGGCTTCAAATGTTCTTGTTGAAAATCGGAGTACCACAGACATGCTTTGAGATAGCATTGACATGGTCTTCAAACAAAGGTCGGACTTTGGATACTCAATGGATTCATCAGGAACAACTTATAGACTAAGTCCTTCAATTTTCTCATGGAAGAACCGTTAACCTTGCTAGAAAGGAAACTATAATAATAGGTCCTCCAAGAGCATTAACATAAAAGATGGTAATACTCCAAGATAGAATCATAATATAAGTTGGATAGAAAGGAACCCTAGGTGCAACACAAAACAAGAACAAGTCGGAGTGAATGCAAGAATGTCGTCGATGTTAATACAAATCATCGAGGGGACTGCTACCTCTTGAGCACTGCATTGGATTTCCCCGAAGAGGAGAGGATGATGCAGCAAAGTAGCGTAAGTATTTCCCTCAGTTTTTGAGAACCAAGGTATCAATCCAGTAGGAGACCACGCACAAGTCCCTCATACCTACACAAAACGATAGCTACTCGCAACCAACGCGATTAGGGGTTGTCAATCCCTTCAGGTCACTTACGAGGGTGAGATCTGATAGAGATGATAAATAATATTTTTGGTATTTTTGATAGATAGATGCAAAGTAGAAAGTAAAAAAGCATAGTAAAAGCAAAGCAAGTAAATAAAGCGATAGAGATTAATATGATGAGAATAGACCCAGGGGCCATAGGTTTCACTAGTGGCTTCTCTCAAGAGCATAGATATTCTACGGTGGGTGAACAAATTACTGTTGAGCAATTGACAGAATTGAGCATAGTTATGAGCATATCTAGGCAATGATCATGTATATAGGCATCACGTCCGAGACAAGTAGATCGAAACGATTCTGCATCTACTACTATTACTCCACTCATCGACCGCTATCCAGCATGCATCTAGAGTATTAAGTTAAAAACAGAGTAACACCTTAAGCAAGATGACATGATGTAGAGGGATAAATTCATGCAATATGATAAAAAAAATCCATCTTGTTATCCTCGATGGCAACAATACAATACATGCCTTGCAACCCTTTCTGTCACTGGGTAAGGACACCGCAAGATTGAACCCAAAGCTAAGCACTTTTCCCATTGCAAGAACTACCAATCTAGTTAGCCAAACCAAAAAGGATAATTCGAAGAGACTTGCAAAGATAACTCAATCATACATAAAAGAATTCAGAGAAGTTTCAAATATTTTCCATAGATAAGTTGGATCATAAACCCACAATTCATCGGTCTCAACAAACACACCACAAAAAGAAGATTACATCGAATAGATCTCCACAAGAGAGGGGAGAACATTGTATTGAGATCCAAAAGGAGAGAAGAAGCCATCTAGCTACTAGCTATGGACCCGAAGGTCTGAAGTAAACTACTCACACTTCATTGGAGGGGCTATGGTGTTGATGTAGAAGCCCTCCATGGTGGATGCCCCCTCCGGTGGAGCTCCGGAACAGGTCCCAAGATGGGATCTCGTGGATACAGAAGGTTGCGGTGGTGGAATTAGGTTTTTGGCTCCTGTTCTGATCATTTGGGGATACGTAGGTATATATAGGAGGAAGGAGTACGTCGGTGGAGCAACAGGGGGACCACGAGGTAGGGGGCGCGCCCAGGGGGGCGCCCTCCACCCTCGTGACCGCCTCTGGCACTTCTTGGAGTAGGGTCCAAGTCTCCTGGATCACATTCGGTGAGAAAATCACGTTCCCGAAGGTTTTATTCTGTTTGGACTCCGTTTGATATTCCATTTCTTCGAGACACTGAAATAGGCAAAAAAACAGCAATTCTGGGATGGGCCTCCGGTTAATAGGTTAGTCCCAAAAATAATATAAAATTGGAAAATAAAGCCCAGTATAGTACAAAACAGTAGATAAAGTAGCATGGAGCAATCAAAAATTATAGATACGTTGGAGACGTATCATGCATCCCCAAGCTTAATTCCTGCTCGTCCTCGAGTAGGTAAATGATAAAAAAGAATTTTTGATGCGGAGTGATACTTTGGCATAATTTCAATGTAAATCTTCTTAATTGTGATATGAATATTCAGATCTGAAAGATTCAAGACAAAAGTTCATATTGACATAAAAAATAATAATACTTCAAGCATACTAATCCAAGCAATCATGTTTTCTCAAAATAACATGGCCAAAGAAAGTTATCCCTACAAAATCATATAGTCTGGCTATGCTCCATCTTCCCCACACAAAATATTTAAATCATGCACAACCCCGATGACAAGCCAAGCAATTGTTTCATACTTTAACATTCTCAAAACTTTTTCAATCTTCACGCAATACATGAGCGTGAGCCATGGATATAGCACTATATGTGGAATAGAAGGGTGGTTGTGGAGAAGACAAAAAGAGGGAAGATAGTCTCACATCAACTAGGCGTATCAACGGGCTATGGAGATGCCCATCAATAGATATCAATGTGAGTGAGTAGGGATTGCCATGCAACGGATGCACTAGAGCTATAAGTATATGAAAGCTCTACAAAAGAAACTAAGTGGGCGTGCATCCAACTCGCTTGCTCACGAAGACCTAGGGTATTTTGAGGAAGCCCATCATTGGAATATACAAGCCAAGTTCTATAATGAAAAAATCCCACTAGTATATGAAAGTGACAAAATGAGAGACTCTCTATCATGAAGATCTTGGTGCTACTTTCAAGCACAACTGTGGTAAAAGGATAGTAGCATTGTCCCTTCTCTCTTTTTCTCTCTCTCATATATATATATATATATACACATATATACAGACGGTCTATTCTGCTAATATTAGCAGAATAACTATTTTGCACACCGCTTCCGCACTGCACGCTGAACGCAAGTGCACTGCATCTCCTTTACGACGAGCACTGCAATGCTTCACGGGAGAACTGCTTCATTTTTTGGTGTTCCGCCCGCGCGTTCTATGTGGAATCGGGTGTCGCGGGATGATTCAGTTTGTGCTTGCATCTCATTTTAGCTTTATTCTTTCTTATTTACAGGAAAATATACTATAGTGCTTGCAAATCGACGGATTTGGTGGACGAGCTTTCTATGTTCGTTCGTGTTCGCGTCAGATGCGATTTTTTTTGTGCTCGGATGTTGTTATTTAGTAGGAATTCTTTGATTGCGTTCGTTTTAATCGGTCCATTCACTCTATAATTTGTTAATTTTTAGGAGTTAGTTTTCAATTCTTGGTATGTTGGTTGTGCGGGCGGGTGAGCTTCATCCGCTCCTCTGTTCTTGTTGATTTTTTTGATTTTTGCCCGTCCATGCATTTTTGAATATTGTAATTACTATTGCTATAGGTTTGAATTCATTGTATTGTGGGTATAATTGTCATTTTTTGAATCGCGTTTTTTAAATGAAAGGTGATGTTGTTCGTCAAGTTGCCATATCTTCCATGTAAATTTTTGCGGGTGTATTGTTCGATGGTTTAGTGGCTGTAGAATATTTAGGCGAGTTATGGAAGTGCGAGTGAAATTGACACCTCTATCAGTCTATCACATTGTTTGTAGTTTTACTGCTTTAATTTTATTTGTTGTAGTCGCGGAAACGTTGTAGTGCACTGCATTTTCTTTGGTAGCGTACTTCGTGTAGCTTTATGAGATTTCTCCTTTTCGTAAACTACATTCTGTGTTTACTACATTCTGTGTTCTAGATGACTGCATAATATGCATTTCTGTACTGCATTAGCAGTGTTGTTAATGATCTATTCTGCTATTAGAAGGGATGGTCCATGATGCGCTTGTGTTAGCTGAATAGTTATTATAAGAATTTTTTTGAACTGCATACTATGAGAATTGTTTTTGAACATCATTTGTTAACTGCAAAGTTTCGACCATTTGCATTTCCTTGTTACTGTTCGGAGGGCTGCCTTTCGTTATTATTAGTACCACACTATGTGTTCGAGAGAACTGCATTACTGCCATCAGCAACTTTGACTAAAAGGGATGATAAAATGACGTAGTTGAGGTTGCATACTTTAAATAGGCATCATTCAAATTGTCTGATGGACATAATTTTAAAAGCATACATCATAAGCAAAGCATTAGAAATATTGGTTGCTTCATATTAGACAGCCTAGAGTGCAAATATTGTAAACTTGATGTAGTCATCTTCTTTGTAGAAAAAGACCATGGCCACTTCTCCGGCCTCAAAGCCATTGTGGGAGACAAAATCTTTCCAACCAGTAGTTATGTTGATGCAGTCTTTAGAGTCGATGTGGTAGTCAGCTTCCATGTCTCCATAGCCATTTTTGTGTTCTGTCTCCAAAGTAAGCTTCCCTGAACTCGGAGCATGAATTTTTATTGCGAATGGCAGTTTCTGCATATTGTAATGGGTGGCTAAAGAATTTATAAGTAAACAACAAATGTTTTTTGTTTTATACTTAGCATGATTTGTTTATGTTTACTTAAATAGTTACATACATATGATTGTATTTTGTAAAGTAGTTGCAATGCATGAACAAACTTATATACGCAATTGACTCCTAGTTTTACTGGGATATATATTATACTGCAACATGTGTGCACTGCAATGTCAGTAACAGTGTACTTCTCCAGCATATTAATATAACTGCAACGCTTATCTACTGACCCCCTTTTTTGTACATATGTCGATACATGGTGTGGTACTGAAGAAAGATAGGTGGAAGCATTTAGTCTTAATAGCTAACAGATCTGAACAACAATACAAAATTCTGTTTTGTATTTTTGTTGATATTACTGAACAAATTGATTGAACTATATATTTAGATGTGTATTTGCAGTCTAGATTATGTCCAAAATTTGTGAGTGGAAAACATACCCAACTTTTCTATAGATCTGTGGTTGTGAGGCGATGAAGAAATGGCGCACGAAACCCCCTGTTGGGTATCATCAGGCAGCCGAGCATGCTGCACCACTCGGTGTTGGTGAGCTATAGGCCTTCTGCGAAGACGCATGTGTCCGCTACCGGCGCCATCCTTGCCAAGCACCCGCACTTGCAGTCCATGGCGGGTTCAATGGAATTCCAGAGAAGAGTTGTGGATGTGATGAACCCTAGATCTACGTTTTGAGGAAAATGAGGAACGGGGGGAGGAGTTGTGTTAGTCTGTAGCACGAATGGATAAGTTTTTATGCAACCAATCGAGCAATGGAAGTAATAAATGTTGTGGTTGGCGTTAGGTGGTGGATTGGGTCTGATTCAGTGAACACGAACGCATTCAAGAAGGAACAGTACTGCTTACTTGAGAATAGCGAACTGCATTGTCATATCACGACGGACTGCGAATGCGTGGTTGGGCCTGTGTTTGTGTATGGTATGTAGCATTTTTTTTAATTTTCAGTGGCCTCTCTTTTTTTTTGTTGGCCCTGTGTTCTGGTAGTGAAGACGGAATTGGGCCCAAGTTGGCCTGTGAGCACACGGCTGGTTCCCGGTGCGCTGTGTGTGCGTCCTAATGTTTAGTCCCACCTCGCCCACGGAAGGCGCGCCCGACTTGTTTATAAGCGCTGGCGAGGCATACTGGTCGAACTCCTCTGTATACTTATCTGGGCGCTCATACACGGCGCTCGTAGCTATATGCTCTATGACCTGTGGGCCCATGTGCAACCGGCCCCATGCACTGTGACTCAGAACGACTCGCCTTCTGTGGGCGTAGACCTATTACGAGACTAGCTGGGGCCGGTGCCACCTGGGTGGTCAATTTTTTTCTTTTAATATTTCTGCCCTGTGTTTTTTTTCAATGTTGGAGTGTGCACTGCATTGATCAGGGTTCTGTACTGCATTGTATACGCATTGCGTACTGCATGTACAGTTGTCATTTTTTTTGTTTCCGTCTTTTTGCTATCAGTTAATCTTTTTTCCCAATGTATGGGAGTGCACTGCTTTGTAAATCATACGCGTAATGTGTTGATTATGGTTCTGTACTGTACGTTCATATATTTCTGTACTTCATTGATTATTTACGTGTTTGCGTTTTTCATTTTCTGGTTTTGCTCTTATGTGTTCTTTTTTCAAATTTAGGTTCGTGCACCGCTTTGTTGGGTATGTTAATGCTTCGTTGGACAGATTCTATACTGTATTTTGTACTGCATTCGTACACAACTTGCACTGCATGCGTCCTGTTTGCAGACTGCAACTCATTTTTCGTTTTCTGCACTACTCGAATCTAGTGATACATTAGCAGACAACAGAAAACAAATTATCACAGATATTCTGTACGACAATCTCATCACCAGCAAACTAAGTTGAGCAGAAAGCAAACTAACATAATCAGAGTTCATCGTTACAAAGCGATTGTGCATGGCAAGCAAACTAGGTTCAGCGCATAAGCAAACTAACGATACATAAGCAAACAACACAAAGCAAATTTGATGATAATTCTAAAAGAACGCTGGCATTCTTGGCTCTTGGCCGGCACCATCTTCTTCTTCACCAGTCAGGCTCTCCCCATTCCCAGCTGCTCGTGGCGCGCTTGTTGGGTGGCTCCTCCTTCTCCAGCTTTGCACGGCGAAGGCCGGCCTGGGTGAGGGTGATGCGGTTCCATATCTCGTACGCTGCGTAGGCGTCCTTTGCCGCGTACTCGATGTGCCTCCTGGACAGAGGCAGGATGGCCCAGCGCTGGTGCTCGGCGTCGGTGATCTTCTTCTTCATGTTGTTGTAGTAGTCGTCGATGAGCACGCCGGAGACGTCTCCGAGGGAGTCCAACGGCTTGGTTGCGTCGGGCACCCTCCACTCCTTCTGGATGTCGACGAAGTTGGCGACTGTCGTGGTTCTAAGTCTGACAGTAGAGTGGGGGGTAGGTATGGAGAGGCAAGGTCCTAGCTATGGAGAGGTTGTAAACACAAGAGATGTACGAGTTCAGGCCCTTCTCGGAGGAAGTAAAAGCCCTACGTCTCGGAGCCCAGAGGCGGTCGAGTGGATTATGTGTATATGAGTTACAGGGTGCCGAACCCCTCTGCCTGTGGAGGGGGGTGGCTTATATAGAGTGCGCCAGGACCCCAGCCAGCCCACGTAATGAAGGGTTTAAGGTGTATTTAGTCCGGGGCGTTACAGGTGGTGCCCCACATAAAGTGTCTTTACTATCATAAAGTCTACTTAATTACAGGCCGTTGCAGTGCAGAGTGCCTCTTGACCTTCTGGTGGTCGAGTGAGTCTTCGTGGTCGAGTCCTTCAAGTCAGTCGAGTGAGTCCCTCGTTGGTCGACTGGAAGGTGACCTCTTCCAAGGGTGTCCTTGGGCAGGGTACTTAGATCAGGTCTGTGACCCTACCCTAGGTACGTGACCTCATCATTAGCCCCCGAATGGATTGAGGCTTTGAGTGACGGAGGAGTTGATGCTGTTTCCGATTAACCTTTGCACACTGGTCGTGCGTTGTTCTGAACCAGAGAATCTCTTCGTTGATAGTGAGCAACTTGTCTTCAGTCGACTCGATCCATTCTTTTCTTTTGTCGAGTGATCTTTCGGGCTTCGTCGATTTCCGAGCGACGGATCGCAGGAAATCCCGCGCCTGACAGACCGATCTGCCGTTCGCGGATTCCGCGGGATGCGAAATTTGGGGAAATGCGCGAAGCGGAGCGGACCGCGGCGTTCAGATGGGACGGGACATAGACGCCTCGATCCCCGCGCCGCTTTCTTCGCCATGTATCCCGCCCGCGTAACAGTTCCAGGATATGATTAGATCGACCGGGCCCACCTGTCATCCACTCGGAAGGGATCTTATAAATGCGCCCGGCGAGGGTTTTTTGAACAGTGCCTCAGCATTCTCTCTTTGCCCCCTTCGTCTCCGCCCAACGTGCTCACTCTCGCCTCCGCACCACTTCTCCTCACACGCCCCGCCGGTAGCCATGGTCAAGGAGAAGACGGCGGCGCTGGAGCGCGCGAAGAAGGCGTCAGCGACGGAGAAGGCGAAGGGGAGATCCACCAGCCGCGGTGGGTCTTCGTCTAGATCTCGCCTGCCGAAAGGCTGGGTCCAGGGAGATTGGATCCAGTCGACCATCACGGAGAAGGATCTCCTCGACATGGCCAACGAGGGCCTGATCCCTCATGGAGCTGCGAGGCTTCCGGGGAAAGAGTGGCAGCCCCAGCCGGAAGAGGGTGAGTGCGTGCTTCTGGCTACCCATGTCGACCGCGGATTCTCTTTGCCGCCGAGCATTTTCTTCCGTGGTTTCTTGAACTTTTTTGGAGCGCAACTCCACCACTTCACCCCGAATTCTATCGCCTATCTTGCCGCGTTTGTGTCCATGTGTGAGAGTTTTCTGGGCTGTCGACCGCATTGGGGCTTGTTCAAGCACATATTCACATGTCGCTCTCAAACCGTGAAGAAGGCTAGTCCAGGCGATGAAAGAACCCGAGTGGTCCAAATGTGTGGAGGTCTGGGGATCCAGGTGAGGAACAAGAGCACCTTCCCAGCCATGACATTTCCCGAGTCAGTCAGAGGCTGGCAGTCGACCTGGTTCTACTGCCAGGATGAGTCGACGCCGGGGCAGTCGAGTGGACTCCCTCAATTTACCATGGACCGAGTGAACAAGCCCTCCTCTCTGAAGTTGATTCCGGAGGAGAAAGCTGACGTGAAGATGCTGATGGAGCGCGTAGTTCAGTTGGTTCGGGAGGGAGTGACGGGTATGGATCTCCTGGAAGTTTTCCTTAGGCGCCGAATCCAGCCTCTTCAGTTCCGGAGCCATTGCATGTGGTTGTACTGCGGGACTGAGGATGTTACTCGGGTCAATCCAGAAACAGTCGACGATGCCACTCTGGAAAGGTGGATGGCCGTTGTTACTGGGAACAAGGACAACCCTCGCGGGGCCAGAAGGATTCCTCCACTCGACTGCCACAGTGACCCAAACAAGGTATGTCTGCTCCACTTCCCATTGTATTCTCGTCATATTTATTTCTGTTTTCTCTGCCGATCGGTCGACTGATCTTTGTCTTGTTGTCCCTCAGGCCCTCACTGAACTGCACTCGATGCCCAACGGAGCGCAGGCTCCGACTGAGGAGGGAGAAGCGAGCGGGGGCGAGAGCCAGGAGGAGGAGTGGGACTCGAACGCCGCTGAGGCCGATGATGATGACGATGACGATGATGATGATGACGATGAGGACGAGGAAGAGGAGGAGGAGGAGGAGGTCGCACCACCGCGCTCGGAAAGGCGGTCGAAACGTGTCCATGATCCTGCGACCGAACGCGGCGAGGGGGTTGCGACTGCTACACAGTCGACCAAGCGCCCTTGGACCACCTCTCCGGCGCCGACTGAAAAGGCGTCGAAGCAGCCCAGGGCGGCCCCGTCGAAGCCGACCAAGCACCTGCCGAAGATGAAGGTGTCCATCCCCACCATATCAGGGTAATCATGTTGCTTAAGTCTTCTTGTTTTGTGTGAACTTTGTCTCTGGTTGGCGCTGGAGTTAGTCGACTGATTCTTTGGAGTTGCAGTGCTGCTACTTCTGAGACCTCAGCCCGGGCTGATGACCATGAGATGGAGGACGCAGCAACCTCAAAACCAGGTACTATACTCTTAACGCCATTTTTAGTCGACTGACTCATGATCTCTAATTCTGATTCTTTTCTGTAGCTCCATCCAATGTTGTTATCACTCTCCCTGATGATGATGAAGATGAGGAACCACTGAAGTACAGAAGGAGTAGGAAAGCGTCTGCCAGCAGGGTGACCCAGGATGTGATGGTGCCTGAGACTCTAGCCGCGGAGGAGGAGAACACCACTTGACACACTGTGTCCTTCGCAGATCCGCTGACGAGTGCTCCGCAACCCTCCCTCTTCACGACGCACCACGTCCCAGAGGACCAAGCCGGTGCAGCGAAGGAGGCGATACGCCAGGCAGGGATCATGATGGAGCAGTTGAAGACCATTCGGGATGCGAGCCAGGCAGCTTACGACGCCAGTTCTGCCCTCCAAATCAATGTTCAGGTCAGTCGACCACCGTTTGTTCTGTTAGGATATGCTACCAAAAACTTTTCCTTTCCAGAATTTATAGTAGTCACCCACTGGGTGTGTCGATTTAAACTCCGTGTTAGCGGGGGCACGCTGAGTGCACCCGCTGGGTGTAGTCCCCAAGGCTAAGGTCGACTGCTGGCAGTCGGCCTTAGGCTTTATAATTTCAGTCTTTCCGTCATTCGACTATGGCGACTGGATTTCGCAAACCGGTCGACTGGTCGACTCTGTCTTCAATAGGATTAGTGGGGGCATGCTGAGTGCACCCACTGGGTGTAGTCCCCAAGGCTAAGGTCGACTGCTGGCAGTCGGCCTTAGGCTTTATAATTTCAGTCTTTCCGTCATTCGACTATGTCGAATGGATTTCGCAAACCGGTGGGGGCACGCTGAGTGCACCCACTGGGTGTAGTCCTCGAGACTGTGGTCGACTGCTTGCAGTCGATTACAGTCTTAAAGAATATATCTCTTTTTTTTGAGGTCGACTGGTCGACTCTATCTTCAATAGGATTAGTGGGGGCACGCTGAGTGCACCCACTGGGTGTAGTCCCCGAGACTACGGTCGAATGCTTGTATTCGGCTGTAGTCTTAGAAACACATGATTTTTCCTTTTCCACTCGGAAGTGAATTATATTTGACATTTAGTCGATTGGTTCTTCGCAGAACTCCTATGATCTTGTGGCTCGCTACTCTGAGCTGGAAAACAAGCACATTCAGCTCGAGCTGAAATTGAAGTTGGTTCAGGAGAATCTGACGAAGGCAAAGGAGGAGACCGAAGGTATGTTTGGTGAGACCTTGACGACTGCTTTTTCCCTTCATTTGTTTCAAAATCTGATCTTGCTGTAACTTGCAGGTAAGGTGAGGGAGGCCCAATGGAAGAAGGACCTTGAACTAGCTGAGAAGATCAAGCTTGTTGACGAGAAGTTAGCTTCAGTCGCCAAGCTTGAGCAAGAAAATGCCAATCTGAAAGCTGCTCTTGGGAAGAAAAAAGATCTGGAGGCCTTCCTGAATGGTCTTGCCAAGAAGCTGTTTCTTATGCTTGAAGGTAAATCTCTATGCTCGGCAATCATTTCCAACCGTGGTTTTTCCATTCGACCATTGCCTTGACTCGGTGATCGTCCTTGCAGAATTTTGTCAAAACTTTGAAGAAGAAACTAGCCGGTTGGAACCAAACCTTGACCCCGTCAATTCTCTGATGAACGACGAAGTTGCCATGAATGTTTTCCGACTGGAGTCCCGTGTTGCAGCTGTCGTGGACTATCTTGCAAGGCTGAAGGTTGCCACATCTCGCATCGGCTCGACGCTCTGGCCCGGGGAGACACTTCAGAATGATCTCGAGTCACTGATGGCTCGCTTGAACACGATCCCTGGTCGAGTGCAGGAGTGGAAAAAGTCCTCGGCTCGGTGCGGTGCAGATGTTGCTCTGTGTCTGGCCCGAGTCCACTGCAAAGATGCGCGATAAGACAAGCTGGCGGCCCTCCGGGTGGCCAACACCAAGAAACACGACTTCAGGTCCTTTATGGAAACTTTCCTTGCGGCTGCCACTCGGATCGCAGATGGAATTGATCTTGATGAGTTTGTTGCACCTTCCAGCCCTCCACAGGAGGGGTAAAAAACTTCTTCTAAGCTCGACGCTTTAAATTTGCCTCGGTATGCCGAGTGGAGTTGTAACCGATAAACCTTAACGGGCTTAGCGCCTGAGCACTTTCGGTTCCTTTAGGTATCGATCCGAACTTGAATTTGGCGTTTGAATATGATTGCTTTTGGCTCGAAATGTCTTTTGCAGGTTCAAAGCAGGGCGCTTACTGCAATCGACTTATTCCTTAGTCCACTTAGGTGAGCGCTGGGCTGCAGTTAAGCCTCCCGAGTGAGAGATTTGCTCTTCACTCGGTAGGACTTCTATATCTTAGGCGAGCACTGGGCTGCAGCTAAGCCTCCGAGTGAGAGGTTTGCTCTTCACTCGGTAGGATTTTGATAACTTAGGCCAGCGCTGGGCTGCAGCTAAGCCCCCGAGTGAGAGGTTTGCTCTTCACTCGGTAGGATTTTATATCTTAGGCGAGCACTGGGCTGCAGCTAAGCCTCCGAGTGAGAGGTTTGCTCTTCACTCGGTAGGATTTTGATAACTTAGGCGAGCGCTGGGCTGCAGCTAAGCCCCCGAGTGAGAGGTTTGCTCTTCACTCGGTAGGATTTTTATATCTTAGGCGAGCACTGGGCTGCAGCTAAGCCCCCGAGT
>NC_041389.1:150003481-150021961 GCF_002162155.2 Triticum dicoccoides | reverse complement strand
CACTCGGTAGGATTTCTGATAACTTAGGCGAGCACTGGGCTGCAGCTAATCCCCCGAGTGAGAGGTTTGCTCTTCACTCGGTAGGATTTCTGATAACTTAGGCGAGCGCTTGGACTGCAGCTAAGCCCCCGAGTGAGAGGTTTGCTTGTCACTCGGTAGGATTTTGATAACTTAGGCGAGTACTTGGACTGCAGCTAAGCCTTCGAGTGAGAGGTCTGCTCTTCACTCGGTAGGATTTTCATATCTTAGGCGAGTACTTGGACTGCAGCTAAGCCTCCGAGTGGAAGTCTAGCTTACCACTCGGTAGGATTTTCATATCTTAGGCGAGTACTTGGACTGCAGCTAAGCCTCCGAGTGGAAGTCTGGCTTACCACTCGGTAGGATTTTATTTAATCTTAGGCGAAACGGATTCGCAGCTAAGCCTTCGAGTGGAAGTCTGGCTTACCACTCGGTAGGATTTTATTTAATCTTAGGCGAAACGGATTCGCAACTAAGCCTCCGAGTGGGAGTCTGGCTCACCACTCGGTAGGATTTTTACAAACTTAGGCAAAACGGATTCGCGGCTAAGTCACCCACTAAGGGGAAATTTTATTGGACAAAATAAAAAGTGACAAAAATTATGGAGGAACTATGACACTATTATTTTGAGGTCCATGGACTACAGAAGTACTTTTATTGCAACTCATCCGAGTGATTAAACTTAAGTGTAAAATGGGCGGAGTAGTTCCGCGTTCCAAGCTCGGGGCTCGTCGATATTATGCTCGATGTTGTAAAGACGGTACGCCCCGTTGTGGAGAACTTTGGTGACGATGAAGGGTCCTTCCCAAGAAGGAGCAAGCTTGTGTTGTTTCTTCTGATCCACTCGGAGAACTAAATCTCCTTCCTAGAAGGCTCGAGCCCTCACATTTCTGGCGTGGAAACGACACAAATCTTGTTGGTAAATGGTCGACCGGATCAGAGCCATCTCCCTTTCTTCCTCTAAAAGGTCGACTGCGTCCTGCCGCGCTTGTTCAGCTTCTGCTTCGTTGTAGATTTCAACTCGAGGAGCATTGTGGAGAAGATCACTCGGTAAGACTGCTTCAGCTCCGTAGACCAAGAAGAATGGAGTTCTTCCGGTCGACCGATTAGGTGTGGTCCGCAGTCCCCAAAGCACTGAGGGAAGTTCGTCGACCCAAGCTCCAGCTGCATGCTTGAGATCACGCATCAGTCGGGGTTTCAATCCCTTGAGAATCAGGCCATTGGCTCGCTCTGCTTGTCCATTCGACTGCGGATGAGCGACTGAAGCGTAGTCGAATCGTGTGCCTTGAGAGTTACAGAAATCTCTGAATTCCTCCGAGTCAAAGTTCGACCCATTATCCGTAATGATGCTGTGCGGGACTCCATATCTGAATATCAGTAACCTGATGAAGCTAACAGCAGCACCGGCGTCAAGGTTCTTGATTGGTTTAGCCTCAATCCACTTGGTGAACTTGTCGACTGCCACTAGTACATGCGTGAAGCCACTTCGCCCTGTTCTCAAAGGACCGACCATGTCCAACCCCCATACTGCGAAAGGCCAGACGAGTGGGATGGTCTTCAGAGCCGATGCAGGCTTGTGCGACATATTCGAGTAGAACTGACATCCCTCGCACTTATCCACTATTTCCTTTGCCATCTCATTCGCCTTTGGTCAGTAAAATCCGGCTCGGTATGCTTTGGCCACGATGGTCTGAGAGGACGCATGATGACCACAGGTTCCCGAGTGGATACCATTGAGGATGATTCGACCTTCTTCTGGTGTTATGCACTTCTGACCAACTCCAGTCGCGCTTTCTCTGTATAATTGTCCTTTGATTACGGTAAAGGCCTTAGATCGACGGACGATCTGTCGAGCCTCTTCCTCATCCTCCGGGAGCTCTTTTCTCAGGATATATGCGATATATGGAACTGTCCAGTCGGGAATGACCACCAAGACCTCCATGACCAAGTCGACCACTGCTGGGACTTCAACCTCAGTCGGATCTGTGGCACTCTTGGGCTGTGGAGCTTCTTCGGTGAAAGGATCTTCTTTGACTGACGGAGTGTGTATATGCTCCAAGAACACACCACTCGGAATGGCTTCTCTCTTGGAACCTATCTTTGCTAGATCATCAGCTGCTTGATTTTTCAGTCGGGGTATATGATGGAGCTCCAACCCCTCGAACTTCTTTTCCAGCTTCCTCACTGCACTGCAGTATCCAGTCATGGCTGGGCTTCTCACGTCCCACTCCTTCATCACTTGGTTGACCACTAAATCCGAGTCGCCATAGACCATCAGGCGACGGACGCCAAGTGAAATGGCCATGCGCAATCCGTATAAGAGGGCCTCATATTCCGCCTCATTGTTGGAGGAATCAAAGTGAATCTGGAGCACATATCTGAGCTTATCTCCTCTGGGGGAAACCAGGACAACCCCAGCACCGGAACCATTCAACATCTTAGAGCCATCAAAGAACATGGTCCAATGCTCCGAGTGAACTTCAGTCGGTTGCTGTTGTTCAACCCACTCGGCGAGGAAATCTGCTATTGCCTGGGACTTAATGGCTTTCTTTGCCTCAAACTTGATATCAAGGGGAAGAAGTTCAATCGCCCATTTAGCCACTCGACCAGTTGCATCTCTGTTGTGCAAAATCTCTGATAGTGGAGCGTCGCTGACGACTGTGATGGAATGATCAGAGAAATAATGAGCAACCTTCTTTGTGGTCATGTATATTCCATACACAAGCTTCTGATAATGAGGATATCTCTGCTTGGATGGAGTCAAGACTTCAGACAAATAATACACTGGGCACTGAACTTTGAGAGCTTTTCCTTCTTCTTCCCGCTCGACCGTAAGCACAGTACTGACGACTTGTCCTGTGGCTGCGATATAAAGCAACAGAGGCTCTTTGCTGATTGGAGCAGCAAGCACCGGTTGGGTGGAGAGCAGAGCTTTTAGCTCAGCAAACGCTGCATCAGCTTCTGGAGTCCACTCGAACTTGTCTGCCTTCTTCATCAGTCGGTAAAGAGGCAATGCCTTTTCACCGAGTCGTGAGATGAATCGACTTAATGCGGCCAAGCATCCAGTAAGCTTCTGGACATCGTGCACCCGCACAGGGCGTTTCATTCGGAGAATAGTGCCGATCTTCTCTGGATTAGCGTCGATTCCTCGCTCGGAAACGAGAAAACCGAGTAACTTGCCACCAGGAACTCCGAATGTGCACTTTGATGGATTAAGCTTGATATCATACCTTCTGAGGTTGGCAAATGTTTCGGCGAGGTCGGTGAGCAGGTCGGAACCTTTTCGTGACTTGACGACGATATCATCCATATACGCTTCCACATTCCGACTGATTTGAGTGAGTAGACACTTCTGAATCATTCGCATAAATGTGGCTCCGGCATTCTTGAGGCCGAATGGCATGGTGATATAGCAGAAGCACCCGAATGGAGTGATGAAAGTTGTTTTTACCTCGTCGGGTCCGTACAGACGGATCTGGTGGTACCCGGAGTAGGCGTCTAGAAAAGACAATCTCTCGCACCCCGCGGTCGAGTCAACAATTTGATCTATGCGAGGGAGAGGAAAATGATCTTTCGGGCAGGCCCGGTTGATGTGCTTGAAATCAATGCACATTCGGAGTGATTTGTCCTTCTTAGGAACCATGACGACATTAGCGAGCCACTCGGAGTGGTATATCTCTCGGATAAATCCTGCCGCCAACAGTCGAGCCACTTCCTCACCAATGGCTTTTCTCTTCTGGACAGCGGACCGCCGAAGATGCTCTTTGACTGGTTTTGCAGATGAGTCGACTCTTAGGCGATGCTCAGCCAGTCCCCTGGGAACACCTGGCATGTCAGCGGGCTTCCATGCAAAAATGTCCCAGTTCTCACGAAGGAACTGGATGAGCGCTTCTTCCTATTTCGGGTCGAGTGTTGTGGAGATGTGGGTCGGAGCTGCATCAGGGTCGGTCGAGTGAATGTGAACAGGCTTCGTCTGACCGGACGACTGAAATGCAGATTCTGTGGCGGGTTTCTTGGATCGCAGCAAGTCACTCGGATCTGCGTTTTGCTTGTATTCTTCGAACTCGACCGCTGTCACCTGGGAATCAGCAATCTTTGAGCCCTTCTGAAAGCACTCTTCTGCCTTTTTCCGATCACCGGTGACAGTGATCACTCCTTTGGGGCCGGGCATCTTCAATTTGAGGTACACGTAACATGGTCGAGCCATGAACCGTGCATAAGCTGGTCTCCCCAAAATGGCATGATATGCACTCTGAAAATCCACTACCTCAAACGTCAACTTCTCTTTGCGAAAATGTTTCGAATCACCAAACACTACGTCCAGAGCTATTTGGCCGAGTGACTCGGCTTTCTTCCCTGGTATAACTCCATGAAAGCTCATGTTACCGGTGCTCAGTCGGGACATCGGAATGCCCATTCCTTTCAGTGTGTCCGCATACAACAAATTCAGCCCACTACCACCGTCCATCAGCACTTTTGTCAGTCGAGTGCCTTCGACAACAGGATCGACCACCAAAGCTTGCCTCCCAGGGGTGGCAATATGAGTCGGGTGATTAGATTGGTCGAATGTGATGGGTGTTTGGGACCATCTCAGATAATTTGCTTTTGCTGGGGCAAGCATGTTCACTTCACGGTTAATAACTTTCAATCGACTCTTGCTTTCCACATCTGCAAAGATCATCAGAGTGGAGTTGATATGCAGATATCCTTCCTCACTGTCCTCCTTGTCTTCGGCCTTGTCCGACTCCTTCTCCTTGTCTTTAGACTGTTTTCCCTGAAACTGCTGGATCAGGAGTCGACATTGGCGAGTGGTATGCTTCGGGTAGATGATATTCCCCTCTTCGTCTTTCTTCGTGTGGATGTGACACGGCATATCCATCACGTCGTTCCCTTCTTTATCCTTTACCTTCTTAGGGTTCCAGGATCCTTTTGGTTTCCCTTTAAACTTTCCCTGAGTCACGGCCAGAGCCTCTCCAGGAGCTGCCGGTTCAGCCTTCCGCTTCTGTTTCCGACTGGTGTTTCCCTTTTCCGACTGACTCGGCTTGTGCTTGCCGCTTCGGAGTCGGTCTTCTTCTTCGCTGTTAGCGTACTTGGTAGCAATCTCCATCATCCGACTCAAGGTCATGTCCCCGGTTCGACCAAATTTCAAACTCAATTCTCTGTTCTTGACACCATCCTTAAAGGCGCAGACTACCTGATGATCAGACACATTCTCCACAGTATGGTGCAAAGTGATCCATCTCTGAATATACTCCCTGAGAGTCTCATTGGTCTTCTGCACGCACACTTGCAGCTCCGTCAATCCAGCCGATCTCTTGCAAGTTCCTTCAAACGTTCTAATGAACACTCGGGACAGATCTTCCCAAGTGTAAATGCTGCTAGGAGGTAATTGAGTCAACCATGCCCTGGCAGAACCTTCCAGCATGAGGGGCAAATGCTTCATGGCCACCTCGTCGTTCCCACCACCAATCTGAACCGCCACTCGGTAGTCCTCAAGCCAAGTTTCAGGCTTAGACTCACCAGTGAACTTGCTGACTCCTGTTGCCAACCTGAAATTGGGAGGGATAACTGCGGCTCTGATAGCTCTGCTGAAACATTCAGGACCAGAAACATGCACTCGACTGCTTGTGGCGCATCTCTGTCGAGTCCACCTCGATGGGCTCTATTCCGGTCGACTAAGCCTTGCACGATAATGGATCGCGTGTCGAAGCCTGGTTCTCTGGGGTCGACTGGAACTCTTCGCCCCGCACTGAGCTGACGTCTGTCATCTTGCTGCCGAGGAGCGTAAGACCCACCCCTCGGAGGGGAATTGGGCACTCGACGCCTATCATCTCGGTCGAGTCGGTCACCATATTGGTCTCGCCGATTCTCGCGCCCTTCACGCCGCGGAGGCGATCTGGGGCTGTGAGCCGACTGAACCGTATTCGCAGCGACGGATCGACTGTGAATTCTGTTGCGCGACTGCGACACGGCCGAATTCTGATCTCCTGCTGCCCGGAGCAGATCCCTGATCTGCATCAAGCCTCTGCCAGCTTTCGACTGAGAGGGCTGGATGGACTCTGCTATACGGGTCGCAGCTGCTAAATTCTGGATTGGGGTTCGATATACCTGAGTCGGCGAGAAGAGTTGACGTCGACTGGTGTCGGGAACTCGTTGCCGCGCGCGCTCGTCGAGTGCTCGCTGAAGATTCTCCAATCGAGTGCGTTCGGCCAAATTGGCCAAACGTGCCTCCTCCAAGGCGCGAGCCTCGGGGGTTTCTCCTGCGATGGGAGTACGCAGGGCATCCACGTTCCTGCGGCGAAGTTCCTCTCTTTGCAGAGAGTCGAGTGGCTCGGGCTGGTACTCTTCGTGGTCTCGTGCGGGGTCGCCTCCGTCGCCTGCTCCACCATCACGGGCGAAGCCAGGGGGACTGCGGGGCCCGTCGACCATCAGGATTTCCGCCGCTGGATCACTGCTATCGCACTCGGATGCAGTCTCTACGGAGCCAGTCGACAGATCGAACAGGCCGTAGAGATATTCGTCGGGCTCGATTGCCGCAACTTGGGTGGTGGCCGTCTGGCGAGCCACCGCGTGCCTCACCCACCGTTGAAGCCTCGACCGGCCCGAGCGCCTGTGCTGGCGGGAGACCGGGAGAGTGGCCGATGGGGGAGTCGACCGATACGGGGTCGACGGTTGCCGCAGCAGAACGCCGCGGACACATGCGCGAAAATGCGTCGCACCGCGGACGGGGAGCGCATCGACGTCGAGTGGAGCCTCCTGGAGCCAGGCGGAGTCGTCGGCGACGAAGGTGAGAGCACCGAGACGGATCTCTCGACCCTCAACCAAAACTCCAGCAGCCACCATGATTAAAGTACTCAGAAGAATCGCAACTTCTCCACAAAATCGCTAAAACACCGGCCCCACGGTGGGTGCCAACTATCATGGTTCTAAGTCTGACAGTAGAGTGGGGGGTAGGTATGGAGAGGCAAGGTCCTAGCTATGGAGAGGATGTAAACACAAGAGATGTACGAGTTCAGGCCCTTCTCGGAGGAAGTAAAAGCCCTACGTCTCGGAGCCCGGAGGCGGTCGAGTGGATTATGTGTATATGAGTTACAGGGTGCCGAACCCCTCTGTCTGTGGAGGGGGGTGGCTTATATAGAGTGCGCCAGGACCCCAGCCAGCCCACGTAATGAAGGGTTTAAGGTGTATTTAGTCCGGGGCGTTACAGGTGATGCCCCACATAAAGTGTCTTTACTATCATAAAGTCTACTTAATTACAGGCTGTTGCAGTGCAGAGTGCCTCTTGACCTTCTGGTGGTCGAGTGAGTCTTCGTGGTCGACTCCTTCAAGTCAGTCGAGTGAGTCCCTCGTTGGTCGACTGGAAGGTGACCTCTTCCAAGGGTGTCCTTGGGCAGGGTACTTAGATCAGGTATGTGACCCTACCCTAGGTACATGACCTCATCAGCGACCTCCAGTTTGACGCGCTCCAGCCTGGTTTTGTCGCCGTCGATGGAGAAGCCTGCAAAGGTGTACCTGGGGTCGGCAAGGAAGTTGTCGAAGACGGTGCACCTTTCAGTGTTGCTCATTTGGAAGAGCAGCACCGGGTGATTCTTGCCGTTGGAGAGCTGGCAGAGGGCGGGTTTCTGCGTCGCTTCAGGGTCGTTGTCGTACTCGAGATCAATGCCGACGATCTTGTGGCGCTGGAGGCTGAGGTGGCGCTCGTACTGCGCGAGGGTGATCGCCATCTGCTTCTTGTCGTTGGTGTGGATGACGTGCAACTTGGTGTTGCCGTGCGCCTCCACGTCGTTGTCACCCTTGTACTCGTCGGTGAACGTCATCGCCGATGGTGGGAGCGCAATGGATACTTGTGTTGTTGTGGATGTGGATGAGAAGGCCTTTGGCAGGGGTCTGAATTTAAGGGGAGGGCGCGGGGTGGGATGGCCTCGTCGGATGAACTGCACGATCGCGCTGATGATGCGGTTGTGCGGATCGTGGGTTGGTTTTGCATCTGTGATCGTGGGCTTGTGGCGATGGAACTGCTCCGATCGAGTGTATGTATGCGAATGTGGGTTTTTTTTAAGGTGGGTTTTTTTTTGACCAGCACATTTTTTTAACCATCACCTTTTTCTATTCGAACGGGCATTTTGTCATGTTTTATAGATGTATACTGGGTGACAACATAACTGCATTGCTTACAATTACGCACTGCGTCGTGTACAAGTCAGAACTGCAACATTGTATACATGTGTGAACTTCATCGTTTTTTGCGTGTTTCTTGCTATATGCTTCGGCGGTCTGCATTGCGCACCGGAATGCACTGCATACTTCTACCGACCCGTACTGCATCTTGTTTTTGCCGGTACTTATTGCAGTCCCCGGCACGGGACGGATAGGAAATGGGAGGGGGTGGGGGGCCCCACTTTTTTTTCAAACTTATTGTTTTTTCTTGGTCGGTTTTGTTTCAGAGACGCATGTACGTTCTCAATTTTTGGGTGGCTGGGGCCGGTATCATTTGGGTGATCAGTTTGTATTCTTTGTATGCTTTTTAATGACGTGGAGTGCACTGCTTTTTTGGTAAATCATCGGTGCAATGCATTGATCATGGTTATGTACTAGATGTGAACTTCATTCCTTACTGCATGTACAGTTCTCATTTTTTATCCCGTGTTTTTACTTTTTTTGTAATCTTTTTTTCGAATGTATGGGACTGCACTACTTAGCAAATTTCGATTGTACTACATTGTTTATGATATTGTACTGCAAGTTTGTGTACTTCCGCACTGCGTTAACTTATTCCGCGTTTGCGTTTTTCTTCATCCCGAAAAGAAATACATAATGGCATACTGCATCCCGTATAGAAATGCACTGCATTTTTCCAGCAGTGCATACTGCATTTGTTTTTTTTCCTGTGCTTACTTCACTGTACGGGAGGTTTAAGGGGAGAGCGGATGGTTGGGGGGGCACATTTTTTTTGTGGCACTTAATTTAAGGTAGACATTTTTTTTCTGGATGTGTTATTTTAACATGCGTTTTGTTTTTGATTTTAACTTTTTTACGAACTGTATGTATTTTGTTTGTTGTTTTACCGTTTTTAAATTTCATGATTCTTCATAGATAACTGCATCATATGTTTTTTTGTTGTTTTTTAGTAATATGTGCGTTTTGATGTAGACTGGCTTATTTTGTCCGGGCTGTTTTTGGGCCGGCCCGTTATTTGTTACCCTTTTTGCGAAACGCGGGCCTCCTGCGTGTCGTTTCCACGCTATTCCACCGCTCCGCTGTCAGAGAAAGAGACCGAGAACAATCCCCTCTCCTCTCTTGCAGTTTCTCCTGAGGCATCTCTCCCTCGAGCAAAACCGCCATCGCGCGCAGCAACCGCCGTCGCCCGGAGAACCGCCGCCCTCAAGAGGCCTTATTCCTGCATTCGGCGTCGCTGTCCGCTCCGTGAGCCTTTGCCGCCACGCTCCCGCAGCCCTTTCCCTTCCCCGCCATGCCTTCCCCTTCCCGCTGCCGTCGCCGCACACTTTTCTTCGGTACGTTCCGCTTGGCTCGGTGTTGATTGTCCCCTCGCCTTGTTTTTGTGATTCTTGTAGTTGTTGTGGCTCTTTTTTCTTGTGTAATTTTTCATAGGCAGTCGATAGTTGTGTGTAGCAATGCGGATCTAGGGTTTCGTGAGATTTTCGCCGATTTTGTTGCTTATGTCTGTCACTTCATCCTTTGTGTTGCAGGGAAACGCTATGTCTTCGCCGGGCAGGCAGGGAGAAGGAGTTCAGGGTATGTGGAGTGATTATTCCTTAGGCTTTGTTTATTTTGTTTGGTGTTTATCTAGTTTCCTAATTCATCCTGCATATTGGGTTATGCTCTGTTAGTTGTCAGCGTTCGTTTGCATTATTTTGTCATGTGATGTTTTTGTAATTTCTTTTTTCTTGTTTTTTTTTGAATCCAGCAGGTGATTGCAGTGCTCATAATGATACACCAATTGTCTCTTCTTGTCCTGGTGGTAAGGATCATGGTGTCGAGGGAGGACATCAAGTGAATTCACCGATTGAATCTTCTCCTATAAGTGTGGCCCCTCCTTCTGGTATGTGGTTAATTTGTTTATTTTTGTGTATGCTTTGTTGTATCTAGTTCGGCATTTTTATTGCGAATATCCGTGATTTTACTATATGTAGCACTGCATTTTATTTTTGTATGTGAACTCCAGAGTATGTACTTGTGAACTGCATTGTCGTTTTATTCAAGTTTTTTGTATAATGCATTATTTTTTAATTTGAGTTTATGGTTGAGCACTACATTTATATGTCTAACTGTACTGCATTTGTCCTTTTTGTGCAATTTTTAACGAGCATAGACAAACTTTATTTTGACGCAGTGTCTGTTTTCCATGCTGGGGCGCCTGGGTTTGAGGAGGTTACTCAATTGATTGACCATTATTTTGCAGAGGGTAATGTTGGTGTGAGCTTTGATCAGAGACGTCCTGTCTTGTCTGAAACACAGTCGCAGTCTGTTGATGGTACAGAGGAAGTTACACAGGATTGGATGGTCCCGGAACAGGTTCGTCAATATGAGTTGAAGCAAAGCAAGAAGAAGTTGAGGTTTGAAATTGAGTCAAAAGAGTTTGCTGAAACGGAGAAGCAGAGGAGATCTGCAGATGGTGGCAAGGGTGGTAAATTTGGCAAGGTGAAGAAGAGGTTGAGTACTGTTGCTGAGGAAGGTGGTACACCTCGGCGGAGTCCACGTGTTGCTAGAATGAAGAAGAATCTTGGCAAGTGAACCACTGAAGTTTGTGGAAGTGATGATCCTCAGCGCAAACGACTACATGTCACTGAAGGTCCCAATTCTGATGACGATGACTTTGTGCTTGCTGATTATGTGAAGGGTGTTCATCCTTCTAGACGCAAAGACTGTGGTTCATCTAAGACTGTACCCAAGCGTGCCCATGATGATGTCAACGAAGATGTTGGTGGTGATTCTGGCGAGGAGGTGGATGCTGCTCCAAAGGTTTGTTGAAGTGCACTGCATTTGTTTCCTTCATTTTGTTATTCTTTCTGTATTTTCTTTTTTTATGCGTAATCTTCTAATGTGGACTGCATTTCCCTTTACACAGAGGAAGAAGTCTAGTAAGAGCAATGCAACTGAAGATGATGGTGAGGGAGATGATTCTCGATTTAACAAGACCGTGCGTTTGTCGCTTCCCACTGTTTGCAAGGTTGCTTCTTTGTTAAAAGAGGCGCATTGCAGCCGTGTTAGGGATGCTGGATTTGGTGTTGTCTTTGATCTGTCAGTAAAGAAAAATGTGTCGCGCATTCTTATGTGCTATTTGATGGGAGTGATTGACCCTGCCACTATGTTAATGGACTTTGGGAATGGCAGAGTTCTTCGAATCAATCGTGATGCAGTTCATCACATTTTTGATTTACCTATGGGAAGTCACACTGCACCCATGCCTGCTTCCAGCGGTCATGATGAATCGTTGACTGCCCTCAAGGATGAGCTTGGCTCTGACCGTTCAAAAAGTATAGGTGTCAAGGACTTGCTTGAGAAGTTGAAGGTGTTGGTGGAGGAAGATGATTATGTGAGTGTTGACCTTGCTGTAAGGTGTTCTTCCTTATACTTTACCAGAATTTGCTGTGCCCGGGGCCTGCAGTTCGTTTGGGTAGAGTTGCTGCGATGGTAGAGAACATGGATTATGCGGCTATGGCTCAGATGGACTTTTGTCAGCTTGTTGTTGATGAGTTGCAGGCAGCTGTGGTTAGGTGGCAATCAGAAGGCAGCAAGCAGAACTGTGCAGAGGGTTGTGCCATTGTCCCCCTGATTATGTATCTTGACTGCCTGAAGCTTCGCAAATTTTCAGTCATGCACATATTGACGCCACGTGCGTCATACCTGATGACCAAGGACCTGATGAAGTTGTACAATGAGGATGTGCTTGTGAAGGGAAAGATTTACTTGGAAATTTACAAATTTGGGAAGCTGCCGGTTAATGCACCTGATTTTTTAATATGAGATTTTTAAAAAAAAATGTGCAGTCATTATAAATGTGAACTATTCTAGTACTCACATGCGTACTTCTCTTTGCGTGTTCTCTTTTTTTTGCAGTGGAAGGCGTTAGGTGATATTGTGTACAACCGTCCTGTTGCAGTTGTACACGGCAGCTCTAATGCGGGGCCTAGCACTCATGATAGGTTTTATGAGCCTATCTGTAGTCAGCTTCCTGGTTGTGATGATGAGGTGCCGCATACTCGTGGTTTCATGCCTCGACAGATGTTTGATAATACAAGCTCTTATAAACAGACATTTGTTGGCGGCAAAAAGCATGATGAGATTGATGAGCTTCTTTTGAAGGTTTTGAAGTTGACTGAAGATTTGCCAACCTCTGGTGACAGGTTGAGGACAGTTGCTGGTTTTTTCCCTGTTGGCCATGGCCCACGAGATGAAGATATTGTTGCTGCTCACAATTTTGATTGTGGTGTGATTGAAAGCCTGAAGATTGCAGTGACAAATGTTCGTTCTTCGTATGCTCAATTGAGACATTCACAAGAAGAAAAATGCGGTTGGTATGAGAAGGATGCTGGGCATATTGTGGATGAAATGATCCGTCGGGACGCTGGCGTTGGTGCTGATAATGTATGTTCTGTGTTTTTTGTGGCTTTGGACCTCTTTTTTGTGTATTACATTGACTGCTCCTCACTATTTTTTTGGTTATAGGCTGGAGTGGAATCTTCTGGTGTCGATGGAACTAGAGAGATGGAGTTGGTCAGGTATAAATACTCCTGCCATGTCTGTTCTGCCATGCTTCCCTTTTTCTTTGAACTTACATTTGTTTGGTTCCCATATTTTTCTTGTGTACTTCTCTATTGTGAAGTGTGTACTGCTTGTGCATGGTTGGAGTTTTATCTTTTTCGGTCGGTACCATCTTATTTCTCTTTTTTGGTTTGTTGTATGGCTGTAGACTGGTGTCGCTGCTCATGATGTGCACAAAGAGACTTACGATGGCTCTGAGAAGGATGAGGTCTTGGGTGATGCAGCGTCCCCTCTTGATGTTGTAGCTGATAAGGTATAGTTGTATTACTTGTTCTGTTAGTGGGTTGTAATCTATTTTTTTGTTGTCTGTTATAAACTTGATGTACGCTGTTATGTTCATCCATATGCATTTTCATTTGCGTATGTTAGCTGCAATAGTTTTACATGTGTGATCTTCACTGTTTGACATAAGTGAACTGCAGTTCTTTTTGGCATGCGTGATCCATACTTATTTACATAAGTGACCTTCAGTATTTAACATAACTAAACTGCAGCGTTTGTCAAATTGAACTGCATTTCTTTTTTTTATGTATACATGGGTTGGAGTTGTAGTTGTGTTTGACACACGTGTGATGGTGTTGTTTTGTATATGTGGACTGTAGTTGTTATGTGTATGTTGCCAGCAGTCTTTTTGACATAAGTGTGCTGTGTGTTGTTGTGTTAGTTATCCCCATGCTTATTTTTGTGTTACTGGGTGTTTTTTAAACTTTCCACAGGTTGGAGAACCAAACGTGGAAGTCCACGTTGATCTGAATCAGGGCAGTTGTGCTGTTGATGACCGTGCCAGTGTTGATGCTTCTATATCGGTTGCGGTTGAGTGTGCAGATCCTTCTGTAGCTCAAGGATCCCATGATGCTGTTCCCGCCAGTCGGCATGAAGATTCTGATGTTGGCATTGAAAAGCCATTGAAGAATGTTGCCCCTGCTGCTAGTGTTGTTTCTTCCCCTGTGTCTCTGGTGTCCAATGATGTTCCGGAAGTATTGACAGTGGAGCCTCATGTAGTTGAAGTATCTAAGGAAGCTGTTGTTGACCAGACTGTTGTAAATCGAGAGAATGCTGATGTTGCTGCAGAAGGAAAGTCCAGTGAGGTTGTGGTGGATTCGTCGCAACCTATGCAAGAAAATATTTTGCTCAGTTCTGAAGAACAGCAGCCTGAAGACTCTGACACTGAAGGCAAGAGATTTTTTTTATACAGTGCAGTTTGATGTTTTTCTCATTCATATTGTTTAATTACTATGGTATCTGTATTAGATGTTAAATGATAAGTGGAACTTTTGATCTTTTGTCTATGATTTTGAAAATAGCTAGCAGAATTCCCTTATCTTAATATTTAAACTTCATTGTTTGGATAAGTGAACTTCATCTTTTTTATTGCAGATGATGAACTCCCTGTTGTGACACCGTCGAGCATTGATCCAGCTCTTCTGAAAAGATACAATGAGTTGTACGCTGCTGTTACAAGGGCTCGGAAGGACAAGAAGAAGAAGTATGGTTTTTTAGAAATTGTTTTGTTCATATGTATTATCTAATTTTTGTATTTACTCGTTTTTATTTGTTGTTATTTTTTTAGTATCTTATGTTTGAGTTTTTCATGAAAAATTCAGGGACATGATTGCTTTTAAAACTGAGATGGGTGATATTAGCATTGGCGAAGTTGGTCAATCCTTTTGGGATAAAGGGATGCTCACTACAAGGCTTGTGGATCTTGGGGTTTCTTTGCTGGTAGATAAGTTTAAGAGATCTCCGACAATGGTTGTCCCGTACCATATTTGTGTAAGAATGCAGAAATTTTTGTTTTATTTTTTTCATTTTCTTTTCTGATTTCATGCAACGACTTGTTTTGCTTATTTGATTTTTGGTTTTGATTTGGCAGACAAATATTTGGAATGGTGGTACTGTAGGCAGGAGTGTTAAAATGATGTTCTCTTAATAAGCCGAGGAGCGTGTTGATAAAAAGGATATGGTGAGAGACTTTTTTATGTGTATTTTGCCTGTTTGGTTTTATATCATTCTGTTTTTTCTTGTTATAATAATTTTATTTATTTTTTCATGCTTCCAACAGGTCCTTTTTGCAACTTTTGATCCGCCAGATACGAGGGATGGTGTTGGTCATTATTGTGTAGTTGCGTTAAATGTGAAAGAAAGGCGGTTTGAATTCCTTGACTCGCTCAACAAACCTGGCAGGCCTGATGCGGTCGGGGTTTTTAGGAGGATGGTTAAAAATATCAAGCGTGCATGGAAAGAAGGTAGCTTGAGTTCTGATGAGCCGCTAAATCCTCCCACACTTGATGGATTTGTGTTGAAACATGTCATTGTCCCATTGCAGCCAAATGGGTGCATTCTTTACAGCCCTTCTGTGTCATACTGTTCAAGTTTTTTTCACTTAATTTTTGTGAAACTGATGTTTTTTGTTCTTTTTATTGCAGTCATGATTGTGGATTCTATATGTTTCAATTCTTGCAGACATGGGATGGTGTTCGAGTTGCTAAGTTTGGGGTGGAGCACATTGGCTACATCAGAAAGGCCATGCTCTATAGCTGGCTAACATCGAGGAAGTGTTGCCTTGATTTAACATCACTTCTAATTTTTGCAGATAAAGGTTGTTTTATTTAACTTCTTCATCCTCGCTTTATTTTATTTTTACTACTGCTTGGTTCCGCTTCTTTATGGGCATGTGGGCTGCATTGTTATTTTTATATGTGGGCTGCATTGCTGTATACAAGTGCGGGCTGCATTGCTGTAAAGAAGTGGGCTGCATTGTTATTTTTTATTTGTGGGCTGCATTGATGTAGAGAAGTGGGTTGCATTGTTATTTATATGTGGGTTGCATTGTTTTATACAAGTGTGGGCTGCATTGATGTAGAGAAGTGGGCTGAATTGTTATTTTTATATGTGGGTTGCATTGTTTTATACAAGTGTGGGCTGCATTGATGTATACAACAGTGGGCTGCATTGTTATTTTTATATGTGGGCTGCATTGTTGTAGATATATGGGCTGCATTGATGTATACAACAGTGGGCTGCATTCTATTTTTTCTCTATACATGTTTTCAGGTTCTTGTGTTTTGTACTGAGTGCTTCCATGTTTTTTCTCCATGTTTTTAGGTTTTGATTGGGGGCTTCATGAAGGCCGTACGTCACTGTTTGAGTCCCAGGGTTCTGATGTGGTTATGGAGGATTATGTCATTGAAATCTCTCCAGATAATTCTGGTTTGAACACAAATGTGGCGTCTGGACTTGATGGTGGAAGTGTCTCTCGACCTAGCTCTCCACATGATGTATATGATGTTGATGATGATGATTTTGTTACACCGTGTGCACGTGTAACTAGGACTAGGAGTGCAGCAATTAATCGTCCTCATTTGGATGAGGTTGAAGTATTTTCGAACAAGAGGGCAGGTGAGAGGGCTTTTAAGTTGAGATGCTCTATAGAGAAATTGAAGCCTCCGAGGTTCAGATATATGGATGTGGCGATTAAAATAAAGGATCTTGTTCTCAGCAAAGATTTTGTAACCAAACACCGCGAGTAAGTTTTTTATGTGATGCGTGTGCCCTTTCATGCTTTTTGTGTGTTTTGATTTTTAGTTCTAATTTTATTGATCCCATCTGTGTATGTTTACTGCAGGAACGCGTTCTTTATGGTGCATGGTCCTTTTGGTGATGATGTCGATACTTACAATTTCGACTATATCTATGATACATTTGGCAAAGGAGCTTTAATGGATTCGTATATCATGGATTTTGTTATCAAGTACTGGAAGCAAGACCCTGAATTGGGTTTAGCTTATCAATCCGGTGAACGTTTGCTACTTTCACCTTTATTTATCACGGTAAACGTTTGCTGTCATTCTTTCCTACTGCACTGGCTTTTTCATGTCCATGCCTGCTTGCATTGTTTATTCTTTTTTTTCATGTCCTTTTTTTGTTCTTTTTTGTGTACAGTACGTTCTTCAAATGGAAACCTCTGTGGCGAGAGATAATGACGGAAATCCTGTGTTGCCAGTTGTGCATAGCTCTTTTGTTTTAGAAGATGCAGTTAATCAGTTCAAATTTTTTGTGAACGATGGCGCAAACCTGTTGGATGCAAAACTGGTAAATTCATTGTTTTTTGTCATTTATTTTTCCTGTTTTGTTGCATTTCTTTTTATAGTTATTTTTGGAACGGTGGCCCTGGTGGTACGTGTCGAAAGAACTTTTGATTTCATTTTTTTATGCGAACAGATTATGATGCCGCGATTCAAGGATGGTCATTATTCCTTATACATGATGAACCAGCATCGCCAGACCCTTGATATCCACGACAGTAGGAAGTACACTGGCCATCCTGATGTCACGACAAGGTGGCGCAGGACTGACTACCATGCAGATTGCACTGAAGTGGTATGTTATTTTTTCTTTGCCAACCGTAAAGCTTTCTTTGTGTTTCTCCCACTGTATTTTTTTATAAACTGCAAATGTTTATGTAGTGAACTTCAACATATGCGCGACAGAACTGCATTTTTCTCACGTGCACTTAAAAGAGAGATTGTTTAGATGTTTGAGAACAACTTTTTTTTGGATTCGTTTGAATATCAACTTTTTGATCCGTGATGTGTGTTATTCTTACCTTGTGCTTATTTTTTTTGCCAGATGAGGAGGATGACTCAGCTGCTGAAGGCGATTTATGGTGAAAAAATGTATAAATCGAGGAACCTTCCTGACTGGGTTAAATTGGCAGAGAAGCCATCTTACCCGGTCGTGCCAGCGCAGGGAGCAAATGAGTGTGGAATCTATGTTCTAAGGATTGCGCAGTTGTATGACGGCCAACGTCTAGTTGAGAAAATTTTGAAATCCGACATAACCGCTTCTCTGTTTTCTTTTTACTTTTTAGTTCTTTATGACAACCTTTTTTTTATAATCACTTTTTGCATTTGTTTTCTTTTTTTCAGCCTGCTGCTGAAGATTGGAAGGCGGAGTACATGTTCCAGGTGCTGTTCAATCCTTTGAACATGTTGTGTTATGAAGACATGCCTCTTGAGTTACGTGAACTGATTGCGGACTTCGGGCTCACTTCCCTGTCGCAATCGCGGACGCAGTCGCAGACGCAGTAACAATCAGTTGGGGCACTGTTTTTCTACTGGGTGCAAAAGGTTGTGCGTGGACAATAGCTAGGTTTTGATGTTGTGTTTGTGTGTGCTGACTATGTATGAATAGACTTTTTTTTTGTCGTTGTGTTTCTTCTTGTTCGTTTACGCGGCAGCGCATGTGGATGAATTTGTATATGTATGTGTATTTTATATCAATAACTGATACAATATATATAAGTGTATAATTTTATTTTTTGTTGACGACCACGGTCTATGCGAACTGGCATTTTGTCACGCTTATATGTATGATACGTGTTTGATGAACTGTATTGCATTTGATGCCGAACTTCTTTGTCCAATATAAGAGAACTGCATTTATTTTTTGGCATTCAAGCAAAGTGCTGCACGTGTGTGCATGCCGAAACTGCATTGCTTTATGACACCGAACTGCTTTTTTTTGTTAGAACAAAAAACGCATTACTTTTTGCCTATACTTGTGTTTTGTAGTTGGTTTTTTTATTTGTTTGTATGTTAAGGTACATGGTGGGGGGGTTGGGGGGGTCCCCCCCCAAATTTTTTTAGTTGTCTATATATTTTTTGTATTGTTCTTGTA
>NC_041389.1:150002465-150003234 GCF_002162155.2 Triticum dicoccoides | reverse complement strand
AGCGCGAGGCCGAGCAGGGGGTGGGGAGGGGGGTCATGACCCCCCTCCACATCCCCCTGCGAGGCCGAGCCTGGAACGAGCCGGAGCAGGAGGCGACGCGGCTTGCCGCGATGCCACATGCGTAGGCGAGTCCGTCATACCCCGTCACCCCCTGTCTATCCTAGGGGAGTGGCTCCGGGGGTTTGCGCACGTCCCCTTCGATGAAAAACAGAATGTCCGCACTGCGCCTGTCAACCAAGCGCATTGCGTGCGTTAGTGCGAGGCCGAGCAGGGGGTGGGGAGGGGTGGTCGTGACACCCCTCCACATCCCCCTGTGAGGCCGATCCTGGAACGAGCCAGAGCAGGCGGCGACGCGGCTTGCCGCGGCGCCGCATGTGTAGGCGAGTCCGTCATACCCCGTCGCCCCCTGTCTATCTTAGGGGGTGTGGCTCCGGGGATTTGCACGCGTCCCCATTGATGGAAAAACAGAATGTCCGCACTGCGCCTGTCAACCAAACGCGCTGCGTGCGTTAGCGCGAGGCCGAGCAGGGGGTGGGGAGGGCGGTCGTGACCCCCCTCCACATCTCCCTCTGAGGCCAAGCCTGGAATGAGCCGGAGCAGGCGGCGACGCGGCTTGCCGCGGTGCCGCATGCGTAGGCGAGTCCGTCATACCCCGTCGCCCCCCTGTCTATCTTAGGGTTTGTGGCTTCGTGGGTTTGCGCTCGTCCCCATTGATGGAAAAATAGAATGTTCGCACTGCGCCTGTCAACCAAGCACACTACATGCATTA
>NC_041389.1:149960250-150002260 GCF_002162155.2 Triticum dicoccoides | reverse complement strand
TCCACATCCCCCTGCGAGGTCGAGCCTGGAACGAGCCGGAGCAGGCGGCGACGTGGCTTGCCGCGGCGCCGCATGCTTAGGCGAGTCCGTCATACCCCGTCGCCCCCCTGTCTATCTTAGGGTTTGGGGGTGGGGGTGGTTTTGCGCGCGTCCCCTTTGATGGAAAAAACAGAATGGCCGCACTGCGCCTGTCAACCAAGCGCACTGCGTGCGTTAGCGCGAGGCCGAGCAGGGGGTGGGGTTCTTGTTGTCCTTCATTTATGTGTTGGGGCCCTTGTCATTTGTACTGCTTTCACCAACGTTGAGTACTGCACTTCGTGTAGCAAGTGTGTGTGTTGGGGCCCTTGTCGTTCTTCATTTATGCATGTACTGCACTTCACGGATACACTTGTTGAACTGCCTTATGTTGGTTCTATGAACTGTATTGACATTTGTTTAAAAATGTACGCGGATTATATTTTTTTAGATATATCAATATTAATTTTTATTTTTATATAATTACTATTTTTTGTGGACTGTTATGTTTTGTATGTGCATACTATGTTTTGGTGTCACTCATTAAATTTTTCAAAGTTGTGTATATACTTGTTCTAATGCAAACTAATTTCTGCGAAAGCAATTGATCACAAGCAAACTTACATTGTTTTTATAAAAGAAATATTCTTGTATACATGAAACAAAGAACACCACAACGCTTAAAGTAAAGTGAGACTAAACACAGCTCTGATTTCTTCTAGTTGCTGTATTGGATTACAACCTTGTTCTTCTTCTTCTTTTCTTCTTTTTATCTTTTTGCCCTATCCAGTCCCATTATGACATCGTAGATGATTCTCCATGACTCATATGTTGCGAATGCATCTATTGCTGCATACTTGATAAGCTTGTTTGGCAGTGGGCAAAATCCCCAGAGAGTATGGTCCTCCTTGCGGTTAAATTTTTTCTTCATGTCATTGTAGTGAATGTCTATCATCCTGCCAGCAACATCAGCCAAAGAGTCAAACTTCTTTTTATTGTATGGGTCTCTCCATTCCACCTGAATATCAATGTAGTTGTTGGAGTTGATCTCCAAACCAGATACCTTCAGCTTGCTTTTGTCTCCTTCAATAGCGAATCGGACGAAGGTGTACTCATCATTCATCAGGAATTTGTCTAGTTCCACTGGCCTGCATTATATTTGTATAGAGTGAATATATTTTATTTCTTTAGAACTAGCAATGTTTTTTTGTGTTTTTCTGAAACTGAACTGTAATATGGATATCTGAATCTGTTGCATTGAGCAGTTGCTAATACTTTGTTCAGCATAACTATTAAATCTGATAATAGATTGCATAAACAATGCATGTTTTGTGTATGCTTGTATTCCTGAACCTAATTTCATACATGTTTTGTATGGTAATGTTGCAGTGAAGAAACTATAATTAAACTGAGTGTATTGCTAGATAATATAATTCTAGAATTGAACACATGATTGACATACATGGAGCCAGATCAAAACTGTTAATAAATTCATATGCCACGCTTTTTGAAGAATGTGAACCAAAGTTTAAATATTATGGCAATTGCAGTGAAGAAAATTTAAAATCAATATTGGCAAGCAACGGTTATTCTTACCTGTCTTTAGCTGCAGATATGTGGTAGACAAGGCATTCTTTTTCTACGCATAGCTGTAGTACCGCTGCACGCTGTGGCTTCTCGTAGTGTGTGTACTCGACATCAACGCCGACTAGTTTGACGGGCATTCCGCCGAGCTTCCTCCTGAACATGGACAGCATCTTGTCCACGTCTTTGCCCTTGCTTGTGCAAAGGACGTGCAGCTTGTGATTGCCGTGGAGGTGGACGTCGTGGAGCTCCCTGCTGTACTTGCGGCGCTGGTTGCAGAGAGGTGCATCCGCCATGATTCTCGTGTTCTGTGGTGTTTGTTATAGAGAGATAGGTTAGTGAAAGGAAGAGCGGAGAAGAATATGCAATTGGGTTTTTTGGGGGGGATGAAGCAGTTGTGTTTTCTCCTCTGCTCTGCTTGACAGGACATGGGAGAGGTGGAGCGGGGCGGTAGCGTGGTGGGGCTCTGTTTTAAGTTTACATGGCAACTGCCGAGAGGTTCTGCTATGAGGAGGCTCTTGCTAGTGCGTTGGAAATCCGGAACGTCGTCGCCTCTTTTTTCGTGATTATATCTATGTATTGACGCAACTGTCAGAAAATGTGATGATTGTGTTTTCGGTCAATTGTCCAAGTCAGTGCACTTCTTTTCTATCAGAAACGAACTTCTCAGGTCCAAGTAGTGTACTGCAGTTTGATTCACACAGATGTACTTTTTTTTCCTTCTCTTGATGGTGTTCTTTCTTTTCTTTTCTTGATCTTTGTGGTAATACAGCGTTTGTGCGGATGGAGGGTAATGTGGCTAAGGGTTGTCGGAGTGTTTTGTTTAAGTAACAGGGCTGCATTCTTATTTCAGCCATACTGCATTGCAGACCGAAGATAACTGCAATTCAGAAAAAAAATGTGCTTCCACTTGGAGAACTGCGTTGTTGTACGTCGCTGACTGCATCTGTACATTGACATTGGGCTTCCTGCATTTTATTTATTAATATTCTTACAGTGCTGACGCACATTTTATTTTGTTTGTTCTTATTCATTTAAAAAATGTTTGTCATTTTTCTTTTTAATGTTTTATTTTTGAACGTATTGTTTTTTCTTAGTGGGCTTTGTTGGCCGTGTGTTCGGGTAGTGAAGATGTAATTGGGCCCAGGTCGGCCTGTGAGCACACGGCTGGTTCCCGATGCGATGTGTGTGCGTCCTAATGTTTAGTCCCACATCGCCCGCGGAAGGCGCGCCCGACTTGTTTATAAGCGCTGGCGAGGCAAACCGGTCGAACTCCTGTGTATACTTACCTGCGCGCTTATACACGACGCTTGTAGCTATATGCTCTATGACCTGTGGGCCCATGTGGAACCGGCCCCATGCACTGTGACTTAGAACGACTCGCCTTCTGTGGGCGTAGACCTATTACGAGACTGGCTGGGGCCGGTGCCACTTGGGTGGTCAATTTTTTTTTAATATTTCTGCCCTGTGTTTTTTTTCAATGTTGGAGTGTGCACTGCATTGATCAGGGTTCTGTACTGCATTGTATACGCATTGCGTACTGCATGTACAGTTGTCATTTTTTTTTGTTTCCGTCTTTTTGCTATCAGTTAATCTTTTTTCCCAATGTATGGGAGTGCACTGCTTGGTAAATCATACCTGTACTTCACTCATTATGGTTTTGTGCTGTACTTTCGTGTACTTCCGGACTGTATTGAATTATTTTACGTGTTTTGCGTTTTTCTATTTGTGTTTTTGCTCTTATGTATTCCTTTTTTGAAATTTATGTTCGTGCACTGCTTTGTTGGGTATGTTAAGACTTCATTCGACAAATTCAGTGTACTGCATTCGTGCGCAACTTGCACTGCATGCGTCCTGTTTGCATTCTGTACGACAATTTCATCACCAGCAAGCTAAGTTCAACAGAAAGCAAACTAACATAATCAGAGTTCATCATTACAGGCGATTGTGCATGGCAAGCAAACTAGGTTCAGCACACAAGCAAACTAACGAAACATAAGCAAACAACACAAAGCAAATTTGATGATAATTCTAAAAGAACGCTGGCATTCTTGGCTCCTGGCCGGCACCATCTTCTTCTTCACCAGTCAGGCTCTCCCCATCCCCAGCTGCTCCTGGCGCGCTTGTTGGCTGGCTCCTCCTTCTCCAGCTTTGCACGGCGAAGGCCGGCCTGGGTGAGGGTGATGCGGTTCCATATCTCGTACGCTGCATAGGCGCCCTTTGCCGCGTACTCGATGTGCCTCCTGGACAGAGGCAGGATGGCCCAGCGCTGGTGCTCGGCCTCGGTGATCTTCTTCTTCATGTTGTTGTAGTAGTCGTCGATGAGCACGCCGGAGACGTCTCCGAGGGAGTCCAACGGCTTGGTTGCGTCGGGCACCCTCCACTCCTTCTGGATGTCGACGAAGTTGGTGACCTCCAGTTTGACGCGCTCCAGCCTGGTTTTGTCGCCGTCGATGGAGAAGCCTGCAAAGGTGTACTTGGGGTCGGCGAGGAAGTTGTCGAAGACGGTGCACCTTTCAGTGTCGCTCATTTGGAAGAGCAGCACCGGGTGATTCTTGCCGATGGAGAGCTGGCAGAGGGCGGGTTTCTGCGTCGCTTCAGGGTCGTTGTTGTACTCGAGATCAATGCCGACAATCTTGTGACGCTGGAGGCTGAGGTGGCGCTCGTACTGCGCGAGGGTGATCGCCATCTACTTCTTGTTGTTGGTGTGGATGACGTGCAACTTGGTGTTGTCGTGCGCCTCCACGGTGTTGTCGCCCTTGTACTCGTCGGTGAACGTCATCGCCGGTGGTGGGAGCGCAATGGATACTTGTGTTGTTGTGGATGTGGATGAGAAGGCCTTTGGCAGGGGTCTGAATTTAAGGGGAGGGCGCGGGGTGGGATGGCCTCGTCGGATGAACTGCACGATTGCGCTGATGATGCGGTTGTGTGGATCGTGGGTTGGTTTTGCATCTGTGATCGTGGGCTTGTGGCGATGGAACTGCTCCGATCGGGTGTATGTATGCGAACGTGGTTTTTTTAAGGTGGTTTTTTTTTATCAGCACATTTTTTTTAACCATCACCTTTTTTTATTCGAACGGGCGTTTTGTTACGTTTTGTAGATGCATCCTGTGCGATAATGAACTACATTATAATATAGTCCTGCACTGCATCATCTAGAATTCAGTACTGCACTTGTGTATACATGTACGTGCTTCACTGTTTTTTGAGTTTATTTATACGTGTAGGGGTAATCGGGAACTAGATTGCCATACCGCACTGCATCGTGTAAAGTAGTGCACTGTATTGTTTACAGCTACGTACTGCATCTTGTTTTTGCTTGTACCTGCTGCAATCGCTGGTACGGGATGGGTAGGGAAAGAGGGGGGTGGGGGGTCCCCCTTTTTTTAACTTATTATTTTTTCTTAGTCGTCCTTGTTGGGCCTTTGTTCGGCTAGTTTATATACATACTTGGGTCCAAGTCGGCCTGTGAGCACGGCTTGGTTCCCGTTTCGCTATGTGTGCGTCCTAATGTTTAGTCCCACATCGCTAGCGGAAGGCGCGCCCGACCTGTTTATAAGCGTTGGCGAGGCATACTGGTCGAACTCCTCCATATACTTATCTGGGTGCTTATACACGGCGCTCGTAGCTATATGCTCTATGACCTGTGGGCCCATGTGCAACCGGCCCCATGCACTGTGGCTCAGAACGACTCCCCTTCTGTGGGTGCACACCTATTACAGGACTGGCTGGGGCCTGTAGCACCTGGGTGTTCAATTTATTTTAGTAAATCATGCGTGCACTTCATTGATTTAGTTTCAGTACTTCATTTGCACGCATACCGTACTGCACATTTTCTGGGCTACATTTTTGTGCACTACATTGGTATCATTTTTCTTTATTGTTTTTCCTCTTTCGTATCCTTTTTTCTTAGTGTACGGGTGTGCACTGCATTCGTCATAGTTCTGTGCTGCAGGTGTACACATCTTGCACTGCGTGCATCCTTCTTTGTGCCAAAAAGCACGTACTGCACTTCATGCACACATATAGTGAACTACCTGGTACGAATTTGGAGAACTGCACACATAAAATGGTCCGTGGATTATAATTTCTCAGAGTATTATTTTTTAATGATCTGTGGTTTTGTTCGTGGGAATTTCTGCAGTCAAAGTACACCTTCTTTTTCCGTTCCTCTTTCTATGGTAACATAAGCTTTCATTGATTGTTCTTTATTCTTGGGAACATAATTTCCATTAAGTCCCCTTTAATTTTCAGTTTTGACCTTTTTGCATTCCTCTTATATAAATGAAGGCTAACTTATACCCTTCGTTTGCATTTCATTTTTCTCCTCTAGCCGCAAGTTCTCTCCTTTCTCTAGGTTTTTGTTGCGATGGCTCCAGGCCCCTGTGCGTATCTCTTCTGCTGTGGCCATGGTTGTGGTGTGCCGAGGTACTGCAATTGTTTAGCTTGCTCGCAGGCCCGTCGTGCTCGTCGTGGTGGGAAGGTATTGTGCCGAACTGGGCGAGCCGAGCAGCTTGCATATGGTACAGTATTCACAGAAGGATTGGATATGGGCCAGATCAATGTATCTGCGTTCTATTCTGCGCTGCTTCACCGTGGCCTTGGCTGCACGAGTCCTTTTGTCCATCAGCTTACGCCAACAGATGTGGAGACTCACTACAAGATGGTATATTTCGTTAGATATGATTTTTTTCTTAGTGTTTTTTTTTGTATAATTCCATTGTATCCTGAACTTGTAGTATTTTAGGAACGCACTTTTTTCTTTGTGTTTTTTGAAGTGTATTGCAATGTGTTCTTATTTTCTTGTTTTTTTTCCTCGTGTGGATGTAGCTTATGTTTTAGTTTACAGGTTAGAATATGTGAACTGCTTATATATTAGCTAAGCACTTCATATTTCTACATTTTTTCCAATTTTGTATGGTGTGTACTACATGTAGCTAGTCTATAGCACTGCATGATTGTTCGAAGAGAACTGCATATTTGTAAGTTCCATACTGCATATTGAAAACGTTTTATATGTACTACTTGTTGGACTGTTGTGCACTTCATCTATCTCTATTCAAAACATGAGAATTGTACTGCTAGTTTCGTTCTCAAATAGTTTTATTATTTTTTATAGAAAATTCCTCAGCAATCTATTAGGTATGTGCGGCTCAAGAAGAAAGGAATTCTTGAAGTTGTTCTTGGTAATGGATACCTTAAACAAGCCAAGTACAGTGTAAGCGTTGACGGGCGGCTGTGTCTGCACAAAGGGTGGAAGGAATTTGTCATTGATAGCGGCCTGAAGTCTGAGCAAGTTGTTGTCCTCAACTTCTTTGAACTCGAGGATCGTACTGTTAGAATCACGTTTGACGTGATTGGCTAAGGTTATGAGGTTGATTTTAATAAGTACTTCTGCGTGTTGAACGCTTTTCATCTTTGTGATGTGTTTTGTAATAAGCACTTTTGTGATCTGAACCGCTTCACTTATTATTCAACGGTAAATTTGTGTTTGCATGGTTACAATATGTGAACTGCTTATATGTCAGCTGAGCATTACATGTTTCCACATTTTTTCCCAATTTGCATGGTGTGTACTACATGTAGTTAGTCTACAGTACTGCATGATAGTTCGAAGTGTACTGCATTTTTGCAAGTTCCATACTGCATATTGAAATGCTTTTTATATGTACTACTTGTAGGACTGCAACTAGCTAACAGCATTTTTTACATGGTTTTTGAATCAAAATGTGTCAATGTTTTACTCAAGACTGCAACGAGCTAACAGCATTAGACATGCTACATGGTTTACACAAAATTTAAACTGATACATAAGTCATAGTGCTAAGCAAATTGCTATGCATACGATGAATTTATTGTTTGTTCATCTATTTGGTCGTTAGCCTGCTGCTTCTGCGCTGTGACTGGAGCGTGTCTAATGTTGCACTTTGTTTTGTTTTCCATGGCGGTGTTGCTGGTTCTTGTCTCTACACCTTTGTGTTTGTAGCCCCTCGCGTGCTGGTTGATGGCTGCTTTCGTTTTTCAGCGCTGTGAACTGCATCCTTCTTTGCTCCTCGCGTGCTGGTTGATGGCTGCTTTTGTTTTTCAGCGATGTGGACTGCATCCTTCTTTGCTCCCCCCGTGCTGGTTGATGTCTGCTTTTGTTTTCTAGTGTTGTTAACTGCATCCTTCTTTGCTCCCCGCGTGCTGGTTGTTGGCTGCTTTCGTTTTCCAGTGGTGAGAACTGCATCCTTCTTTGATCCCCGCGTGCTGGTTGATGGTGGTTTTCGTTTTCTAGTGCTGTAAATTGCATCCTTCTTTGATCCCGCGCGCTGGTTGAAGCATTTCCTCGTGGTGGTCTTGTTGATATTGTTTCTTCATGTTCTTCGTCCTCTTCACTCTCTTCAGTCTCTTCACTCTCTTCTTCCTCTTCATCATCTTCATCATCTGTTTCTTCATAAGCCACTGTTTCTTCAGTTTCTTCACGTTCTTCGTCCTCTTCACTCTCTTCTTCTTCCTCCTCTTCTCCATCTGCTTCTTCATAAGCCATTTCTTCTTCAGTTGTGTCATCATATTCTTCTTTGATCTCACCTTCTTCGTCTTCCTCATTTTCTGATCTTTTTCTTTTTCTTTTGAGGCAGGTTCTTGAATTGTGTCTCTTCCTCTTTTTGCAGATGCTACAATGTCTTGGTTTCGTCCTTTTCTTAGTGTTGTGAGTGGAATTTCTGTTTTGTTGTGCATCTCCATGTCCTCGTTTTTCTTGTTCATGTCTTTTTTTACACGTCCTGGAATTGTGGCCGCTGACTTCATTACATGTTCTGCACATTCTTACTCCCAGTGGGCGACCATCACTGTCCAGCTCAGGCTGTGGCTTACTGTTTTTGTCATCATTTTTCTCCTTGGATGCCACCTTTTTCTGGTTTGCGTCTCCCCCTTTCTTTCTTCCTCTTGTGTTTGAAACAGGAGGTGGAAGAATTGTTTCTTTTTTGATAGCACCAGTTCCAATGTGTTCAGTTTTTTCTTCTTGCTCGTCTTTATTATCATGTTGGTATTTCTCTGCTTGCTTTAGTTTTGCTGCTTCTTCTTCTTCTTCGTTGAGCACGTCAACTTCCTCTATCAGTGCCCTCATACCAGACAACGCTCTGTGGCACCCAGCGTCTGATCTTGTCGCTCTGTTTGCAAGGTCCATTGCTTTTCTGTCAGCAATTTTCTACGGCAAAAAAGCGAGGTTCCATCTGGTGTTGTTTGTTCGTAGTCTCTTCTGTCAAACATTGCATCTGATCTTGCGTTACGGGTGTATCTCTTCATGACGTACACCTCAGGAATGTTGAGTACTCTCAAATGAGAAAGCATGCATAAGACATGGACGCAGAAGAGGCCTGCAGACAAAAACATTTTTTTTTGTGTTCTGTAAGTAAACTGCATGAAATTAGTAAACATATATTTTTTTCATTATTTGTTCATTTTTTAAAGAAGTGAACTTCATTTGGTTTCGTGAATTACAAATGCATATGTACTTTTAAATTTCAGTAAGTTAGCTTTCGTGCATGACTATGAGAATCTAGAATTCTTTTTTGTTAAGAGTCTCACCTGTGTGTGTGTCCAGAGTTTGCACTCACATTCGTAGACACCTTTCTCTTCATCGGCGACCACTTGGAAATTATGCCTTGCCCAGTCAAATGCATCCGATCTGTTGTAGTGGTGTACTAGATACTTTGTCGGGTTCTCAGGGCACCGTTCTGCTCTGAATGCAGTGCTACGGTAGAGCGTTTCTTTGAAATCTGCAAACACTGCTCTTGTATACACTTTTGATAGCTGAACTTCGAAGCCAAACTTTGTTGTTGTTTTTACCTCTGATTGCATGATCACAAATGCACTGTTACGATCCAGAGAAATGAAAAAATTGTTTGTTTTTTTATTCATATTTTTTAAGCAGTTTTTGATTGACATTTTGTTTACCTCATTTGCTATTGTCTCTACGTGCTCGACGGCCTTCCTGGTCTGAATGCACTTGTCCACCTGCTGAGCAAACAGATGGAGATCATGCTTCTCCCTGACAAAATTTTTCTTCAGTATGCGGTTCATGCTCTCGCTTCTCTGTGTGGAAGTCATCCGAGCACAGAAAATTTCCTTGTAGTAAGCTGAGATCCACTCGTGCATGTCATCCCACAGTGAATTCATCACTTCGTCGTCTTGCAAGTTGTACCTCTGAATGAGGTTCTTCCATGCTCGTTCAAATTCTGACGGCATTAGTGGGTGGTTCAGCACTGCATTGAGTTCGTCCTTGAGCTTCTCGTGCGCCTTATACAGCAAGGCGAGGTGGTCCTTGTACTTCTTCATGATATGCCATCGACACAGCTTATGCAGAGTTTGTGGGAGGATAGTTTTTAATGCTGCCTTCATCGAAGAATACTGGTCTGAGAAGAGACAAACAGTGTTTTTTTATTAAGTTGTTTGTGTGTTTGCAAGATAGATGGAAGAAATGTAAGTGCACAAAACAAAACAAAACATAAGTATGCAGGTGTTTTTTATTTTTTGTACTTGTGAGCATGCAGATTGGCGGCTTGTTGTTCATACACCTCAGAAAGGTTTTGAAAACCCACTCAAATGATGGTATTGTTTCATCTCGCACGAGTGCAACAGCAAATATGGTGCTTTGTAGATGATGGTTCACCCCCACAAACACTCCCAGCGGCATGTGGAATTTGTTAGTTTTATACGTCGTGTCAAATGTAACGCAGTCTCCAAAATCTTCATACGATCCTCTGCAACTTGCGTTCGCCCAAAAGACGTTTCTTACATGGTTATCTGCATCAACGTCATAATCATAGAAGAACTCTGGGTTTATCTTTTGCATTTTCTCGAAGAAATTCAGAAGTTTCTTGACATCATCTTCAGACTCTTCTCTGGCAAACTTCTGTTTCCTGCATTTTCATAGACAATTCATACTTATCTCACCAAAACAGGGAATAATTACAGACAGAATGCTCAAGAGATATGCTTTGTTACGTGCTTACCTGTTTACCCAGTCGCGGCTAGTATGTCCCATGTACTGTAGACCACCGGACATACGCGACAGCATCGACATCATCTGAGCATGTGTGTGGTTGTCCAGCTGCATGTCTTTCACTAACTCGTCTATCAAAGGATCGTTTTTTTTGTGCGATCGCATGTGCAAAAGCATCCCGGGGCTTTCCAGCATCTTGTGATTGTGGTTGAGTTGAACCATTTCTATCACAAATTTGCCATCCTTCCTTTTTTTTACTCTAATATTTGCATTGCAGCCAATCCTTTTTGATGTCTTCAGACGTACTCGGTGATAATCTGACACAGCCTGCTTGTGGACCCCTTCTATTGAGCAGACAATGTAGGCATTTGTCCTGTGTTTTGCCCTTTTGCGTATGCCAAACCCTGCACATCTTGCATAATTGTTGTAAGAGTCCCATGCCTTGTCGTACGTTGTGAACTTCATTCCAACAGCAGGTACGAGGTTGAGCGGCATGTTTTTATCCTGCATTAATTGAAATGCTATATGAGAAAATTTGTTATGTTTTGTTTTTTTAATACGAGGAGTGCATACGAGTTTAATAAAGCATTTGCAATGTTCCTAGGCAAAGCTCACAAGAAATATCAGTGTGCACTGCAATGTTATCTAAATGTACTGCAACTATTTTATTTTTCAGACCATAAACTTACATGTGTGTAGAGTCGTTCGCCTGATGGTGTTTGCACCTCGCCGGGTTGTATTGGACATGGCGGGGTTATAGCAGATGTGTGTAGTTGAGGATCTCGCGGCGGTAACAGTGAGGAGGATTTGTACCTGCTGTTTACTTTTGACCGAGGCACCGTTGGTGGTCGCAGCGTCGAAGTTGATGCAGCAGGTCTGGTTGGAGCTCTGTTTTTCGGTGCAGCAGGTGGACGTTGAGCTCTGTTTTGGGGTGCGACAGGTGGACGTGGTGGTAATCCAGTGTTGTGACGATGTCTTGGTGGATCATCATCATCTACTGCAACATCGTGTTCAACTGCGTCATCATTATCTGTTCGGACATGCTGTCCAAACGTAGTGAACTCGTGCTTATACTCTGGGTTGAGAACTGTTATCGGCTCATATTCATCGTCATCGTCTTCATCATTGCGTTGGTGAGTGCCTTCCCAGACGAATGTGACATCATCGTCATCTTTAACTACATCTTCTTCCTGGGAAAAATCTTCTTGTGGAGAGTACTGCACCCTGTTTGTCGTCGTGAAGAATCCATGAGGAATCTCAGGGGTAACCCAGCCAGTATCTCTGTCAGAAGAATATCCACTCTTCTGAAAGTTGTTGTTCTCAGTGCTGTCAATTATGCGCGGCATTTTGTATCTGTTGAACATCATCTCCTGCACACAAAATGACCGAGCTGCATTGTCAGGTTAAATGAACTGAATCATGCGAACTGCAATGTGTTCAAAATGGTAATGCCGAAGCATTGCACGGTGACTGCATCACCCCTCAAGGTGAACTGAAGCAACCGCACTGCATCTTTATATGTAATGAACCTATACAAGCATACTGCATTTTCCCCCACAACGAACTGAAGCAACCGCACTGCATAAGTTTTGTACTGCATAATCACGCGTTGTACTGCTTGTACTGATTTGTCTATGATAACTACACTGAGATGGTATAGGAAGTGTACTGCTTACCTCGTGATGCAGTGATTTCTCGCGTTTACAGGAGGAAGTTCCCTTCTCGTCCGCCTGCACAACTTTCACGTTCGCCCGTGCAGTCCACTTGCCCTTCAGAAGTTCATGGGCGGTCTGGACGTTGCTCAATGTGAACAGGGAAGGAGGATTTGCTCTGAAGGTTGATGCAGACTTATTCCAAGAAGCTACAGTGGATGAAGCAACCTTGCGCACACTCCTCCTTGCTCGAATTGGTTTGATGTCGAGGCAGCACCAATCCACATCTGATGAATTACAGCTAATTGCAGGCCCTGAGGAGTTCGGTGGCGGCGCTACCGAGCTGCTGCCGGGGAAGAAGGCCGATAGGCTGGTGTTGCTCGGTGCCTGCCGCGGAAGAAGGCCGAGAGGCGACGGGCGGCGTCGCTGCCTGGCCGCCGCCGTGGAAGAAGGCCGGGAGGGGAGGGGCGGCGTCACTGCCGGCCGTTGCCACGGAAGAAGGCCGGGAGGGGAGGGGCGGCGTCGCTCCCAGGAAGCCGCCGCGGGAGAAAGCGGGGAGGGGAAGGGCGGCATCTCTCCCAGGCCGCCGCCGCGGAAGAAGACCGGGAGGGGAAGGGCGGCGGCTCGCCCAGGCCGCTGCCGCGGTAGAAGGCCGGGAGGGGAGGGGCGGCGGCGCGATCTGGGTGGTGTGCAGAATAAGGTGTTTTGGTGTGCAGAATAAGGTCTTAAGGGGTGTTATCATAATAGACCCACCCTATATATATATATATATATATATATATATATATATATATATATATATATATATATATATATATATATATATTGGGGCCTTTCTCTTCTTCTTTTTTTTGGCCTCTTTTTTTTGTACGGAGTCTCATCCCGACTTATGGGGGAATCATAGTCTCCATCATCCTTTCCTCACTTGGGACAATGCTCTAATAATGATGATCATCACACTTTTATTTTTCTTACAACTCAACAATTACAACTCGATACTTAGAACAAAGTATGACTCTGTATGAATGCCTCCGGTGGTGTACCGGGATATGCAATGAATCATGAGTGACATGTATGAAAGAATTATGAACGGTGGCCTTGCCACAAATACAATGTCAACTACATGATCATGCTAGCAATATGACAATGATGGAGCGTGTCATAATAAACAGAACGGTGGAAAGTTGCATGGTAATATATCTCGGAATGACTATGGAAATGCCATGATAGGTAGGTATGGTGGCTGTTTTGAGGAAGGTATATGGTGGGTGTATGATACCGGTGAACAGTGCGCGGTATTAGAGAGGCTAGCAAAGGTGGAAGGATGGGAAAAAGCGCGTATAATCCATGGACTCAACATTAGTCATAAAGAACTCATATACTTGTTGCAAAAATCTAGAAGTTATCAAAGCAAAGTATTACGCGCATGCTCCTAGGGGGATAGATTGGTAGGAAAAGACCATCTCTCGTCCCCGACCGCCACCCAAAAGGAAGACAATAAATAAATAAATCATGCTCCGAGTTCATCACATAACGGTTCACCATACGTGCATGCTACGGGAATCACAAACTTCAACACAAGTATTCTTGGAATTCACAATTACTTAACTAGCATGAATCTAATATCACCATCTTCATATCTCAAAACAATTATCAAGCATCAAACCTATCTTAGTATTCAACGCACTCAAAAGAAAGTTTCACATATCTTGAACACCAAGTATATTAACATTAAGCGAATTACCATGCTATTAACGACTCTCAATATAATCTATGTGAAGCATGAGAGATCAAATAGTTTCTTTAAAACAAATCCACCACCCTGCTCTAAAAGATATAAGTGAAGCACTAGAGAAAAAATTATCACGCTCAAAAGATATAAGTGAAGCACTATGAGCAAAAGTATCAAGCTCAAAAGATATAAGTGAAGCACATAGAGTATTCTAACAAATTCCAATTCATGTATGGATCTCTCAAAAGGTGTGTACAGCAAGGATGATTGTGGTAAACTAACAAGAAAAGACGCAAATAATACAAGACGCTCCAAGCAAAACACATATCATGTGGTGAATAAAAATATAGCTCCAAGTAAATTACCGATGGAAGTGGACGAAAGAGGGGATGCCTTCCGGGGCATCCCCAAGCTTTGACTTTTTGGTGTCCTTGGATTATTTTGGGGGTGCCATGGGCATCCCCAAGCTTAGGCTCTTGCCACTCCTTGTTCCATAATCCATCAAAAGAATTCACCCAAAACTTGAAAACTTCACAACACAAAACTCAACAGAAATCTTGTGAGCTCCGTTAGAGAAAGAAAACAAAGAACTACATAAGGTACTGTAATGAACTCATTCTTTATTTATATTGGTGTTAAACCTACTGTATTCCAACTTCTCTATGGTTTATAAACTATTTTACTAGCCATAGATTCATCAAAATAAGCAAACAACACCCGTAAAACAGAATCTGTCAAAAACATAACAGTATGTAGCAATCTGTAACTAACGCAAACTTCTGGAACTCTAAAAATTTACAAAAATAGGAAGTCCTGGACAATTTGTTTATTGAACAGAAGCAGAAAGAATCAACACAAAAGCACGTTCCTGTGATTTAACAAAATTATATTCGTGCGCGCAAAGTTTCTGTTTTTCAGCAGAATCAATTCAACTATCATCGTAGGTTATCCTATAGGTTCTACTCGGCACAAACACTAATTAAAACATAAAACCACATCCAAACAGAAGGTAGATGGATTATTTATTCCTAAACAGAAGCAAAAACAAAAAACACAAAATAAAGTTGGGTTGCCTCCCAACAAGCGCTATCGTTTAACGCCCCTAACTAGGCATAAAAGCAAGGATAGATCTAGGTATTGCCATCTTTGGTAGGGAATTCTTCAATGAGGCATCTACCTCCTTTAGAATTTTCTTTCTTCCTAGTAATTGTCAAATTTTCGGGCAAAATATCGAAAAATTCATCTATAGCAAATGGTTCCTTAATGATGGTAAAAAGATTGGGATGAACACTTATAGATTTAAGATCTGCAGTTTCCTTACTAGATGATTCACCCTTATTCTTAGGAACATAAATAAGCTTACTATTTTTAGTAGAAGAACTTGGAGTGTTTTGAACGGAAGAAAAATCGGTTCCCAAGTTGGTGATGATACCCTCAAGTCTATAGATTCTTGTGGAATCTAGATTTATTTTCTCATTAACTATGGGTTCTTTTTCTTTAATATTCTTCAAAGTCATTCCTACCTTAGACCCATATTGGGTAATTTGATTGTGGATCTTTCTATCAAGATTTTCAATTGATTCAATGGTAGCAACTTTATTTTCAATAGTTTCAAGCCTTTGCATAACATGCTCCAAAGTTAACGTAGTTCCATTAATAAAAAGGGGTGGTGAGCCAAATATATCTATTAAAGCATTATAAGAATCAAAAGTATGGCTACCCAAGAAATTCCCTCCAGTAATGGTATCAAGGATATATCTATACCAAGGATTAGCACCTACATAAAAATTGCGAAGAAGAACTGAAGTAGATTGCTTCCTGGTAGATCTATTTTGAGCATTGCAAATTCTATACCAAGCATCTTTTAGATTTTCTCCCTCCCTTTGCTTAAAACTTAGAACTTCATTCTCGGGAGATAACGGAGAAGATATGAGACTAGTCATGATGACAAGCAAGCAAACTAACACACGAGCAAGCAAAAAGGCAACGAGAAAAGGAGGAGGAGATTGGGAAAGAGAGGGCAAATAAAATGGCAAGGGTGAAGTGGGGGAGAGGAAAACGAGAGGCAAATGGCAAATAATGTAATGCGAGAGATAGGGATTGTGATGGGTACTTGGTTTTGTTAACTTGCTTGAGTGAGCCTCCCCGGCAACGGCGCCAGAAATTCTTCTTGCTACCTCTTGAGCACTGTTTTGTATTTCCCCGAAGAGGAGAGGATGATGCAGCAAAGTAGCGTAAGTATTTCCCTCAGTTTTTGAGAACCAAGGTATCAATCCAGTAGGAGACCACGCACAAGTCCCTCGTACCTACACAAAACGATAGCTACTCGCAACCAACGCGATTAGGGGTTGTCAATCCCTTCACGATCACTTACGAGGGTGAGATCTGGTAGAGATGATAAATAATATTTTTGGTATTTTTGATAGATAGATGCAAAGTAGAAAGTAAAAAAGCAAAGTAAAAGCAAAGCAAGTAAATAAAGCGATAGAGATTAATATGATGAGAATAGACCCGGGGCCATAGGTTTCACTAGTGGCTTCTCTCAAGAGCATAGATATTCTACGGTGGGTGAACAAATTACTGTTGAGAAATTGACATAATTGAGCATAGTTATGAGTATATCTAGGCAATGATCATGTATATAGGCATCACGTCCGAGACAAGTAGATCGAAACGATTCTGCATCTACTACTATTACTCCACTCATCGACCGCTATCTAGCATGCATCTAGAGTATTAAGTTAAAAACAGAGTAACGCCTTAAGCAAGATGACATGATGTAGAGGGATAAATTCATGTAATATGATAAAAAACCCATCTTGTTATCCTCGATGGCAACAATACAATACGTGCCTTGCAACCCTTTCTGTCACTGGGTAAGGACACCGCAAGATTGAACCCAAAGCTAAGCACTTCTCCCATTGCAAGAACTACCAATCTAGTTGGCCAAACCAAAAAGGATAATTCGAAGAGACTTGCAAAGATAACTCAATCATACATAAAAGAATTCAAAGAAGATTCAAATATTTTCCATAGATAAGTTGGATCATAAACCCACAATTCATCGGTCTCAACAAACACACTGCAAAAAGAAGATTACATCAAATAGATCTCCACAAGAGAGGGGGAGTGAAGGAAATATGCCCTAGAGGCAATAATAAAGTTATTATTTATTTCCTCATATCATGATAAATGTTTATTATTCATGCTAGAATTGTATTAACCGGAAACATGATACATGTGTGAATACATAGACAAACATATAGTCACTAGTATGCCTCTACTTGACTAGCTCATTAATCAAAGATGGTTATGTTTCCTAACCATTGACATGTGTTGTCATTTGATTAATGGGATCACATCATTAGGAGAATGAGGTGATTGACATGACCCATCCCGTTAGCTTAGCACTTGATCGTTTAGTATTCTGCTATTGCTTCCTTCATGACTTATACATGTTCCTGTAACTATGAGAATTGTGTAACTCCCGTTTACCGGAGGAACACTTTGGGTACTACCAAATGTCACAACGTAACTGGGTGATTATAAAGGAGTACTACAGGTGTCTCCGAAGGTACATGTTGAGTTAGCATAATTCGAGATTAGGTTTTGTCACTCCGATTGTCGGAGAGGTATCTCTGGGCCCTCTCGGCAATGCTCATCACCTAAGCCTTGCAAGCATGTAACTAATGAGTTAGTTATAAGATGAAGTATTACAGAACGAGTAAAGAGACTTGTCGATAACGAGATTGAACTAGGTGTTGGATACTGACGATCGAATCTCGGACAAGTAACATACCGATGACAAAGGGAACAACGTATGTTGTTATGCGGTTTGACCGATAAAGATCTTCGTAGAATATGTAGGAACCAATATGGGCATCCAGGTCCCGCTATTGGTTATTGACCAGAGATGTGTCTCAGTCATGTCTACATCGTTCTCGAACCATAGGGTCCGCACGCTTAAGGTTTCGATGACAGTTATATTATGAGTTTATGTATTTTGATGTACCGAAGGTTGTTCAGAGTCCCGGATATGATTACGGACATGACGAGGAGTCTCGAAATGGTCGAGACATAAAGATTGATATATTGGACGGATATATTTGGACACCGGAAAGGTTCCGGAGAAGTTTGGAGCCCCGGGAGGTTACCGGACCCCCCGGGAGGTATATGGGCCTTATTGGGCCCATGTAGGAGGAAGAGAGAAGGAGCAAGGGAGGGGGGCGCACCCCCCCAAGCCCAATCCGAATTGGGGAGGGGGGCCGGCCCCCCCTTTCCTTTCTCATTTCCCCTCTTCCTATTACTACTACTAGTACTACTTCCTAATACTAGTACTCTTTCCTTCCCCCTCCAAATAAGATAAGGAAAAGAGAGGGAAACCTACTTGGAGTAGGTTTCCCCCTCCTCAGGGCGCGCCCCCCCTAGGGCCGGCCACCTCCTCCCTCCCTCCTTTATATACGGGGGTAGGGGGGCACCCTAGAACACACAAGTTGATCATTGATCGTTCCTTAGCCGTGTGCGGTGCCCCCCTCCACGATATTACACCTCGGTCATATTGTAGCGGTGCTTAGGCGAAGCCCTGCAACAGGAGAACATCAAGATCGTCACCATGCCGTCGTGCTGACGGAACTCCCCCTCGGCGCCTCTGCTGGATCGGAGATCGAGGGTGCGTCATCGAGCTGTACGCGTGTCAAGAACTCGGAGGTGCCGGAGTAACGGTACTTGGATCGGTTGAACCGGAGGACGTACGACTACTTCCTCTACGTTGCGTCAACGCTTCCGCTGCGGTCTACGAGGGTACGTAGACAACACTCTCCCCTCGTTGCTATATCATCACCATGATCTTGCGTGTGCGTAGGAAATTTTTTGAAATTACTACGTTCCCCAACAGTGGCATCCGAGCCTAGGTTTTATGTGTTGATGTTATATGCACGAGTAGAACACAAGTGAGTTGTGGACGATATAAGTCATACTGCCTACCAGCATGTCATACTTTGGTTCAGCGGTATTGTGAGATGAAGCGGCCCGGACCGACATTACACGTACGCTTACGCGAGACTGGTTTCACCGTTACGAGCAGTCGTGCTTAAAGGTGGCTAGCGGGTGTCTGTCTCTCTCACTTTAGTTGAACCGAGTGTGGCTACGCCCGGTCCTTGTGAAGGTTAAAATGGAGTCTATTTGACAAACTATCGTTGTGGTTTTGATGCGTAGGTGAGATTGGTTCTTGCTTAAGCCCGTAGCAGCCACGTAAAATTTGCAACAACAAAGTAGAGGACGTCTAACTTGTTTTTGCAGGGCATGTTGTGATGTGATATGGCCAAGACATGATGCTATATTTTTTTGTATGAGATGATCATGTTTTGTAACCGAAGTTATCGGCAACTGGCAGGAGCCATATGGTTGTCGCTTTATTGTATGAAATGCAAACGCCCTGTAATTGCTTTACTTTATCACTAAGCGGTAGCGATAGTCGTAGAAGCAATAGATGGCGTAACGACAACGATGCTACGATGGAGATCAAGGTGTCGCGCCGGTGACGATGGTGATCTCGACGGTGCTTCCAAGATGGAGATCACAAGCACAAGATGATGATGGCCATATCATATCACTTATATTGATTGCATGTGATGTTTATCCTTTATGCATCTTATCTTGCTTTGTTTGACGGTAGCATTTTAAGATGATCTCTCACTAATTATCAAGAAGTGTTCTCCCTGAGTATGCACCGTTGCAAAAGTTCTTCGTGCTGAGCCACCACGTGATGATCGGGTGTGATAGGCTCTACGTTCAAATACAACGGGTGCAAAACAGTTGCACACGCGAAATACTCAGGTTATACTTGACGAGCCTAGCATATACAGATATGGCCTCGGAACACGGGGACCGAAAGGTCGAGCGTGAATCATATAGTAGATATGATCAACATAGAGATGTTCACCATTGAAACTACTCCATCTCACGTGATGATCGGACATGGTTTAGTTGATTTGGATCACGTAATCACTTAGATGACTAGAGAGATGTCTGTCTAAGTGGGAGTTCTTTAGTAATATGATTAATTGAACTTAAATTTATCATGAACTTAGCACCTGATAGTATTTTGCTTTTCTATGTTTGTATGTAGATAGATTGCTCGTGCTATTGTTCCGTTGAATTTTAATGCGTTCCTTGAGAAAGCAAAGTTGAAAGATGATGGTAGCAATTACACGGACTGGGTCCGTAACCTGAGGATTATCCTCATTGCTGCACAGAAGAGTTACGTCCTGGAAGCACCGCTGGGTGCCAGGCCTGCTGCTGATGCAACTGACGACGTTAAGAACGTCTGGCAGAGCAAAGCTGATGACTACTCTATAGTTCAGTGTGCCATGCTTTACGGCTTAGAACCGGGTCTTCAACGACATTTTGAACGTCATGGGGCATATGAGATGTTCCAGGAGTTGAAGTTAATATTTCAAGCAAATGCCCGGATTGAGAGATATGAAGTCTCCAATAAGTTCTACAGCTGCAAGATGGAGGAGAACAGTTCTGTCAGTGAGCATATACTCAAAATGTCTGGGTATAATAATCACTTGATTCAACTGGGAGTTAATCTTCCGGATGATAGCGTCATTGACAGAATTCTCCAATCACTGCCACCAAGCTACAAGAGCTTTGTGATGAACTATAATATGCAAGGGATGAACAAGACTATTCCCGAGCTCTTCGCGATGCTGAAAGCCGCGGAGGTAGAAATCAAAAAGGAGCATCAAGTGTTGATGGTCAACAAGACCACTGGTTTCAAGAAAAGGGGCAAAGGGAATAAGAAGGGGAACTTCAAAAGGAACGGCAAACAAGTTGCTGCTCAAGTGAAGAAACCCAAGTCTGGACCTAAGCCTGAAACTGAGTGCTTCTACTGCAAGCAGACTGGACACTGGAAGCGGAACTGCCCCAAGTATTTGGCGGATAAGAAGGATGGCAAAGTGAACAAAGGTATATGTGATATACATGTTATTGATGTGTACCTTACTAATGCTCGCAGTAGCACCTGGGTATTTGATACTGGTTCTGTTGCTAACATTTGCAACTCAAAACAGGGACTACGGATTAAGCGAAGATTAGCTAAGAACGAGGTGACGATGCGCGTGGGAAATGGTTCCAAAGTCGATGTGATCGCGGTCGGCACGCTACCTCTACATCTACCATCGGGATTAGTTTTAGACCTGAATAATTGTTATTTGGTGTCTGCGTTGAGCATGAGCATTATATCTGGATCTTGTTTGATGCGAGACGGTTATTCGTTTAAATCAGAGAATAATGGTTGTTCTATTTATATGAGTAATATCTTTTATGGTCATGCACCCTTGAAGAGTGGTCTATTTTTATTAAATCTCGATAGTAGTGATACACATATTCATAATGTTGAAGCCAAAAGATGCAGAGTTGATAATGATAGTGCAACATATTTGTGGCACTGCCGTTTAGGTCATATCGGTATAAAACGCATGAAGAAACTCCATACTGATGGACTTCTGGAATCAATTGATTATGAATCACTTGGTACTTGCGAACCGTGCCTCATGGGCAAGATGACCAAAACACCGTTCTCCGGATCTATGGAGAGAGCAACAGATTTGTTGGAAATCATACATACAGATGTATGTGGTCCGATGAATGTTGAGGCTCGTGGCGGATATCGTTATTTCCTCACCTTCACAGATGATTTGAGCAGATATGGGTATATCTACTTGATGAAGCACAAGTCTGAAACATTTGAAAAGTTCAAAGAATTTTAGAGTGAAGTAGAAAATCATCGTAACAAGAAAATAAAGTTTCTACGATCTGATCGTGGAGGAGAATATTTGAGTTACGAGTTTGGTTTACATTTGAAACAATGTGGAATAGTTTCGCAACTCACGCCACCTGGAACACCACAGCGAAATGGTGTGTCCGAACGTCGTAATCGTACTTTACTTGATATGGTGCAATCTATGATGTCTCTTACCGATTTACCGCTATCATTTTGGGATTATGCTTTAGAGACGGCCGCATTCACGTTAAATAGGGCACCATCAAAATCCGTTGAGACGACGCCTTATGAAGTGTGGTTTGGCAAGAAACCAAAGTTGTCGTTTCTCAAAGTTTGGGGCTGCGATGCTTATGTGAAGAAACTTCAACCAGATAAGCTCGAACCCAAATCGGAGAAATGTGTCTTCATAGGATACCCAAAGGAGACAATTGGGTACACCTTCTATCACAGATCTGAAGGCAAGATTTTCGTTGCTAAAATCAGATCCTTTCTAGAGAAGGAGTTTCTCTCGAAAGAAGTGAGTGGGAGGAAAGTAGAACTTGATGAGATAACTGTATCTACTCCCTTATTGAAAAGTAGTTCATCACAAGAACCGGTTCCTGTGACAACTACACCAATTAGTGAGGAAGCTAATGATATTGATCATGAAACTTCGGATCAAGTTTCTACTGAACCTCGTAGGTCTACCAGAGTAAGATCCGCACCAGAGTGGTACGGAAATCCTATTCTGGAAGTCATGTTACTAGACCATGATGAACCTACGAACTATGAGGAAGCGATGATGAGCCCAGATTCCGCAAAATGGCTAGAGGCCATGAAATCTGAGATAGGATCCATGTATGAAAACAAAGTATGGACTTTGGTTGACTTGCCAGATGATCGGCAAGCCATTGAGAATAAATGGATCTTTAAGAAGAAGACTGACGCTGATGGTAATGTTACTGTCTACAAAGCTCGACTTGTTGCAAAAGGTTTTCGACAAGTTCAAGGGGTTGACTACGATGAGACTTTCTCACCCGTAGCGATGCTTAAGTCTGTCCGAATCATGTTGGCTATTTCTGCATTTCATGATTATGAAATTTGGCAAATGGATGTCAAGACTGCATTCTTGAATGGATTTCTATAAGAAGAGTTGTATATGATGCAACCTGAAGGTGTTGTTGATCCAAAAAGTGCTGACAAAGTGTGCAAGCTCCAACGTTCCATTTATGGACTGGTGCAAGCATCTCGGAGTTGGAATAAACGTTTTGATAGTGTGATCAAAGCATATGGTTTTATACAGACTTTTGGAGAAGCCTGTATTTACAAGAAAGTGAGTGGGAGCTCTGTAGCATTTCTAGTTTTATATGTTGATGACATATTATTAATTGGAAATGATATAGAATTTCTGCATAGCATAAAGGGATACTTGAATAAAAGTTTTTCTATGAAAGACCTCGGTGAAGCTGCTTACATATTGGGCATCAAGATCTATAGAGATAGATCAAGACGCTTAATAGGACTTTCACAAAGTACATACCTTGACAAAATTTTGAAAAAGTTCAAAATGGATCAGGCAAAGAAAGGATTCTTGCCTGTGCTACAAGGTGTAAAGTTGAGTCAAACTCAATGCCCGACCACAGCAGAAGATAGAGAGAAAATGAAAGATGTTCCCTATGCTTCAGCCATAGGCTCTATCATGTATGCAATGCTGTGTACCAGACCTGACGTATGCTTAGCAATAAGCTTGGCAGGTAGGTACCAAAGTAATCCAGGAGTGGATCACTGGACAGCGGTCAAGAACATCCTGAAATACCTGAAAAGGACTAAGGATATGTTTCTCGTATATGGAGGTGACAAAGAGCTAGTCGTAAATGGTTACGTCGATGCAAGCTTTGACACTGATCCGGACGATTCTAAATCGCAGACCGGATACGTGTTTTTATTAAACGGTGGAGCTGTAAGTTGGTGCAGTTCTAAACAAAGCGTCGTGGCGGGATCTACATGTGAAGCGGAGTACATAGCTGCTTCTGAAGCAGCAAATGAAGGAGTCTGGATGAAGGAGTTCATTTCCGATCTAGGTGTCATACCTAGTGCATCGGGACCAATGAAGATCTTCTGTGACAATACTGGTGCAATTGCCTTGGCAAAGGAATCAAGATTTCACAAGAGGACCAAGCACATCAAGAGACGCTTCAATTCCATTCGGGACCAAGTCCAAGTGGGAGACATAGAGATTTGCAAGATTCATACGGATCTGAATGTTGCAGACCCGTTGACTAAGCCTCTCTCACGAGCAAAACATGATCAGCACCAAGACTCCATGGGTGTTAGAATCATTACTATGTAATCTAGATTATTGACTCTAGTGCAAGTGGGAGACTGAAGGAAATATGCCCTAGAGGCAATAATAAAGTTATTATTTATTTCCTCATATCATGATAAATGTTTATTATTCATGCTAGAATTGTATTAACCGGAAACATGATACATGTGTGAATACATAGACAAACATATAGTCACTAGTATGCCTCTACTTGACTAGCTCATTAATCAAAGATGGTTATGTTTCCTAACCATTGACATGTGTTGTCATTTGATTAATGGGATCACATCATTAGGAGAATGAGGTGATTGACATGACCCATCCCGTTAGCTTAGCACTTGATCGTTTAGTATTCTGCTATTGCTTCCTTCATGACTTATACATGTTCCTGTAACTATGAGAATTGTGTAACTCCTGTTTACCGGAGGAACACTTTGGGTACTACCAAACGTCACAACGTAACTGGGTGATTATAAAGGAGTACTACAGGTGTCTCCGAAGGTACATGTTGAGTTAGCATAATTCGGGATTAGGTTTTGTCACTCCGATTATCGGAGAGGTATCTCTGGGCCCTCTCGGCAATGCTCATCACCTAAGCCTTGCAAGCATGTAACTAATGAGTTAGTTATAAGATGAAGTATTACAGAACGAGTAAAGAGACTTGTCGATAACAAGATTGAACTAGGTATTGGATACCGACGATCGAATCTCGGACAAGTAACATACCGATGACAAAGGGAACAACGTATGTTGTTATGCGGTTTGACCGATAAAGATCTTCGTAGAATATGTAGGAACCAATATGGGCATCCAGGTCCCGCTATTGGTTATTGACCAGAGATGTGTCCCAGTCATGTCTACATCGTTCTCGAACCGTAGGGTCCGCACGCTTAAGGTTTCGATGACAGTTATATTATGAGTTTATGTATTTTGATGTACCGAAGGTTGTTCGGAGTCCCGGATATGATTACGGACATGACGAGGAGTCTCGAAATGGTCGAGACATAAAGATTGATATATTGGACGGATATATTTGGACACCGGAAAGGTTCCGGAGAAGTTTGGAGCCCCGGGAGGTTACCGGAACCCCCCGGGAGGTATATGGGCCTTATTGGGCCCATGTAGGAGGAAGAGAGAAGGAGCAAGGGAGGAGGGCGCGCCCCCCCAAGCCCAATCCGAATTGGGGAGGGGGGCCGGCCCCCCCTTTCCTTTCTCCTTTCCCCTCTTCCTATTACTACTACTAGTACTACTTCCTAATACTAGTACTCTTTCCTTCCCCCTCCAAATAAGATAAGGAAAAGAGAGGGAAACCTACTTGGAGTAGGTTTCCCCCTCCTCATGGCGCGCCCCCCCTAGGGCCGGCCACCTCCTCCCTCCCTCCTTTATATACGGGGGTAGGGGGGCACCCTAGAACACACAAGTTGATCATTGATCGTTCCTTAGCCGTGTGCGGTGCCCCCTCCACGATATTACACCTCGGTCATATTGTAGCAGTGCTTAGGCGAAGCCCTGCAACAGGAGAACATCAAGATCGTCACCACGCCGTCGTGCTGACGGAACTCCCCCTCGGCGCCTCTGCTGGATCGGAGATCGAGGGTTCGTCATCGAGCTGTACGCGTGTCAAGAACTCGGAGGTGCCGGAGTAACGGTACTTGGATCGGTTGAACCGGAGGACGTACGACTACTTCCTCTACGTTGCATCAACGCTTCCGCTTCGGTCTACGAGGGTACGTAGACAACACTCTCCCCTCGTTGCTATATCATCACCATGATCTTGCGTGTGCGTAGGAAAATTTTTGAAATTACTACGTTCCCCAACAGGGAGAACATTGTATTGAGATCCAAAAAGAGAGAAGAAGCCATCTAGCTACTAGCTATGGACCCGAAGGTCTGAAGTAAACTACTCACACTTCATCGGAGGGGCTATGGTATTGATGTAGAAGCCCTCCATGGTGGATGCCCCCTCCGGCGGAGCTCCGGAACAGGCCCCAAGATGGGATCTCATGGATACAGAAGGTTGCGGCGGTGGAATTAGGTTTTTGGCTCCTGTTCTGATTGTTTGGGGATACGTAGGTATATATAGGAGGAAGGAGTGCGTCGGTGGAGCAACAGGGGGCCCATGAGGTAGGGGGCGCGCCCAGGGGGCACGCCCTCCACCCTCGTGACCGCCTCTGGTACTTCTTGGAGTAGGGTGCAAGTCTCCTGGATCAAGTTTGGTGAGAAAATCACGTTCCCGAAGGTTTTATTCCGTTTGGACTCCGTTTGATATTTCGTTTCTTCGAAACACTGAAATAGGCAAAAAACAACAATTCTGGGCTGGGCCTCCGGTTAATAGGTTAGTCCCAAAAATAATATAGAAGTGGAAAATAAAGCCCAATATAGTCCAAAACAGTAGATAAAGTAGCATGGAGCAATCAAAAATTATAGATACGTTGGAGACGTATCAAGGACGAGGACGGTATTTCTCATCATGAATTCGATTGATATCCTGGAAGAGCTCAGAATGTTGATGATGATCATGACACATTTGTCGAGAGATTTCATGAAGATGTAATCGATCGGCGATGACATCAAGTCAAAGGAATGATGAAGCGAAAGGTGATTGGAACCATGGGTACGACAAAACTTGAAATCAAGCTTGTTTTTCAAGGCGAAATGATATGATGAGGAAGATCGACGTAAGCTTAGCTCATCATCGAAAATTGTGCTCCGGGAAGAAGGACCAGGTAGCACAGTTAAAAAAAGTTGCATGATAATGATATAGCCGATCTGGCTAGGAAGACTTGAAGGATTAATAAACTCATAAGCAACAAAGATTATTTAGAGTTATTGAATCGGAGTGCGGAATTGAATCACTTATTGGTGTCCTTGAGTGTCTAGCAACTCAGAAACTGGGAAAATTGGAATCTGTGAGAAATAATACTTGAAGAACTCATAATAAGTAATATGGTTCTGTGATATTCTCGAGATACCATAGGGTATACTCGAAGGCAAATTAGAATAGAAACTGAATTGGAGCATTGACTTGCGATAGCAGATACTTTAATCTTGTCAGAATAGACGAGGCAATGGAATGGTTTCCTTTCAGATATATTGAATAAGGTTAGCATGGTTGGAACCATAACTACAAGGGGTCCAATTTACGATACCGGAAGAATTATTCAAATGATTAAATATTCTTGTAAAAAGATTTCATGATAAGTTCCACATCGTGTCCATGGGCATGAACACAAAGGTTCAAGGTCGACTCCCACTTCTTCAATGCATAACCTTCCATTCACCTCTCGTATTTCAAAAATGACATTAGTTGTTGAAAGTTTTACCTGGTGCAATACCAGATAAGTATGACCCATGAAATCTTTCGGGTTCACACAGATTAGGGAAGGCGTTGGTTCAACCCATCGGGGCATCTTAGGAACATATACCACAAACTTCGGAGTAAATAATACGAGCTTGAAAGTAGAGCATGGTTCACAAAGTAGAGGATACAATTTACCAAAGGCATTATATACCCATGGAAAGCCTTACAAGGTTATTGAATATGAAGGACACTATCGGATAATAATCCAACAAGGGGTCTTGTGGTCCACAACAGAGCAGATGCGAGTAACGGTACTTTATCATAGGAAGAATGAATGAAAGGGCATCAGATTATAGAAACAACTGACTAATTCAAAGCTCAAATGCAAAGGAATTATGAATTCCAAGACAAGAGATCAGAAGCAATGCTCTGATTAGGGATGGATAAGTTGAATAGCCTTAGGGGTACAATCGATGGCAATTTGATTGGTCGAGATCCAACTCATGTTTAAAATTACGTCTGAGACGGGAGGATGAATTCTAGGATCTGGTTGAGAATTGCGAGCATTCGCAACATATTGAATTAACGGACTCAAAATGATAATGACAAAGGATGCCAATAAGATTACCAGACTTATGGGATTAATCATAGTGGAAGCAAGAATTTCAAGAGCAATAGGCGGTTGAGGATTTTCGGGAGATTGAATGGTATTTCGAGGACTTTTGTGAAATACATGAATCAACTGGGGATGAGCGGATACTCGATAAGTGTGATAAATTATCCGCGGGGGTATTCAGGTGGCAAAGAACTGATAGGCAGTAAGCACAAAGTTTTCTAGGAACAATAGAGAGTATTTCGGGTTATCTAGTAATAATAAGATCATCGGGGAATGATTGTATGAATGACAAATGTACGTGGACATCCATAGGGGTTCATCGATGGAAGGGAATTGAAAAAGCGACGGGCACAAGGCCTCGAGAGAACATCAAAGGGTATCTTCAAAATCTTCTAGGGGACTAAGCACTCATCTGGAGTGAGGGGCTCCAGAGTATAGACGGAGAGTAAAATATCCTAATACCACCCAATGGCGACGTGGGCCCGTAAGCCACACAACCATGTTAGTAAAAGTTTTACAATGACTAGACTGGACTGGACTTCGTCCAAGGACTTTGGAAGGGGGATTCCTACAGGCAGTCGGCTCTGATACCAACTTGTGATGCCCCGGATTCAATCGTACACTAATCATACACGCAAACGTGTACGATCAAGATCAGGGACTCACGGGAAAAGATCAACACAACTCTAAAAATAAAATAAGTCATACAAGCATCATAATACAAGCCAGGGGCCTCGAGGGCTCGAATACAAGTGCTCGATCATAGACAAGTCAGTGGAAGCAACAATAACTGAGTACTGACATAAGTTAAACAAGGTGCCATAAGATGTCTAGCACAAACTGGGATACAAATCGAAAGAGGCGCGGGCCTCTTGCCTGGGATCCTCCTAAACTACTCCTGGTCATCGGCGCCTCCTGCACATAGTAGTAGGCACCCTCGGTGTAGTAGGAGCCGTCGAAGGTGGCGTATGACTCCTGGGCTCTCGCATTTGGTTCCGACAATCGAGAAGAATGGAAAGGGGGAAAAGACGGAGAAAAGCAACCGTGAATACTCATCCAAAGTACTCGCAAGCAAGGATCTACACTACATATGCATGGGTATCAGTGTAAAGGGGCAATATTGGTAGATTGAACTGCAGAATGCCAGAATAAGAAGGGGATAGCTAGTCTTGTCGAAGACTACGCTTCTGGCAGCCTCCATCTTGCAGCATGTAGAAGAGAGTAGATGGTAAGTTCACCAAGTATCATCGCATAGCATAATCCTACCCGGCGATCCTCCCCTCGTCGCCCTATGTGAGAGCGATCACCGGGTTATATCTGGCACTTGGAAGGGTGTGCTTTATTAAGTATCCGGTTCTAGTTGTCATAAGGTCATGGTACAACTCCAGGTCGTCCTTTTACCGAGGGACACGGCTATCCGAATAGATAAACTTCCCTGCAGGGGTGCACCACATTACCAATACGCTCGATCCCTCTAGCCGGACACACTTTCCTGGGTCATGCTCGGCCTCGGAAGATCAACACGTCGCAGCCCCACCTAGGCACAACAGAGAGGTCAGCATGTCGGTCTAAATCCTAAGCGCGCAGGGGTCTGGGCCCATCACCCGTCGCACACCTGCACGTTCCAAACGCGGCCAGAAGCAGACCTAGCCCCCTTAATACAAGTGTAGGCTTACGGTCCAATCCGACATGCGCCGCTCAGTCGCTGACGTCAAGAAGGCTTCGGCTGATACCATGACGTCGAGTGCCCATAACTGTTCCCACATAGTTGATTAGTGCGTATAGGCCAATGGCCAGACTCAGATCAAATACCAAGATCTCGTTAAGCGTGTTAAGTGATGTAACTATGGACGCCGACCAGGGCCAGGCCCACCTCTCACCTAGGTGGTCTCAACCTGCCATGTCGCTCCGCCACAAAGTAATAGTCGGGGGTCATCAGGAACCCAGGCCCACCACTACCGGGATGGAACCACCTGTTGATGGAGTCATGTACCTAGGGTAGGGTCACAGACCTGATCTAAGTACCCTGCCCAAGGACACTCTTAGGAGAGATCACCTTCCAGTCGACCTACGAGGGACTCACTCGACTGACTTGAAGGACTCGACCATGAAGACTCACTCGACCACCAGAAGGTCAAGAGGCACTCTGCACTGCAACGGTCTGTAATTAAGTAGACTTTATGATAGTAAAGACACTTTATGTGGGGCGTTACCAATAACGCCCCGGACTTAATGTACCTTAAAACCCTTCATTACGTGGGCTGGCTGGGGTCCTGGCGCACTCTATATAAGCCACCCCCCTCCACAGGCAGAAGGGTTCGGCACCCTGTAATCCATATACACATAATCCACTCGACCGCCTCTGGGCTCCGAGACGTAGGGATTTTACTTCCTCCGAGAAGGGCCTGAACTCGTACATCTCTTGTGTTTACAATCTCTCCATAGCTAGGACCTTGCCTCTCCATACCTACCCCCCACTCTACTGTCAGGTTTAGATCCACGACAGTTGGCGCCCACCTTGGGGCGGGTGTTTTAGCGATTTTGTGGAGAAGTTGCGATTCTTCCGAGTACTTTCATCATGGTAGCTGCTGGAGTTTTGGTCGAGGGCGAAGAAAGACGAAGAGGGGAATATCATCTACCCGAAGCATACCACTCGCCAATGTCGACTCCTGATCCAGCAGTTTCAGGGAAAACAGTCTAAAGACAAGGAGAAGGAGTCGGACAAGGCCGAAGACAAGGAGGACAGTGAGGAAGGATATCTGCATATCAACTCCACTCTGATGATCTTTGCAGATGTGGAAAGCAAGAGTCGATTGAAAGTTATTAACCGTGAAGTGAACATGCTTGCCCCAGCAAAAGCAAATTATCTGAGATGGTCCCAAACACCCATCACATTCGACCAATCTAATCACCCGACTCATATTGCCACCCCTGGGAGGCAAGCTTTGGTGGTCGATCCTGTTGTCGAAGGCACTCGACTGACAAAAGTGCTGATGGACGGTGGTAGTGGGCTGAATTTGTTGTATGCGGACACACTGAAAGGAATGGGCATTCCGATGTCCCGACTGAGCACCGGTAACATGAGCTTTCATGGAGTTATACCAGGGAAGAAAGCCGAGTCACTCGGCCAAATAGCTCTGGACGTAGTGTTTGGTGATTCGAAACATTTTCGCAAAGAGAAGTTGACGTTTGAGGTAGTGGATTTTCAGAGTGCATATCATGCCATTTTGGGGAGACCAGCTTATGCACGGTTCATGGCTCGACCATGTTACGTGTACCTCAAATTGAAGATGCCCGGCCCCAAAGGAGTGATCACTGTCACCGGTGATCGGAAAAAGGCAGAAGAGTGCTTTCAGAAGGGCTCAAAGATTGCTGATTCCCAGGTGACAGCGGTCGAGTTCGAAGAATACAAGCAAAACGCAGATCCGAGTGACTTGCTGCGATCCAAGAAACCCGCCACAGAATCTGCATTTCAGTCGTCCGGTGAGACGAAGCCTGTTCACATTCACCCGACCGACCCCGATGCAGCCCCGACCCACATCTCCACAACACTCGACCCGAAATAGGAAGAAGCGCTCATCCAGTTCCTCCGTGAGAACTGGGACATTTTTGCATGGAAGCCCGCTGACATGCCAGGTGTTCCCAGGGGACTGGCTGAGCATCGCCTAAGAGTCGACTCATCGGCAAAACCAGTCAAAGAGCATCTTCGGCGGTCCGCCGTCCAGAAGAGAAAAGCCATTGGTGAGGAAGTGGCTCGACTGTTGGCGGCAGGATTTATCCAAGAGATATACCACTCCGAATGGCTCGCTAATGTCGTCATGGTTCCTAAGAAGGACAAATCGCTCCGAATGTGCATTGATTTCAAGCACATCAACCGGGCCTTCCCGAAAGATCATTTTCCTCTCCCTCGCATAGATCAAATTGTTGACTCGACCGCGGGATGCGAGAGATTGTCTTTTCTAGACGCCTACTCCGGGTACCACCAGATCCGTTTGTACGGACCCGACGAGGTAAAAACAGCTTTCATCACTCCATTCGGGTGCTTCTGCTATATCACCATGCCATTCGGCCTCAAGAATGCCGGAGCCACATTTATGCGAATGATTCAGAAGTGTCTACTCACTCAAATCAGTCGGAATGTGGAAGCGTATATGGATGATATCGTCGTCAAGTCACGGAAAGGTTCTGACCTGCTCGCTGACCTCGCGGAAACATTTGCCAACCTCAGAAGGTATGATATCAAGCTCAATCCATCAAAGTGCACATTCGGAGTTCCTGGTGGCAAGTTACTCGGTTTTCTCGTTTCCGAGCGAGGGATCGACGCTAATCCAGAAAAGATCGGCACTATTCTCCGAATGAAACGCCCTGTGCGAGTACACGATGTCCAGAAGCATACTGGATGCTTGGCCGCATTAAGTCGATTCATCTCACGACTCGGTGAAAAGGCATTGCCTCTTTACCGACTGATGAAGAAGGCAGACAAGTTCGAGTGGACTCCAGAAGCTGATGCAGCGTTTGCCGAGCTAAAAGCTCTGCTCTCCACCCAGCCGGTGCTTGCTGCTCCAATCAGCAAAGAGCCTCTGTTGCTTTATATCGCAGCCACAGGACAAGTCGTCAGTACAGTGCTTACGGTCGAGCGGGAAGAGGAAGGAAAAGCTTTCAAAGTTCAGCGCCCAGTGTATTATTTGTCTGAAGTCTTGACTCCATCCAAGCAGAGATATCCTCATTATCAGAAGCTTGTGTATGGAATATACATGACCACAAAGAAGGTTTCTCATTATTTCTCTGATCATTCCATCATAGTCGTCAGCGACGCTCCACTATCAGAGATTTTGCACAACAGAGATGCAACTGGTCGAGTGGCGAAATGGGCGATTGAACTTCTTCCCCTTGATATCATGTTTGAGGCAAAGAAAGCCATTAAGTCCCAGGCAATAGCAGATTTCCTCGCCGAGTGGATTGAACAGCAGCAGCCGACTGAAGTTCACTCGGAGCATTGGACCATGTTTTTTGATGGCTCTAAGATGTTGAATGGTTCCGGTGCTGGGGTTGTCCTGGTTTCCCCCAGAGGAGATAAGCTCAGATATGTGCTCCAGATTCACTTTGATTCCTCCAACAATGAGGCAGAGTATGAGGCCCTCTTATACGGATTGCGCATGGCCATTTCACTCGGCGTCCGTCGCCTGATGGTCTATGGCGATTCAGATTTAGTGGTCAACCAAGTGATGAAGGAGTGGGACGTGAGAAGCCCAGCCATGACTGGATACTGCAGTGTAGTGAGGAAGCTAGAAAAGAAGTTCGAGGGGTTAGAGCTCCATCATATACCCCGATTGAAAAATCAAGCAGCTGATGATCTAGCAAAGATAGGTTCCAAGAGAGGAGCCATTCCGAGTGGTGTGTTCTTGGAGTATATACACACTCTGTCAGTCAAAGAAGATCCTTTCACTGAAGAAGCTCCACAGCCCAAGAGTGCCACAGATCCGACTGAGGTTGAAGTCCCAGCAGTGGTCGACTTGGTCATGGAGGTCTTGGTGGTCATTCCCGACTGGACAGTTCCGTATATCGCGTATATCCTGAGAAAAGAGCTTCCGGAGGATGAGGAAGAGGCTCGACAGATCGTCCGTCGATCTAAAGCCTTTACCGTAATCAAAGGACAGTTATATAGAGAAAGCGCGACTGGAGTTGGTCAGAAGTGCATAACACCAGAAGAAGGTCGAATCATCCTTAATGATATCCACTCGAGGACCTGTGGTCATCATGCGTCCTCTCGGACCATCGTGGCCAAAGCATACCGAGCCGGATTTTACTGGCCAAAGGCGAATGAGATGGCAAAGGAAATAGTGGATAAGTGCGAAGGATGTCAGTTCTACTCGAATATGTCGCACAAGCCTGCATCGGCTCTGAAGACCATTCCACTCGTCTGGCCTTTCGCAGTATGGGGGTTGGACATGGTCGGTCCTTTGAGAACAGGTCGAAGTGGCTTCACGCATGTACTGGTGGCAGTCGACAAGTTCACCAAGTGGATTGAGGCTAAACCAATCAAGAACCTTGACGCCGGTACTGTTGTTAGCTTCATCAGGGAACTGATATTCAAATATGGAGTCCCGCACAGCATCATTACAGATAATGGGTCGAACTTTGACTCGGAGGAATTCAGGGATTTCTGCAACTCTCAAGGCACACGAGTCGACTACGCTTCAATCGCCCATCCGCAGACGAATGGTCAAGCAGAGCGAGCCAATGGCCTGATTCTCAAGGGATTGAAACCCCGACTGATGCATGATCTCAAGCATGCAGCTGGAGCGTGGGTCGACGAACTTCCCTCGGTGCTTTGGGGACTGCGGACCACACCTAATCGATCGACCGGAAGAACTCCATTCTTCTTGGTCTACGGAGCTGAAGCAGTCTTGCCGAGTGATCTTCTCCACAATGCTCCTCGAGTTGAGATCTACAACGAAGCCGAAGCTGAACAAGCGCGGCAGGACGCAGTCGACCTTTTAGAGGAAGAAAGGGAGATGGCTCTGATCCGATCGACCATCTACCAACAAGATTTACGTCGTTTCCACGCCAGAAATGTGAGGGGTCGTGCCTTCCAGGAAGGAGATTTAGTTCTCCGAGTGGATCAGAAGAAACATCACAAGCTTGCTCCTTCTTGGGAAGGACCCTTCATCGTCACCAAAGTTCTCCACAACGGGGCGTACCGTCTTTACAACGTCGAACATAATATCGACGAGCCCCGAGCTTGGAACGCGGAACTACTCCGCCCATTTTACACTTAAGTTTATCACTCGGATGAGTTGCAATAAAGTACTCCTGTAGTTCATGGATTTCAAAATAATAGTGTCATAGTTCCTCCATAATTTTTGTCACTTTTTATTTTGTCCAATAAAATTTTTCCCTCAGTGGGTGACTTAGCCGCGAATTCGTTTCGCCTAAGTTTGTAAAAATCCTTACCGAGTGGTGAGCCAGACTCCCACTCGGAGGCTTAGCCGCGAATCCGTTTCGCCTAAGTTTGTAAAAATCCTTACCGAGTGGTGAGCCAGACTCCACTCGGAGGCTTAGCTGCGAATCCGTTTCGCCTAAGATTAAATAAAATCCTACCGAGTGGTAAGCCAGACTTCCACTCGGGGGCTTAGCTGCAGTCCAAGTACTCGCCTAAGTTATAAAAATCCTACCGAGTGGTAAGCCAGACTTCCACTCGGAGGCTTAGCTGCAGTCCAAGTACTCGCCTAAGTTATCAAAATCCTACCGAGTGGTAAGCCAGACTTCCACTCGGAGGCTTAGCTGCAGTCCAAGTACTCGCCTAAGTTATCAAAATCCTACCGAGTGGTAAGCCAGACTTCCACTCGGAGGCTTAGCTGCAGTCCAAGTACTCGCCTAAGTTATAAAAATCCTACCGAGTGGTAAGCCAGACTTCCACTCGGAGGCTTAGCTGCAGTCCAAGTACTCGCCTAAGTTATCAAAATCCTACCGAGTGGTAAGCCAGACTTCCACTCGGAGGCTTAGCTGCAGTCCAAGTACTCGCCTAAGTTATAAAATTCCTACCGAGTGGTAAGCCAGACTTCCACTCGGAGGCTTAGCTGCAGCCCAGTGCTCGCCTAAGATATAAAAATCCTACCGAGTGAAGAGCAAACCTCTCACTCGGGGGCTTAGCTGCAGCCCAGTGCTCGCCTAAGATATAAAAATCCTACCGAGTGAAGAGCAAACCTCTCACTCGGGGGCTTAGCTGCAGCCCAGTGCTCGCCTAAGATATAAAAATCCTACCGAGTGAAGAGCAAACCTCTCACTCGGGGGCTTAGCTCCAGCCCAGTGCTCGCCTAAGTGGATTAAGGAATAAGTCGACTGCAGTGAGCGTCTTGCTTTGAACCTGCAAAAGACATTTCAAGCCAAAAGCAATCATATTCAAACATCAAATTCAAGTTCGGAACGATACCTAAAGGAACCGAAAGTGCTCAGGCACTAAGCCTGTTAAGGTTTATCAGTTACAACTCCACTCGGCATACCGAGGCAAATTTAAAGCGTCGAGCTTAAAAGAAGTTTTTTACCCCTCCTGTGGAGGGCTGGAAGGTGCAACAAACTCATCAAGATCAATTCCATCTGCGATCCGAGTGGCAGCAGCAATGAAAGTTTCCATAAAGGACCTGAAGTCGTGTTTCTTGGTGTTGGCCACCCGGAGGGCCGCCAGCTTGTCTTCTCGCGCATCTTTGCAGTGGACTCGGGCCAGACACAGAGCAACATCTGCACCGCACTGAGCCGAGGACTTTTTCCACTCCTACACTCGACCAGGGACCGTGTTCAAGCGAGCCACCAGCGACTCGAGGTCGTTCGGGAGTGTCTCCCTGGGCCAGAGCGTTGAGTCGATGCGAGATGTGGCGACCTTCAGCCTTGCAAGATAGTCCACGACAGCTGCAACACGGGACTCCAGTCGGAAAACATTCATGGCAACTTCGTCGTTCATCGGAGAATTGACGGGGTCAAGGTTTGGTTCCAGCCGGCTAGTCTCTTCTTCAAAGTCTTGACAAAATTCTGCAAGGGCGATCACCGAGTCAAGGCAATGGTCGAATGGAGAAATCACAGTTGAAAATGATTGTTTAGCGTAAAGGTTTACCTTCAAGCATAAGGAACAGCTTCTTGGCAAGACCACTCAGGAAGGCCTCCAGATCATTTTTCTTCTCAAGAGCAGCTTTCAGATTGGTATTTTCTTGCTCAAGCTTGGTGACTGAAGCTAACTTCTCGTCAGCAAGCTTGATCTTCTCAGCTAGTTCAAGGTCTTTTTTCTGTTGGGCCTCCTTCACCTTACCTGCAAGTTACAGCAAGATCAGATTTTGAAACAAATAAAGGGAAAAAGCAGTCGTCGAGGTCTCACCAAACATACCTTTGGTCTCCTCCTTTGCCTTCGTCAGATTCTCCTGAGCCAGCTTCAAATCCAGCTCGAGCTGAATGTGCTTGTTTTCCAGCTCAGTGTAGCGAGCCGCAAGGTCACAGGATCTCTGCGAAGAATCAATCGACTAAATGTCAAAGAAAATCCACTTCCGAGTGGAACAGGAAAAATCATGCGTTTCTAAGACTACAGCCGAATACAAGCATTCGACCGTACTCTCGGGGACTACACCCAGTGGGTGCACTCAGCGTGCCCCCACTAATTCTATTGAAGACAGAGTCGACCAGTCGACCTCAAAAAAAACAAGATGTATTCTTTAAGACTGTAATCGACTGCAAGCAGTCGACCACAGTCTCGGGGACTACACCCAGTGGGTGCACTCAGCGTGCCCCCACCGGTTTGCGAAATCCATTCGCCATAGTCGAATGACGGAAAGACTGAACTTATAAAGCCTAAGGCCGACTACCAGCAGTCGACCTTAGCCTTGGGGACTACACCCAGCGGGTGCACTCAGCGTGCCCCCGCTAACACGGAGTTTAAATCGACACACCCAGTGGGTGATTACTATAAATTCTGGAAAGAAAAGTTTTTGATAGCATATCCTAACAGAACAAGCGGTGGTCGACTGACCTGAACGTTGCTTTGAAGGGCGGAACTGGCGTCGTAAGCTGCCTGGCTCGCATCCCGGATGGTCTTCAACTGCTCCATCATGATCCCTGCCTGGCGTATCGCCTCTTTCGCGGCGCCAGCTTGGTCCTCTGGGACGTGGTGCGTCGTGAAGAGGGAGGGCTGCAGAGCACTCGTCAGTGGATCTGCGAAGGACACAGTGTGTCGAGTGGTGTTCTCTTCCTCCGCGACCAGAGTCTCAGGCACCGTCACATCCTGGGACACCCTACCGGCAGACGCTTTCCTACTCCTTCTGTGCTTCAGCGGTTCCTCATCTTCATCATCATCAGGGAGAGTGATAACAACATTGGATGGAGCTACAGAAAAGAATCAGAATTAGAGATCATGAGTCAGTCGACTAGAAACGGTGTTAAGAGTATAGTACCAGGTTTTGAGGTTGCTGCGTCCTCCATCTCATGGTCGTCAGCCCGGGCTGAGGTCTCAGAAGTAGCAGCACAGCAACTCCAAAGAATCAGTCGACTAACTCCAGCGCCAACCAGAGATAAAGTTCGCACAAAACAAGAAGACTTAAGCAGCATGATTACCCTGATATGGTGGGGATGGACACCTTCATCTTCGGTAGGAGCTTGGTCGGCTTTGACGGGGCAGCCCTGGGCTGCTTCGACGCCTTTTCAGTCGGCGCCGGAGAGGTGGTCCGAGGGCGCTTGGTCGACTGTGTAACAGTCGCAACCCCCTTGCCACGTTCTGTCGCAGGGTCATGGACAAGCTTCGACCGCCTTTCCGAGCGCGGTGGTGCGACCTCCTCCTCCTCCTCTTCTTCGTCCTCATCATCATCATCATCATCGTCATCATCATCATCATCATCCTCAGCGGCATCCGAGTCCCACTCCTCCTCCTGGCTCTCGCCCCCGCTCGCTTCTCCCTCCTCAGTCGGAGCTTGTGCTCCATTGGGCATCGAGTACAGCTCAGTGAGGACCTGATAGACATCAAGACAAAGATCAGTCGACCGATCGACAGAGAAAACAGAAATAAATGTTACAAGAATACAATGGGAAGTGGAGCAGACATACCTTGTTTGGATCACTGTGGTGGTCGAGCGGAGGAATCCTTCTGGCTCCGCGAGGGTTATCCTTGTTCCCAGTAACGGCGGCCATCCACCTTTCCAGAGTGACATCGTCGACTGCTTCTGGATTGACCCGAGTCACATCCTCAGTCCCACAGTACAACCACATGCAATGGCTCTGGAACTGAAGAGGCTGGATACGACGCCTAAGAAAAACCTCCAGGAGATCCATACCCGTCACTCCCTCCCGAACCAACTGAACTACACGCTCCATCAGCATCTTCACGTCAGCTTTCTCCTCCGGAATCACCTTCAGAGAGGAGGGCTTGTTCACTCGGCCCATGGTGAACTGAGGGAGTCCACTCGACTGCCCCGGCGTCGGTTGATCCTGGCAGTAGAACCAGGTCGACTGCCAGCCTCTGACTGACTCGGGAAATGTCATGGCTGGGAAGGTGCTCTTGTTCCTCACCTGGATCCCCAGACCCCCACACATTTGGACAACTCGGGTTTTTTCGTCGCCTGGGCTCGCCTTCTTCATGGTCTGAGAGCGACACGTGAATATGTGCTTGAACAAGCCCCAATGCGGTCGACAACCCAGAAAACTCTCACACATGGACACAAACGCGGCAAGATAAGCGATAGAATTCGGGGTGAAGTGGTGGAGTTGCGCTCCAAAGAAGTTCAAGAAACCACGGAAGAAAACGCTCGGCGGCAAAGAAAATCCGCGGTCGACATGGGTAGCCAGAAGCACGCACTCACCTCTTCCGGCTGGGGCTGCCACTCTTTCCTCGGAAGCTTTGCAGCTCCATGAGGGATCAGGCCCTCGTTGGCCATGTCGAGGAGATCCGTCTCCGTGATGGTCGATTGGATCCAATCTCCCTGGACCCAGCCTTTCGGCAGGCGAGATCTAGACGAAGACCCGCCGCGACTGGTGGATCTCCCCTTCGCCTTCTCCGTTGCCGACGCCTTCTTCGCGCGTTCCAGCGCCGCCGTCTTCTCCTTGACCATGGCTGCAGGCGAGACGCGCGGGGAGAAGTTGTGCGGAGGCGAGAGCGAGCGCGTTGGGCGGAGACGAAGGGAGCAGAGAGAGAATGCTGAGGCACTGCTCAAAAAACCCTCGCCGGGCGCGTTTATAAGATCCCTTCCGAGTGGATGACAGGTGGGCCCAGTCGATCTAATCATATCCTGAAACAGTTGCGCGGACGTGATACGTGGCGAGAAAAGCTGCGCGGGGATCGAGGCATCTATGCCCTGTCCCATCCGAGCGCCGCGGTCCGCCCCGCTTCGCGCGCTTCCCCAAATTTCGTATCCCGCGGGATCCGCGAACGGCAGATCGGTCTGCCAGACGCGGGATTTCCTGCGATCCGTCGCTCGGAAATCGGCGAAGTCCAAAAGATCACTCGACGAAGGAAAAGAATGGATCGAGTCGACTGGAGAAAAGTTGTTCACTATCAACAAAGAGATTTTTTGGTTCAAAACAATGCACGACCAGTACGCGAAGGCTAATCGGAAACAGCATCAACTCCTTCATCACTCAAGCCTCAATCCATTCGGGGGCTAATGATGGAGTCATGTACCTAGGGTAGGGTCACAGACCTGATCTAAGTACCCTGCCCAAGGACACTCTTAGGAGAGATCACCTTCCAGTCGACCTACGAGGGACTCACTCGACTGACTTGAAGGACTCGACCACGAAGACTCACTCGACCACCAGAAGGTCAAGAGGCACTCTGCACTGCAACGGTCTGTAATTAAGTAGACTTTATGATAGTAAAGACACTTTATGTGGGGCGTTACCAGTAACGCCCCGGACTTAATGTACCTTAAAACCCTTCATTACGTGGGTTGGCTGGGGTCCTGGTGCACTCTATATAAGCCACCCCCCTCCACAGGCAGAAGGGTTCGGCACCCTGTAATCCATATACACATAATCCACTCGACCGCCTCTGGGCTCCGAGACGTAGGGCTTTTACTTCCTCCGAGAAGGGCCTGAACTCGTACATCTCTTGTGTTTACAACCTCTCCATAGCTAGGACCTTGCCTCTCCATACCTAACCCCACTCTACTGTCAGGTTTAGATCCACGACACCTGTCCTTTCAGCCCCCACATCGGAATCACTTGCGGGTACTCTACGAGCCGACCCGATTTTAGTCACCACATGTATCATATAATATGTATGTAACCCGTGATCACCCCCCGGGTGATCACGGCCCGGTAGTATAGCATGGCAGACGGACAAGAATGTAGGACCACTGATGGAATACTAGCATCCTATACTAAGCATTTAGGATTGCAGGTAAGGGTAACAACTGTAGCAACAATGACAGGCTACGAAGCAGAATAGGATTAACTGAAAGCAGTAACATGCTACACTACTCTAATGCAAGCAGTAGAGAGAAGGAATAGGCGATATCGGGTGATCAAAGGGGGGGCTTGCCTGGAAGCTCAGCCGAGAAGGAGGGGTCGTCAACACCGTAGTCGATCGCGGGGGTATCGGCAGTGTCTCGGGGTCTACGAAAAGAAGTAACGGAGGGGGAACACAATAAATAATAGAGCAATCAAAGCATCACAAAGCATAGCAAAGGCAATACACGGTGCCAGGGATGATCTAACTCAGCGATATGTGATACCGGCGAAGGGGGGAAACATCCAGGAAAGTATTTCCAGTGTTTGACGTTTCCAGACAAACGAACCGGAGGGGGATTGTTGCATGTTCGCTATGCTAGGGACATGTGGCGGACGAACGGGCTACGTATCCGGATTCATCTCGTCTTTCTGAGCAATTTTCATGTACAAAGTATTTTCATCCGAGTTATGGTTTATTTTCTATGATTTATCAAAGTTTTATGCATTTTTTAAATTTATTTAATTATTTAAATCAACATTATCCATAATAGTATGTGATGGCGTCAGCATGACATAGGTGTGACGTCAGCAGTCAATAGTGTGGTTGACTGGAGTGAAACCTGACATGTGGGTCCAGTGGGACCCACCTGTCATAGACTAACATGTTAATTAGGGTTTAATTAAGCAGGATTAATTAAGTTTAATTAAACTAGATTAATTAATTAATTAATTAACAAATTAATTGTTGTGTTTATTTTTTATTATTATTATTTATTTTATAAAAATGTTCCAGGGCAGGCCCCACGTGCCATAGGCATAGGGGCCTATAGGGCGCTGCTTAGCGGGCGCAGGTGCTGGGCTAACCGGGGATTCGCCCCGATGGTGCAGGCGCGTGCGTCGTGCGCCAGAGCGCACGGCCAGGGGGAAGCAGCGGGCGGCGCCGGCAGAGGGCTGCGTGCGCGGGGGAGCGCTGGGTGGCAGCGCCGCGAGCGAGAGGGGGCTGCGGGCGCGCGGGCCGGCAAGGCCATCCGAGCGCCGGCGAGGCGGGGCCACGCGCGCGGCGAGCGGCGAGCGGGCGGCAGCAGAGCGGTAGGGCGCTGGAGCGGGTGGCG
>NC_041389.1:149933039-149959542 GCF_002162155.2 Triticum dicoccoides | reverse complement strand
TGGATCGGGGGGAGCAGAGGGAGGAGTGGGGAAGTGGGGCGGTTGGGGTTAGGGTTTGCGGGTGTGAGAGGGAGGCCTAAGTAGGCTAGGTGGTAGCGGGTGGGCCAGTCGGCTAGCGGCCTGGTGGGCCGAAGCCCACTGAGGGGGCTTTTACTTTCTTTTTGTTTTTGTTTTTTTTTTTTATTATTTTCCTTTTTATTTATTTTCCCTTTACTGTTTCCTTCAAACTTTAACTTAGTTCAATTTATAAAATGTCAAAATAGCACCTAAATTTAGTATGTCAAATATACCACTGCCACATTAATTTGCTACCCAAGCTAAAATAGTTTCGTAATTATTTAATATTTAAAAGAATTTAAATAATAATTTTTGCTACTGGTTTACTCAACTTATAGTATTTAAACATTTTATAAAGGTGTGGTTTCTCCACCATAATTTCCTATGCAATATTTGGTTCACTCCGAACATTTTAGTTTTAATATTTGAAAAGTTTTATTGTTTGCTAGATTTTGAATTTGAATTTGAATCGGTTTCGAACTGACGCGGGATTAGCAACAGTAATCGAAGTGGCGTGGCATCATTAGCAGAGGGTTGTTGTAGCTCAATTACCCGGGTGTCACAACTGACGCAGATTGGGCTGGCTGTCCCGACACTCAACGTTCCACGTCTGGCTATTGTGTCTTTTTCGGTGACTCTCTTGTCTCTTGGTCCTATAAACGGTAGCCTACTGTCTCCCATTCGAGTGCTGAGGCTGAGTACCGAGCTGTTGCCAACGTGGTCGCGGAGACTTGTTGGCTTCGTATCTTCTTGGTGAGCTTTGGATTCCACTTCCGAAAGCTACTATGGTCTTCTGCGACAACGTGTCGGCCACCTACCTCGCGGCTAATCCGGTGCAGCACAAGCGCACCAAACACATTGAGCTCGATGTTCACTTTGTGTGCGAGAAGGTTCAGTTGGGTCAGCTTCGTGTTCTTCACGTTCTGACTACCCAACAGTTTGCCGACATCATGACCAAGGGGTTGCCAACCGCTGCATTCCAGGAGTTTCGTTCCAGTCTTTGCATCACCGATGCTGACGCTTGGACTGCGGGGGGTGTTGAACCGTGATATCTTTGTATTTATTACCGACTGATTCTCCTATTATCTCTAGCCTTGTATAGCTGATTCCTAGAGATATTATAGGGTTAGTTGGCTTGTCACGCAAGACACCACCTGTATATATTGTAACCGACTCCGGTGGAATATAATTGAGTTGCATCCTATAGTCTTCTACACTATTGCCCTGCTTTCCTGGAAGTCTAATGAAGGGCTCTACAATGAAGTTGCAATTCTCTGTTGCCAGTGGTGTATGGGAGTCATCACCATGGGATCCTGGCCCATGGGCAGTTAAAAATTGTTTTCAAGTGCTTGTTGGATAGCAATTCTAGTGTTTTCGCATTGGTGAAACTAGTGATAAAATCCATCAGACCACATTGGGAAGGACAACCAAGCCCCTTATTTTGCATGGAAAATTATCTGGGTATTTTATTTGGAATATTCTGATGGTGAGGGAGACAAGCTCAGGCAACAACTACGTCAAGGAAGCAGAGAAGTTCTTGTAGTCAATGGACTGAAATCAACATGTGCCAATATTCAGGTAATTATTCAAGGCAAGAAGAGAGTTGTGAATTTGGCCAAACAACAGTTGTTGATTCTTGAGCCTGATGCTAGTATAATGTTACCGGAAGTGCTTCTTCCACCTAATATTCACTTGACACTGAAGATACTTAATGCTGCACCTAGAAACGCCAGTTTGATTTGCTTGCTGAAAGACATTAAGTACAGACCTGGTAACTTACCTGCTGCTCCTTTGTACTGTTCTTAAAAGCTCGACTTGGAATTGCATGGTCGATTGATTTGGCATGCTACATCATTGTGAAAAAGTACATGCAACCATTCTTTGCAGTACCAATGTCATACTCTATTCCTCATGGTCATTGTGCTGGGGTGATACATGACCTTGAGGTTCTGAATCCATGGCCACCACCTCTGTACTTGAGTATTCTGGTGCTCAGTTCCTTTAGAGGCAACATTTGCGTAGCAACCTCTGACCATTATTGGAATTATCAGTGTTGTTTTCAGCATGTCCAACAGAAAATTACTTGGGTTGCCCTTGCCCAGGCACTATTTCAAAAATCAGTGCAAATTTCCCTGCCGCAATGGAAGATTGCTTGGTCAATCAACGATGCTTTCTTGAAGTATATGCATTTCTGTTTTGCACTCCTGGAGGGGTTCCCTTTTCTCCTGGTGCCACTATAGCACAAAGCAAGAAAACCAATGACTGATCCTAGTCGTCACACAAATGTCTTAAGGGTAATATATGCGGGCCATCAATCGTGCTTTGCATCTAAATGTATTTGTTTTGTTTCTAGGTTGACAGGATCAGGTTTTTTTGGACCATATTTTTGGTGTGCGGGTGATGGATGTGCTTCACTTGGAGGAGATACCAACAAAACACATTGTCAAGAGGTGCATGAAGGATGTGAAGGTCTACTGCCCGGCCATCTCATGCAGTGCCAGAAAGACCAGTCGTTGAATGATGTTCTGATGGGCGATGCGAGTGTCGAAGCTTTCAAGCACATGTCAGCTGGTCTGAAAGATTTACTGGTGAGTTGTGCACCTTTAGGGGAGAAGAGGGATGGATTGGGATTTGAGGACAACAAGGTTGCGATGCCTGCAGGCATGTTGCCTAGCAATGGAGAGATTGCACTCCTAGCAAATGCTGATGCAGATCGGGAGGGAAGTGTTGGTCTTTCTGTGAGTGTCATAACACTTCAAGGGCTGGCGTCTCCGGAGAAGCAAAGGGAGATCAGCAGGCCGACAAGTAGCAAGGAGAAAGCACCATACGAGGGATTGAGCAAACTGACGAAGTTCTGTAGCATCTGCCATCCTGAAGGTCATAAAAGAAAAACATGCCTTGACCAGGGGGATGCACCCAAGCAAGCCTGGGAAATGCCAAGAATTATGGAATGGAAAGCCACCTTAGAAATACAGGCACACGACCACTTGGTGGTGCAGGAAATTAGATGTGAGAATAAAATTTAGTTGTGTAATTTGTAATCCGAGGATTTTCTGGTGTGTTTTTGTGCGCTATGCTCCACGCTTGTTACTTCAGTGCGTGAAGTTTGTATCGTTGTAACGCTGAGTGAACTTCGTTGAATTGTTATGTAACGTTGAGTAAACTATGTTGAAGTGTTCTGAAGATGCACATCTCTGTATTTTTATGTCATCAGACAGCGGAGAGATGTAGATTGAGCATATTGTACATGCATTGATGATGGCAGGTGGCACATCTGGTGTACTAGTCAGCTTGCAGTGTCGCATGTGTGGGTTGACTGCCGTGGGATTCAAATTTTGCTGCTGGCTGAGTAAATGCGTTTTTGGAAAAACCGAATGGAGGCTGTGTAAGGCGGACGGCTCAGGCTGGCACAAAAAAATCACTGGGCCGTGCGCCCGAAGCCTGTTCCGGCTGTGAGGTGACGCCCCCTCGCAATGAATGCGCCCAAGGTCCACACATTGTTTATATTTGATACGAGAGGAATACAGATGAGAATACAAGACAAGGCGTGCATCCACACGTGAGCAGATGGATGAGATTTCGCGAACCAACCTGTGGTTGTATGGTTAGAGAGACTGTGGTATCCCTAGCCCATCAGGGTTCAAATCCTGGTGCTCGCATTAATTCCTGGATTTATTTCAGGATTTCCGGCGATGCGCATTCAGTGGGAGGAGACGTTCCCGTCAACGACGATGCGCTTATGACGACTTCGTAAATCTCAAGATGATATGCCGGCTCAGTCTTTCGGAGGTGCTCATAGGGGTAGGATGTGCGTGTGTGCATTCATAAAGATGAGTGTGTGCGCGTGTATATAAGCGCTTGTGTCTGTACTGATGTTCAAAAAAAATGAATGAGATTTCAGGAGCAGCTGAGCCTGGGTTCAGAATCGAATTTTCCAAAATACTTCCTCTATAAACAAATATAAGACGTCAGTTAGACTTCGACCTATGACACCCACCAATCCACGCATCCTGTCATCACTCTACTAGACCACCGACTGACGTCAACGAGTCACGATGCATCGGGAGCAACTAGTATAGAAAATGAGCCTAGGGTGCAAAAATAGAAAAACAAACCTGAGCCGTTAGATGCAGCATCATTGGTACAGATTGAGGTGGAGGGTTCTCAATGTACATTTCAAGAAACCCCCCTACAACTAGTTACATATAAAAGATAACTTTTGCAGTAACCACCTCAAAGCTCTCATATACCATACAACTCTTCATTAATAAGACTACTTTTCAGATCTGTACAGATACCTTCTCGTCTTAGATTTATAAAAAATCTGCACATATGTACTGCGTGAAGCTTCTGTGTATCTAATTTCGTCAGTAACTTGTGTTACATCACGAATCATACAAGAAATCCGAACATGTTCGTCACTAAAAAGTATATGAGCATCATCCGAAATATCTTTCAGTACATGAAAATTAATTCATCAACTTCAAGCAAACATATATTTCAAACAGCATGATCACAATCATGAACCATCAGAAGAGACATACATATATATCCAGTGTTACATCGCATTAGAGGATCATTTGTGGTACATCATGGGCAAGACTGACTATGAACGACGAAAATAAATCACAGCTCAACAAGCAGTGCCATTAGAAACTGCATCAACTTGTCTAGAATGATGTTACAGAACAGAAAAGCTACAGCCTTTTGCCTCCCATTCTAGTGCTTCTTGCTCATCAAGCTTCTTGTGCTGGGACAGATCAAACCTAACAAATACAGTTCAGTTAGCACAGGTCCGTGCAAGTGTCATATGTTCACACTTGATGAAGTTTTAACATAGCCTCAAGCAGATTACAAGTTTCAAGGACCGCGTAAGAGCAGAAATAGCAATGCGAAAAAATGGCAACGAACAAAAAGGCAGTTTTATGACTGTCCTGCAGATGCAGATTATTATTCTAATTCAACAGTACAAAACAAAGAATGATGGCATGCATTACATTATGCTTTGTAGTAACTAGTACTACAACACAACATGACCAATAGTACTAAACACAGGTTGTGAACATTTATAGGACCTTGTAGTTTCAACCATAAAATCTCTCGGTTGTTCACATTAGCGCCTACGGCCTGTTCCGCACCTATGGTGTGGCATGGACATGATACATGATAAGGGTGTATATTTTCCTATGCAACATTAACAAAATCATGGAACATGGACAGAAGTGAAAAGTTTACATTACATAAAATCCAGAAGTGTGTGTACCTCTTGAAAGCACGATTGTTTCTTTTTCAGTGTACTAGAATCAGTAATGACAAGCATTGGGGAAGTAATCTCTGCAAACGAGCTCCCATTGCTGAAATCTTGATTTTGAGCACTATTGACCGATTCCATGGCTGCAAACAATTTTGTAGGAAACAACATCACACAAGGGATTAACAAAATGTTAGGTATCTCAACAGATTATTTACTTTCTTAGACGGATTTCTCACCTGATAGTGCCGGTGCATATGTTGTGGCCGTTGCAACTATGGGCTCTCCTAATGGCGAAGTAGCGCTGCTCCCCTCCATTACTGAATCCTCAGATGAGATATTTTTTTCACTTGTCCTGAATTGAGAATTGCAAAGTCAAAAATGAGATTATCTTTTGTAGTTCAGACGTTAGGCACAAGCATCAGATAAAGGACGCAGCCTAGGGCAACAGTCTTTATATTTGAATGTATACTAGGACACTTCCAATTGTTGGCCCTGTATGCATAAATTGTTGACCCACGATGCCACCATCTTTGGGAATCATAATTCATATACACTGGGACACTTCTTACTATTCCCTGTTTAAATGGATCAATTTTCAGCGGTGAATCATGTATACGTGAATCAAAATTTTGATATGCTGACAAATGGACCAATATCATTTTTTTTGCCTAGCAGAATCAATTTAATTTCTTTCCAGCTTTTCAAGCTATTGACTCTGTATAAGAACTGCAGGTACTAATCTTTTTACTGAATTTTCCTGAAGTTCACGCCGGTGCGATTATCTACCATCCTCAACCTTCCAACTTGATCCTCCGGAATACTAATCAGTGAAACAAAATGTTCAACGAGAGTACCAAAACACCTAGAACAGTAGCAATGCACCATCAAATCGGAGTTGTTAAACTGCATCATTCACTCGAGATGAACAAGAAAATAGAACTAGAGAGATGCAGTACAAATCTACATGATAATAAAATTGGGATATAGCACAAATTTACTAGCAAACAAAAGTTGACACCTATTTAAAGGTGAACCACCTCGTCGCGCGGGCCGGTTGTGAAGGAGCCGAGGAGACCACCACCGGCTTGCCGGCGATGAGAGGGAGGAGGATGCGAGCTAATACTGGAGCATGAGGAAGCGACGAAGCCAACGCTACCGGAGCTTCAGAAGGGAGGCTGCGACGAGCAGCGGGGCGGAGGTTGCCGACGAGCTCCGATCTGGTCCGCCTCAAACCGGGACGCCACGCCACCCACACAACGGCAGGGAGCCGTCAAGAGTTGGAACAACATCGAAGAGGGATCTGTGCCGCCTCTACCGGGCGTACTCGCTCAGCTTGGAGGAGAGATCTGGGATGCGGCGGCGGCCTCCGTCGGGGAGATTTTGGTTCGTGCGCTGTATCTAGCTCTCTGGATTTGGGTTTGAACGACGAGGGCATGGGGACCGAAATAGCTTGCAGGAAGGGACTTTCTTGTAAATTCTGCGCACACAGCGACCCACCCAAATCTGGGCCATCAATTTCCCATCCGATGGTACATATCCATTTTTTCTATTTTAGCACCCTAGGCTCAGATTCTATACTAGTCATGCCCCGATGCATCTCAGCCAAAACAGGCAAGAACCATGGAAAACCCATCAGTAAACAAGGAAAAATGTAAGGAAAAACTCATTCGAACTCCTCATTCAACATCCACATGTACAAGACCATCACAACAGCACGCTAACCGCGTCTTTTACATCCATGGAAAACGAACTACTCTCCCAGTTGCTACACTAACGAATTCAATGGAAGCAAATGAGCTTCAAACAGCATGGAAAACAAGTCTGTTACGCTAGACTGATGACGTAACCGGCGCAAGGTTGCGCACTGTAACTCGTCCAGTCAGCGGCAGTATGTGGAGGAGCCACCACATGAGCAGCAGCTGCCGGGTGAACTCCGCCCGCCGCACTACCGGGAAGTGACGAGTAGATGGAGAAAGGTTTCATCTCTTTCCGCCCTTCGATCTTTGAGCTATCAATCGAACCGCCTGCTTTCCCAGCTCTAAGTTCTCAGAGCTACCATTATCTAACTGAACACAAAGCATGCCGCTGATGACATTAGATACCACACCTTGATGCCTGTCAAAAAGAATGACATTTAGTACCTGTTGCTAATTCAACAACAAACAAAAGGACTGACAAAGCGCGGGAGACAATACTAAGATTCACAACACCAAATCACCCCTTTTTGCTGCCCAGCAAAAATACTCAAAAGATTGATGCTGGGCAATACTACCATGCAATGCAAGAGCAGATAAAAGACTATGGTAAAGATCAATAGCGAACTCAGATTACTTGGATTATATAGATCCCCAGACCAAACCCATTTCTGATGGCAAAGTACCTGAGTTTCAGTAGATATGCTATGAACAACATTAACAAATACTCCCTCTGTAAACTAATATAAGAGCGTTTAGATCACTCTTATATTACTCCCTCCGTTCCTAAATATTTATCTTTTTAGAGATTTTAAATGGACTACCACATACGGATGTATATAGACATATTTTAGAGTGTAGATTCACTCATTTTGCTCCGTATGTAGTCACTGATTGAAATCTCTAGAAAGACAAATATTTAGGAACGGAGGGAGTAGTTTACAGAGGGAGTAACTCAAAACATAAGACAAATATTTAACCAGCACAATACAACAAACATAAAAGATAACAAGAATTTAGGCAAGAGGGAGCTCACCATTTGCCATCAGAAGCTAATTGGATCTCAATCCTCTTCCCAATTGCATCATTGCCCAACTTGCGCAGTATCCAGGTCGCATCCATTGCTTCGTCCCCTGTGCTCTGCCCATGCCTCTTGGATGGAGTACTGCCCTCTGAGCCATCCATCTTGTCTGTCGAAGGTCTTTTCCTCTTTGATCTCTGGCCTTTAGCAACATTTAAGTCCTCTTGCTGAGAAGCCCAGGTGGCCGGCTCCTCTGGTTGGGAAACCTGGGCACTTGGCTGCTCCAAATGTGGACGCTTAAATTTGAGTTTAAGCAACGAGGGCTTTAAGCTGTCAGGAGAGTTGTTGACAGGAACTGAAGCAGTGCCCTGGCTCTCTGTCAGCTGACTGGGAATAGATTGCCTATGTCCAAATGATCTGCTTCTTGTTCCACTTTCACTTGCATTTTCCATCCCAGAAATTAGAGCACTGCTCCTTTTTCCAGTTGCATGCTTTTTGGAGGTGCCCAGATCTCCCAAAAGGCTACTTCTTTGCTGTACTCCTGTCTCTCCAACTAGTTTCATTACACTTTTTTCCTTTTTACTACTCTTCGAGCTTTTGAAGTGGCTTGTTACATCAATTTTCCCTCCTGAAATATATAGCAAAAGGTGATTAAGCCACTTCAATCTTGAACACAGAATCAAGGGAAGAAATCTGAAGTAAATTAAGAGAAAACTTGCAACAGCAAAAATCAAGCAACAGCTTAAGCATCTAACATTGCAAAACAAGGGAAGCTAATAAATAAAAATCTACCTCCGTTCTAAAATACAGACGTTTATGCACAGAGCCTCCAACACACAACTTTGACCGTCATTAAGGGCAGCCCGGTGCATGTAGCTCCCGCTTGCGCAGGGTCGGGGAAGGGTCCGACCACTTTGGGTCTATAGTACGCAGCCTTTCCCTACATTTCTGTAAGAGGCTGTTTCCAGGACTTGAACCCGTGACCTCATGGTCACAAGGCAGCAGCTTTACCACTGCGCCAAGGCTCCCCTTCAACTTTGACCGTCATTCTTTCATACAAATGTAAGGAAATAAAATAAAAGGTTGCAGAATTATGAAGTTTAATGGAATATATAATGGTATTATTTTCTTTAAACCAATAGTCAAAGTTAGAGAACGTTGACTGCATGCTTTATAGGACATCATCTATTTTGGAACAGAGGTAGCATGACATATCAATACCAACAATGCAACTGCTCGGACAATAAGATGGGAAAATTATCAGGGGATGATAACGAGGTTACAAGAATGTCAGCACTGCGAATTAGATTGCAGTATATGAACCATAGGTTTGGCAATGTCTTTCTGGAACTGCCATCTCAGGGGTGGATAATATGGGTATTTGGAGTGCACATACAGGTAAGGATATGAACACTGAAGCACTGGACAAACCCTGCCTAAGAACCCAATCAGATACCTAGGTTGGAATGAGCAAACAGCTAACTGTTTTTAACAGAACAGCTAATATATATCATATGATTTCCAATTAAGCTTTTTTGGGAACCAGAATGAGTACTCCCTCCCCAATATGTTGGACGTATAAGTTTTGCAAGAATAACAAGGAGTCATAACAAATTTGTGGAATGTATTGCCCCAGTGTAATCATCTCATTCCAAATCGTGTGATGTCATAGTTATTAACACACCAAAAATAGCCGGTTCATCTCCTCAATCTCCGCTCGACAGATCACCATATCAAGAAATGCATACAACTCAATCTCCACTGGCAAACCGCAAATTCTCTTTTAAGGGTGGATCACATTACGGAGGTTCTGATCCAAATTTTATGGAAACAAGTGTGAGCCATGCATGCACGGGAAAGAAATCTCAGAAGGCTGAGCAGAGGGTATTTTCAGAACTAAGGTGGCAAAATAACTAATAAGCCTTACAAATTGGAGAATGGTGGATACACCCTACATATTCTTAAGGAGTACTAAGCAATTCAATATTACCAAATCAGGCAATATGTCTAGTAGTAAAAACAGGACCGGATAGCCGGTTGGACCAGAAGAAGACAGAACAGGTGACCTTAGCTGTTTCTTAAGCTCCACAGACCGTCTGTTAGAGTACGTAATAGGCCTGGGCTGACGGTACAGCCCGTTAGTCTTAGGGTTAATTAGAGATAAGGGTCGCTTGCTTAGGGGTCAAGTAAGCCTTGCTTGGCAGTCAAGTAAACCTCTCTATATAAGGAGAGGAGATGTATCAATCTAATCAAGCAAGAATTAAGAAGGAAATCCCTTCCCTCTTGCCTGGCCGTGGGCAAAAGGCCCCCGGCCGGCCCTCTCGCGCCCTCCTTCTAGCAGCGTCATAACAATTTGGTATCAGCTAGCTTCGGTTCGATCATGTCTTCACCGCCGCCAAGCCCGTCTCTTCCGCTGCCGGTCACCTCGTCGCCTCCGGCGACCACCACGACTGTCGCCCCGCTCCTGCCCGCGTCGGGATCCTCCGTCGCGCCCGCCCCCGCCCCCGCCGTCCTCACCCCGGAGGAGGTGTTCGGGGTGCTGCAGGACCTAACCCAGGCGGTCCAGGAGATCCACATGTTCTTGGCCGGGTCCTACGGGCTGCCCCCGGCTGCGCCGCCCATCGCCGCCCCCGCGCCGCCGTGGCTGCCGCCGCACCAGGCGGCCTTTGCCGGGCCACTGCAGCTGCCATCCATCGCCACCACCGCCCAGCCCTGGCTGCAGTGGCAGCCGCCGCTCCTAGCGGCCTCCGCCGCGCCCGGCGCTTTGCCGCAGCAGCCACCGCCGGTCAGCTCTGCCGCCCAGTATGGGATGCCCTACGACGGGACTGCAACGACCTTGTTCCCATCAGCGCCGCCGCCATCCCAGGGCGTCCACATCCAGCAGATCAAGTCCCCACCGGCGCAGTCACCGCTTCCGTCTTGGATCGCTACCCGCCACGTGTCGGCGGCGGTGAGGCTGCAGGCTGCTGCGCGCGGCCTCCTAGCGCGTCGGCGTGTGCGGGAGATGCGTGGTCTGCAGTTGCCGCTCCTCCAAGTTGCCCTTCGCTGCGACCTCGATCTCGTCCGCTGCGTCGGGGATCTTGGGCATGCGGTTTCCCCCACGGGCGGCGGGCATGCTGGTTTCCCCGTGGGCAGCGACCTCAAAGTCTGCGATATCGGCGGTTGGGGGGGCGCACCCCTCCTCGACATTCTCCATCGCAAGCCCTCCACTCTTCCCTATGTAGTGCAGACCAACAGCCATACACATGCACTCCTTTTGTCCACGTGGTGTCCATGGATCCAGCTGGCTGTACACGTGCACGTCCAAAATAAAGCGTCCCAGTCTATTTCAGTTTGAGAGTAATAACACAAGCCGAGATGTAAAAGGCTTGTTTTTAGGTGTTAGGTTTGTGCTCGAGGACAAGCTGCATGTCCAGGTGGGGTGTAGTGTTAGAGTACGTAATGGGCCTGGGCTGACGGTATAGCCCGTTAGTCTTAGGGTTAATTAGAGATAAGGGTCGCTTGCTTAGGGGTCAAGTAAGCCTTGCTTGGGAGTCAAGTAAACCTCTCTATATAAGGAGAGGAGATGTATCAATCTAATCAAGCAAGAATTAAGAAGGAAATCCCTTCCCTCTTGCCTGGCCGTGGGCAAAAGGCCCCCGGCCGGCCCTCTCGCGCCCTCCTTCTAGCAGCGTCATAACACCGTCCCAGCCACCGGACTGGTGAAAAGCGGTCGACCGGGTATCTTTGTGCAAACCAGGCAGCGGAACGGGTGGAGGCGAGAAAAATGTAATCCGTGCTGGATGATCCGAACCCGGGTCACCTAGGCAGTAGGCCGAAGCCCAACCATGGCATATGATAACCAACTCGCCTCAGGTCAGCTATTGTTCAATAGAAGAAATTCTATTTTGCCTTTTTCTACTATATATACTATAATGTTCAGGATACCGGTAACTAGTACCATATCGGTCAGGTGTTGAGTAGGGATAAATAGCAAAGTTCAAAAAAGCACTAGGTGTAAATTATGCGTTTGACCACCTATTTGCGCCTTGATAGCTTATGCGCTGCTTAGGCGCGATTAGGAGTTCCGTACACGATCGCTAGTGTGAAGAAATAAGCAAGATGAGGTGACCTAGCCCATTAAAGCACCAGCCCATCTATCCTTATTCTTCTCTTATTAAAACCTCCTGTGTGTGCACAGTCAACAAAAATGTTAGGGATCCTCCTCATGCCGCCTCTCTACCTCTTCCTCTCCCTTGCTGCACCCATGGCAACAAGCCAGCAAAGCTCGATTTCTCGACAGAGAATCTCAACCCGTTGCCGGAATAGATCGATTTGTCGTCGGAGTGGTCAAATCCTAGGGAGGTCAAATCCTCGCCAGGGAGATTGATCTCTCGCCTGAGAAACACAATTCCTCGACGGAGAAGGCTGATTTCTCGCCAGCCGCCTTTTTGAGCGCTTAGGGCCAAAGCGAGGCGTTATGCCAACACCCACCGCTTAAGCACGCTTAGGCGAGCGCCTAACAGCGCTTTTTGAACTATGATAAATAGACGAATTGGCCAGTCAATCGGCCAATATATCAGCTAATCAGCTATTCGGTAACACACCGAGTAGCGATTAACTGACCGAGATGCCGATTAACTGGCCAGTATTTGGAACATTTTTGAGTATATAATGGTCCGAATATCAAACTGGATGAACCAGCATCCTGACTTGTTTGGTCACAAGTCCAGTTCTTAAAATTATGCCAATATGGCAACATATGTCAATTGAAAGTTTATGAGGACAAATGCCCACAAAATAGCTATAATTTCATAGCTGTCTATAGGAGACCTTTAGTAACGTCTCAAATTAGTAAATTACTAGTAGTTACTAGCACAGAAGTTTGTACATACATGCCAGATACAATATATCAAGCAAACTAAAAAGATAAATGGCAAAGCAAAACAAAATAAGGCACGTACCATGCATCAAAGCAAGCTCTTGCTCTTTATGAGAATTGGACATTTCAGACTTAGGAGAGCCACTTTTACTTTTGTGACGGGTTCCAAGATGAATAACCAACTTGGTACCTTTCCCTGTGTCACCCTTGGCATTATTTTCCTCACCTATATCTTTGAAATGCAGGCTCGGCACCTTACTGCCTTTGATTTTGACTTTTGGTATCATATCTGCACTGTTTGTTGCAGCTTTCGCAGATGTGGATTTCAGATCCTTCTCTGAACTTCGAGTTGAAGATAAAACAAACACATTCTCATTATTCTTGAAAGAATTCCTGTCATGATTAACATCTACAGTATGATCTCCCAAGTGACTACTCATTGATTTGACTTCATGCCTTCTCTCAAGAAATATCTCATTCGGATCAGCAACTGACTTATTACCTTGATTGCCTTTTTTCTTGGAATGCTTCTTATTCGTCCCTGAGTTCTTAGGAACATTCTTTTCTTGTTCAGATTGATCTAATGGAGGCTTACTGCTGTTACTTTTGAAAGAGAATTTTAGTGTGTTTCTACCATCATTTTTCAATACTAATGCACCGAGTCTTTCATCGTCCGAGTTTGGACAAGGTGTCACATCTTCTAAAGAAGGCAGTCCAGCAGCAGCCCTTAAACTAACCATAAGATCATGATCAACAATGTTCCTCCTCTTCCAAAGCTCCCTAACTGCATCTTCTGCATCCCTGATCTGAAGAGAGCAAAAGGCGCGTAAGATAACAGAGTATTCCCTCCGTCCCAAAATAAGTGTCGCTGATTTGGTACAAATTTTATACTAATTTAGTACTAAATCAGCAACACTTATTTTGGAATGGAGGGAGTGTAATACAGCGATGAGAAACCATGAAAGAATTATATATTACCTGGGAGCATTCACCACGGCATGATGCGCATGTATACTGGAGATTTTGGTCAGCTTGGAACTGCTGGTACTTTTCCTCGCTGCATAATTATATGGAAAGTCAGTAAAGCGTAGTACACCACAGAAGTGAAAATCTTGAAGTATCAAGGCACTAAACACTAGATTCAGAGAAGGCAACAAATACGAGTGGGTTAATTTAAACAAAATGAGGGGTTGACGTTCAGAAAGACCTGATGCCATCACATTCAATATGTACCCACTTTTCACAAACGTCGCAGCAAACCATAGGTATCACTTCAGAATCTCTATAAACCTGAAAAGGGGTGAACCAAGCAACAGAAAAGGTATCTCAGCGGAAGTTAGCATGGAAAAACTCCGCAACACATTATGGTGTATATGACCCAACATTGCTTAGTACATTTTAAACTTAAGAAAAAAAGTCTCAATAAGAAACTTTCAGCTATAGACAAACAGGATCCTCATTTTAAGGCATCACGCATAGCATATGGTCACTATATTAGAAGAGAAAGAGCAGCTGGAGAGAAACAAAACATTTTCTAATACCCTGAAATTTAACAGGGCACATGATAAAATCGTTCTGTGTAGAAGGACAGTAGTCATGCCAAGAGAGAGTAAAAGGGAAGGAGGTACCTTCAAGCAAACTGGACAGTAGTTTCCTTTCACAAACAACCGCCCACAAGCATCACAGCATGTGTACCCCAAAAACCACCTGCGCACCAAAACTCGCAATAACGTATATAAGCACGACACATAAAGTGGCAAATACGTGATAAAAAGATCTTAAGTAAATTTCAGAACAATATCATTCATCCGCATTAGTGGTTTAAGTACCTTGTGCTATGGCCACTCCCAGGTACACCAGATCCACAGCTGTGACACCTTGTGTGTTTTGGACATAAATATGGTCCATGAGTAACATTCTGCAACGTTGTAAAGTTCACTGTTAAGTGACGAGCCCCACATATTCAATTTGTAGAAAGCAGAATGAGGAAGGTGCACAATAGGTGTACCTTGTGTGAGGGTTGCTGACAGTAACAGTGATAGGCTCCATCACACCTTTTACAGAACATTAACTTATTGGGATCACCAGGCCGCCGACACACCTAAATACGTGTTTATTTACACAGAATTAGGCAAAGAATCTGGGTTCATTTCCCTCTTTACCAAGAAAGCTGGCGGTAACTAAGGCATAACAAACGTTCTACACGGTGCAAAGATGCTACTCCCTCCGTCCCACATTAATTGTCGCTCAAACAGATGTATCTAGCACTGAAATACGTCAAGATACATCCGTTTCAGCGACAATTAATATGGGACAGAGGGAGTACTCTACAACTGCTCATATAGGAACATGGAGGAGAACTTCAAAATTAATTATGATCAAACGTAAGTATTTGCTGATTTGGAAGGTAATGGCCACCACAATAACAGTTGATGCATATACAAATATTAGAGCTCTTAGATAATGCAAAATGTATGCTACAATTTTCATAAACTGCACCAACTCAAAAAGGATTTAAACTCTAGTCATGTACCAGCATACGGAAGCCAAAATTAATAGTACTAGAGAACTGTTAGGGTGCGTTTGGTTCAGTGGCTATCCCCGGATGGCCAGGAATAGCCACTTTTTAGGTGGTTATCAGGTGTTTGGTTCAACAGAGAGAAGGGATGGCCAGGGATATGGGTAGAGCCAAGATTCCCCGTATGCTATCAAAACAAGGCTGAGCGCGTCCGCGAAAATCTCGTGGACATAGCCAAGCACCCGCGTGCATCGCTAGCTTCACCGCGAAACGTTTTCTTCTCTTCTGTCACCTCTCTTCCGCTATATGGCCTCTTCGCTTGACTTAGTCAGCTGCCCAGATTGCGCGAGACCGTGGCACATCAAAGGCGAGGGTGGTGGCTGCCTCCAGGGCTTGGGGCGGCAGATCCTGATGGTGCTGGGCGGCAGGGCCGGCCAAGGCGCGAGGCAGTGAAGCCAGCCATGGCACGGTGGCGGGGCCGACAAGGGCACGCAGGGCGGCGGAGTCATCCATGCCGCAGGCCGACCAAAGAGCACGGCGAGGAAGACCAAAGGCGGAGCCAGCCTGATGATGCATCTGCGCTGCCCTGGGGTGGGGCGCCGGCTCAATGTAGAGCCTTGTAGGTGCTCGCTGAGTGAGCTCGTGTCCGGCGGCATGAGGGCGCATGGCACACAGCGGCAGTCCCTCTAACCTCTGTCTGTTACCTCCTCCCATTGAATTTGTCTTCCTCTGTTGCATAATTGCTTTTGAGGCAACTGCCAACCCCAACGAACATGAGTAGGCTGTAAATATGAACCGTGAAGTATTCTGTTCTGTATATACAGTTTTTAATGATTGCATACTTAGTTAAATTAGTGTTTGTAATCTGAAACTTAGAGATACCACGATCGTGTTTCTCGCAAACTTTTGCCCCAACTTCATTCAACTGTTGATTTGTTCCCATGTCCACATATACATACACATTATGCTCGGTCTTGACTTGGATTACATTTCTTGAGTAGGCATAATTGGATATCTAGTTGCATTGATGGACGTGCACCATGTAATAAGCAACATGTAATTTTATGTTGTAATTACGAGGTAATCTCACCACCTCAATAGAAGGTTACTCGAACTCTTATCCACCAGACCACCACTCGTCCGTTCATCCCTCAAACCAAACATGCAGTGGTTATCTTCAACCACTTGTGCATTCTACTCAACCAAACAAAAAAAGTGGCTATCCCTAACCAGGTGGTTGGAGATACCCACAACCACTCAATCCCTTCAATCAAACACACCCTTAAATACTTCTGGTGTCACAAAAACTCTGATTGGGAAATACACATGTACAAGGTAAGGATAATGATGTTATAGACAACCAACCTCACAGCTGCGGCAAGATGAACAGATCCACGAGCTCCAGTGGAAGAGATCTAGATGGAATGGATATCATCAAAGGATACAGAAGACAATGTTTTTAAGACGCACGCAGGGAATAATTTTTTAAATTACCTCTATGTTCACCCCAATTTTTCACACACTTCTTATGATACTTCTTGTTGCAGAGTTTGCATGGAACCATTTTGGCAGCTTTTGAGCTGCCCTCGTTTTCTCCAGAGAAGCATAAGCGGCACATAACCTTGACAGCAGCATTCCCTTGATCTTCTCGATCCGAGTCATCTTCATCTCCTTCAGCCTCCTGGGAGAAGTATAAAATAATATTTTAAGAAGGTATTTAGTTGTGAACTCCACTGTTCCAGCATAGAAGTACAAAACTACCCGTAATAATGATGAACTGACAAAGAATCAGGAATCTCATTGGCTAGTTATAAATTCTGCGCCATTTCTAATTGAAGAAAGTCCACTTTACAACCTTAAGTCTCACTGAAGCTCACATTACAACCTTCAGACAGTTTATTTTTAACCCTGAACTATGAAATCCGTTCACTTTATAACCTTGTCTCCGTCTCAGATGGTTTCGTACCGACTCAGATGTCACACGACTCGGATACAACTTATCTGCATCAGCAAACTACATAAAGAACTTATCTATCTTGTTATTAAGGCTGCTAAGTTTTTTTACGTAGTTTGCTGATGTGTCAGTCCACTGAAGTGGATAAGTTGTCCAGGTTGTCCCACACGTAGCATCTGAGTCAGCACGAACCATCTGAAACGGGACCAACAACAACAACAACAAAGCCTTTAGTCCCAAACAAGTTGGGGTAGGCTAGAGGTGAAACCCATAAGATCTCGCAACCAACTCATGGCTCTGGCACATGGATAGCAAGCTTCCACGCACCCCTGTCCATAGCTAGCTCTTTGGTGATACTCCAATCCTTCAGGTCTCTCTTAACAGACTCCTCCCATGTCAAATTCGGTCTACCCCGCCCTCTCTTGACATTCTCCGCACGCTTTAGCCGTGCACTATGCACTGGAGCTTCTGGAGGCCTGCGCTGAATATGCCCAAACCATCTCAGACGATGTTGGACAAGCTTCTCTTCAATTGGTGCTACCCAACTCTATCTCGTATATCATCATTCCGGACTCGATCCTTCCTCATGTGGCCACACATCCATCCCAACATACGCATCTCCACCACACCTAACTGTTGAACATGTCGCCTTTTAGTCAGCCAACACTCAGCGCCATACAACATTGCGGGTCGAACCGCCGTCCTGTAGAACTTGCCTTTTAGCTTTTGTGGCACTCTCTTGTCACAGATGCAAAAAGATAAGGGCTCAAAGCTGACCCCTGATGCAGTCAATGTTGTAAAAGTTAAATGGATTCTCTAGTGCAGGGTTAAAAAATAGTTTAGGAGTTGAAGGTTGCAATGCTAACTTTGGTGGGAGTCAAATGCCAAAACCGAGAAAAGCAGTATTTGATTACCAAATTTGGAAACAAAAAAGGCACCACGACTATAACAGCTAAATACAGCATATCAATAAGATATTGCTTCATTGAAACAAAAAACAGAACATATAAACTAGCTTATATATCTTACTGGAGCAGTTATCACGTTACTGCAAAGGTAAGTTCAATATACAGCAACATCGGCATGAATGCGTGATTAACGTAAATGAGAATCTCTGCGAGACACAGGTCCATTTCTCTTTCAGGGGTGTGGGGGGATGCACAAGTAATGCTTGCTCTCATTAAGCCACACGTCTGCATAATATACAGGTATACTCGTATATGGCTAAATTGTTCCTAGAACCAGGGCTCCCCCAGTGCATGCCTGCAAAGTATAGAGCAGCACCAACTATGCACAAGCACAAACAACACAGGGTAACTAAAAGAATCAAGACAAAACAACAATAAGTGAACTTCACACCATCATTTGCATCCAGAGCTCATAAGCCATCTACAGATCAGAAGCTCCATAGGCACCAAAAACTAGCACCAGTAATCACAGCACTTATTGAACACCAAAACATACCAACTTGGCCGTAGCATAACAAAACCTCAAAGAGAGAGCACGGCCATATACCCCTCTCAAAGTAATACACCGGAATCAGCAAAGGTCATGGTCAATTCCATCTGGCATAGCCCACGTGCATACAACCACTCAAGGGCATCGAAATTGCTCTGGGCCACACGAAACTGATGAGCTATGAGCCTATGAATGTCACAAACAACTGTATTTACCCAAAAATCCAAGCCTACTGGCTCTAAAATCTAACCAGAATTCCCACAAATACCTACCTGGAGCCAATACACACTCTTACAACCTCAGAACATAGAAGATGCAAACTTCTGCGCTAGCATATGATCTCCAGGCGGCCCATTATCATCCCAATTCAGACTTCCCAAGGAATCTACACAAAAACCTAGGGAAATTCGCAGTAACCAGACAGCTAAACAGACAACTGAACCCGAAATGCGCCTACACCGATATTAGCTAGAATCATCGTCATGAAGGCCACAAAAAAGCGCAAACCCTAGGTCCTTAACAACGAGGGGGAACCCAAGAGGAATAGCCCTAGGCAGAAGCAAGTGCGTCGTAGATTCGGCTCACCGGAGATCCATAGGCGCCCTCGAGGCGCCTGGCGAAGTCCTCCGCGGCGGCGGCCTGGCGCTGCATCGCCGCCCTGCACGCCTCGTCCTCGCCCTCCTCCGGCAGCTCGAGCGGCGGCACCTCCACCTGCACAGTGCCGGGCTCTCGGGCATCCCCCGCCCCCGCCACCGCCGGCCTCAGCAGCCACGGATCGGCGAGGAAGCCCTCGAGCGCCGCCGCGACGCCGGCCCATGCCCCGGCCCTCTTGTTGGCCCTCGCGGCGCCGAACCCTAGCTCGCAGTCGCAGACCCTCCGGCTGCACGAAGGAAGGAAGAGAGGCCCGGCCGGCCGTCAGCGCGAGAGAGGAGAAGCGGGCGGGCGGTGACGAGAGAGAGATACCGAGACCGAGATGGGGAGGGGGGAGGGGGAAGAGGAAGAGGAGTGTAACGTAAACATACCAAGTGATGGGGCACGCGACGTGAAACGCCATGGGAGGCGGGCGGGGCGAGATGGGGTGCTCGCTCGCTCGCTCGCCCGTCGCCACGGCCACCAGAGCCCGGAACCAGATGGGTTCGTTTGGAGGGGTGGGTGGCCGATTCAAACCGATTTGGGTGGGGATTCGCCTCCGTTTCGAAAACTTTGGGGGAGATTTCTCTTAATTTCGTTTGGACTGCGGAGGGGGGAGAGGGCAGCGAGGGTTCCTTTCCTTGGGACGGGGGAGCACGGGCACGGCGGAGATGGGAGCTCTTGCCGCTAGGTCCCTGGGGGGTGGGGGTTTTGTACCCACACCCTTTTTCTACGTGGGCCTGCGATGGGCCTCCCAGTACCAGGCCTGAGAATGAGGCTTTTTTTTCTCCCTATATTCGCTAGCCCATTAGTTCCAAGCGAACAAGACTTTTTCCACTAGCGATCATAGATGGATGAACAAGTTTCCTATGGCCTCGGTTTCACATCTCACATGCGCCACGTCGGATCACGCACCGATTTTGGTGGAGTTCGGAGATACAGATCGGTTGCAAGCACAGAAATCTTTTAAATACGAGGTGATGTGGGAATCACATGAAGGTTTTAAGGATGTGGTTCTAGCAGATTGGGAATCTAGCCCTCCATGTCTGTCGGTGGAGGATTTGAAACAAAAACTGCAAACCATCTCACAGGGCCTAGTTAAATGGAGCAGAGACACTTTCGGCAGCGTCCGGAAGGAAATAAAGAGGCTTAAGAAGGAGTTGGAAGATCTGCGGGCCGATCCAGCAAGGATAGCTCCCTCACATAATGAGTTGAAAATAAACCAAAATTTGATCGAGGTGTATCATCGTGAGGAAGTTATGTGGAGGCAAAGATCCAGGATAGAATGGCTCACTGCGGGCGATCGCAACACGAAGTTTTTTCATCTACGAGCCAGTATCCGAAGGAAGAAAAACATGATAAAAGCCCTCCAAAATTCCCTCGGGGTAGTGGTTGATGATCCGGCTGAACTACGGGCGTTGGCCAATGAATTCTATCACAATCTGTACACTTCGGAGGGTGTTCAAAACATGGATGCAGTACTTGATCATGTTCCGAGGAAGGTGTCAGCAGAGATGAATGCCTCATTGTGTGCCCCTTATACGAATGAGGAGGTTAAGACCGCCCTCTTTCAGATGTTTCCAACAAAAGCGCCGGGGCCCGATGGTTTCCCGGCTCATTTTTACCAAAGACACTGGGATGTGTGTGGAGAGGAGGTAACAAAAATTATCTTGAGTATTGTCCGGAGGGAGGAGAGTCCGGAATGCATCAATGATACGGTTTTGGTGCTCATACCCAAGGTAACAAGCCCCACTGCTTTATCTCAGTATAGACCTATCAGTTTGTGCAATGTGTTATACAAGATAGCATCCAAGGTAATTGCAAATAGACTGAAACTCATTCTGCCAGACATTATCTCTGAGGAGCAGTCCGCTTTTGTCCCCGGAAGGTTAATTACTGACAATATAATTTCAGCTTATGAGTGTCTGCACTTTATGAAGCGGTCTAGATCAAAATCAAATAATTTTTGTGCACTGAAATTGGACATGATGAAGGCCTATGATTGGGTAGAGTGGACATATCTGAGGGCTATCATGACTAAACTTGGGTTTGCAGGACAGTGGATTGATACTGTGATGAGCATGGTGTCTTCGGTATCTTTCTCGGTAATGTTCAACGGAGAGAAGCTCGAATCGTTCCAACCATCGAGAGGAATCCGACAAGGAGATCCAATCTCCCCCTACTTATTCTTGATTGCAGCAGAGGGCCTTTCGTGCCTCCTTAAATCAAGTTCTTCGTCATCGTTTGCAGGTATTCAAGTGGCCCCAACGGCTCCCACCGTTAACCACTTGTTGTTTGCAGATGATAGCCTGTTGCTATTCAAGGCCAACGTAGAGGGTGCAGGTGTGGCATCAAACTTGCTCGAGACCTACTGCGCAGCTTCGGGGCAGAGAATCAATCATGAGAAGTCTTCAATTTTCTTCAGTAAGTCGTGTCAGGCCACGTTGAAGGAATCAATAAAAAACACCTTGCATGTGCACAAGGAGACTTTGAATGAACGCTATCTAGGCATGCCAACCGATGTGGGACGTTCGAAAAATGGCACGTTCAAATACTTGAGAGACCGGGTGTGGGAGAAGATCAAAGGATGGATGGAGAAGTTGTTGTCCTCAGCAGGTAAAGAAGTGTTAATCAAGGCTGTGGCCCAAGCGATACCAGTCTATTCTATGTCCTGTTTCAGGTTGCCAAGAGGCCTTTGTGAAAATATAACCTCAATCATACGACAGTTTTGGTGGGGAAGCAAGCAGGGGAGAAGAAAGCCCGCATGGGTGGCTTGGGATATTATGACAAGCCCGAAAAGTTTGGGAGGGTTGGGATTTCGGGATATGGAGATCTTCAACTTAGCTCTACTAGCACGGCAAGCGTGGAGGCTGCTAACGGGGGAACTGAGCTTAAGTGCCAAGATTTTAAAAGCTGTTTATTTCCCGGAGGTTTCTATTCTTGAGGCGGAGCTTGGGTCACACCCTTCTCAGGTTTGGCGCTCGATCATTGACGGTCGGGATGTTTTGATACAGGGTACTGTGAAGAGGATTGGAGATGGCGAGTCCACTTATATCTGGAGACACAATTGGATACCGAGGGAGGGAGTAAGAAGACCTATCACATCGCTAACGCAAAACCCTCCGATCATGGTCTCCGAGCTTATAGATAGTACCACGGCATCGTGGAAAGAGGAGCTGATTCGAGCAACCTTTGCTCGGTTTGATGCCGACGATATTCTGAAGATACCACTGTGTACTCGCAAGGTTGCGGACTTTTGGGCTTGGCAGGAAGAACCAAGAGGAAATTTCAGTGTTCGGTCCTGTTACCGCATGATCCTCAGAACAAAGCATGAGCGGGAGGCCTGGCTGAGCGGAGAAGCGGGAACTTCTATTGTGCAGCAGGAGGCGGACAAGTGGAGTACTATTTGGCACATGCAGGTTCCATCGAAACTACGCATGTTCGTTTGGAGATTGGCGAGAAACTCCATGCCCACTATTGATTTACTCAAACACCGCAATATGGCCACCGAGGACAAATGCCCTTTGTGCGGGGCGGTTGACTCTTGGAGACATGCACTTTTATGTGTCCGATGTCAAGCAGCGTTTGGGCCTTAGCTCCGGAGGAGTTGGTTCATCATCTCGTGGACAGAGTGGAAGAACACCCCAAGGATTGGCTTTTTGCTATGAGTGGAGTGTTGAACGGAGATATGTTTGCACACATGATTGTTATTATGTGGGCAATTTGGCGAGCACGAAGGAAAGCGATCTATGAGGACATCTTCCAATCACCGCAATCTACTTATGGATTTATCACAAGCTTTCTTGATGACTTGAGATATATTAAGGCAAGTGAACCTCGGAGGACCGTAGTCAAAGCTGCAAGACCAACCCAGTGGCAGGCTCCGGCCACGGGATGCGTGAAGATCAATGTGGACGCGGCCGCACCAAGGCAAGCCCGTTTCGGGGCTGTGGGTGCAATCTGCAGAAGTTCAGATGGTCTGTTTTTGGGAGCTTCGGCGCTGATCATAGAGCATATTGGGGACCCGGAAACGCTGGAGGCCATGGCGATCAGAGAAGGCCTTGCACTTGCGGAGGACTTGTACCAAAGGCGCATTCATGTTGCATCGGATTGCAAGAAGGCAGTAGACTCTCTGAAAAAGGAGGACGCATCTCCATATGGTGCTATTGTGCATGAAATATTAAGCCATTCTGCAACTTTTGATATGTGTAGGTTTAGCCATGAGTTTAGGAGCTCAAATTATGAAGCTCACAACTTAGCGAAGCATGCTTTATCTCTCGGGGGTGGCCGCCGTGTATGGTTAGGCCATCCCGGAGATCTTTCTTTCGTCCCTGTAAACATTGTGACGAATCAATAAAAAGCTTCGTGTGTTGTCTCAAAAAAAAAAACTAGTGATCATAGAAGATTTCTGGGGAGCTCCTATGCAGCTCTGCAGGCGCCCGTTAACGATCCGACGCCTGCAGTGCTGCTAGCATGGGACGGCTCACTCGCGAGCTGCCCAGTTTATTTTTTGTTATGAATATAAAAATATGAAATCAAAAAAGGTTTTGCAGATTTAAATAAAAAAGTTTCATCCACTCGGAAAAAAAGTACATATCTGTAAAAAAGGTTCATCAATTGGAAAAAATATCATTCAAATTGAAAAAAAATCATCTACTTTAGCAAAAGTTCATTGGTTTTTTAAAAAGTTCATTAAATTTCAAAAAAAATCATGTATTTTTAAAAAAGTTCGTTGAATTGAAAAAGTTCATAAATCGAAAAAAAGTTCATCCATTTTCAAAAGGATCTTCATCAAATTTCAAAAAAAATCATCAATCTGAAAAAATGTTGAATTTTTAAAAAAGTTCACCAATATTCAAAAAGTTCATAGAAATTTCAAAAAATAAATTGTCAACAAAAGCCTAGATGAGCCCGCCCAATTACAGACGCCACATGCGCCAGTTAACAAAAATGCACGTTAACTGGCGCCTGTGGTGCCAAATAGGAAATGCCGGATTTTTGGGTTTGGTTTCTGGACAAGAAGGGCAGGTTTACTGTTTCCTCGGTGTACAAGTTTCTGCTTGCAACAAAACTGCAACGGGAAGAGTGGCTGGAAGGACGTGGAGGGACGTCCAATGCTCAAAGAGACCAAAATTCATGGAGTTCGTTGTGGAAACTTAAGGTTCCCCCCAAGATGAGAATTTTTCTATGGCGGCTCGCCCACCACTCTCTCCCTACGACTGATGTTCTTAGCAAGGGTCGCATGTCCTCTCAAGACACTTGTCCGCTCTGTGGATCTCCGGATTCATGGCGGCATGCTCTTATTTCAGGCACCATGTCCAAGTGCATTTGGGCATTGTCAGATGATGGTCTTGTCCCCCGTATGGCAGAGAACGAGGAGACTAATGTGAGGCTATGGCTATTCGAGCTGAGTGATACTCTAGACCATGCGAGTTTCACGACAATGGTTGTCACCCTGTGGTCCATATGGTTTGCTAGAAGCAAGGCAATCTATGAGTCCATCTTCCAAAGTCCACAGCAAACAATCTCCTTTATAAACAATTTTATAGCAGAATTGTCACAGTCAACAGCGAGCCATTCTCGCCGAGGTCCAGCCCATGCTGCACCAGCACCAGAAAAGAGATGGCTACCGCCACCAGCGGGGACTGTGAAGCTTAATGCAGATGGAGTAGTCGCCAGGTCCCGCCGTGGGGGAGCAGTCGCGGCGATTTGCCGTGACCAAACTGGTAATTATCTGGGTTCTTCGATGGTAGTCTTCCAAGGTATAGATGATCCACTTATCTTGGAAACATATTCTTGCCGAGAAGCATTATCACTCGCATACAATCTTGGAGAACCAAATATTAGCCAAGGAGTGGTGAACGACGTCAACAACGGGGCAAGAGGTCCAGTGCTGCTATAGTTCATGAAATCTTGAACCTCTGTACTAGTTTAAATACATGCTCTTTCATACATGAGTGTAGGAATTTCAATTTTGAGGCTCGTAATCTCGCCTAATATGCTTGTAATCTAGGTGTAGGCAGACAAGTGTGATTGGGCACTCCTCATGACCCAAACCTTGTATGTATGACCTATGTTTTGAATGAATACAAAGGACGAGATTTCTCAAAACAAGAATAGCGATCATCTTTAGAGGAAGTTTATCAAAAAAAACATTTTCTTCTTTTTGTGAAATAAAAAAATCATCTTCAGAGGAAGATATGCAAGAAATGCTCAAATTGATGAACTTTGGGGAAGGGTTCACTCCAAATCAAGAGGTAAAAGTAGCTAGGGTCTGTGTCGGCTGGGACACGTCGGTTCAGGGCATAGCCCGATTACAATAGATGGGGTTCTCCTTTGAAGATCACCCACTTAAAATTGTCTCAAGAAAGTGAAAAGGAAGAAAGCGACATGTCCGGCGAACCACGGTGCTCACGGTAAAACTCAAACACTCAAGTGGCATTCACTAGAGCCGTTCATAGGAGATCTGCGGATGTCGTTGGTCGCCTGCGCGCAAAGCAGTAAGTTGCATTGGCGGCCGTTTGATTGAAGATACGGTGCCTGGGAGGACCTGGACCTCACGGAGTTCCTCCAGACCAGGGCTACCCACCCGGGCGACATCGTTGCTTATTATGGTTTATCTTTGTGGCAATGTCATGGACTCTATGGATGACGCGTAATAAAATGATGATTGAACGAGTTTTTCCAAGGCAGGCATCTGACTCCTTTAAATTCCTTACTTTTCTGCAGCACTGGCACCCACTTTCTAGGCAGCGCGACCGAGATTATCTTGGACTCATGCTGGATGCGCCACTGGCTACAACGCATCGACTTGCGTTTTTGTAGTGCCGCTTGTCGGCAGTCAGTAGGTGGCTTTTTTCCTTATTTCTCTCATGTTTGTTAGGTATGATTGTGCTCTTGTCCCAGCCGTCATTATGGTTCGAAGTTTGGATGTTGGTTGTATGGAACGGTGATTTATCTATAAAACGGGGCTGCGTTGGTGGTGCTGCGCTGGTGGGCAGAGGAGGCCGTGCGGTGCACAAGTACCGGCTCAACCGCGTCATGTGCACGAGAGCT
>NC_041389.1:149903785-149932919 GCF_002162155.2 Triticum dicoccoides | reverse complement strand
CAAATAACTTGCCTGTTTTTTATTTATTTTTCAAAGGGTAATTTGTTTTTGAGACACTCTCACCAAGCTTTATTCAAATCTCCAAAATGTTTTGAGGGGTACGAGCAACTCCAATGGGGCGACCCATTTCGTCCGCCCGCGTTCGTTTGGATCGGCGCGAACAAAAGTGGCGGCTCAGCATGCTGACCCAAACCTATTTCACGTCCGCGTCGCATCCGCGTCGACGCATTTGCGGCCCAAAATTCCGCCTGGAATGCGTCTTCGCGTCCGCGCCGCGCGTCTTCTCGCCGTCCGCCGCGTCCCCACCTGGCGGCCACCCAACCGCCACCGGTCGTCTTATTTATGACGACCACCGATAGCAGGCCCACGCGTCAACCAGTGTGCGCGTCCTTTTTTAACAACGCGTGCGGCGGGGTCGGCCTCATCCACTTCTCCCGTCCACATCTGCCCCCCCCCCGCCACTCCCTTTGTTTCCTCGCCGGTGATCGCAAACCCTAGCGCGGCCATGGGCCTCTTCGGCAGCAGCAAGGGCAAGGGCAAGGGCACTCCCGGCGCCTCGTCATCCCGAGCTTCCCCTCCCCCTCCACCGCCGACGCGTTTCCGCCCTGAACGCCGGCGCCTGCACATCCCAGTGCACCAAGCGCGGTGGCACTGGGAGTACAGGCAGCCCCTCCCCTACCCCGACGTGACGCTGCCGCACCATTGGCATTTGGATCCAAACCGGATTCCGGTGCCGGCGGTCCCGCGGACCCAGCGGGCGCACGGCGATGAGGTGCGACGGCGCCGCGCGCTGCTCACGCCGGAGCAGCGTCGGCTGCTAGAGTACGCCGCCGACTCTCCCAACTGGGAGGCTTGGTTCGCCCTCGAACACGAGGAGCAACGACGCTCGGGTGCAGACGCCGTCCCGCCGCCGTTCCCACCGCCGCCCCCGGATGTAGAGCCGCAGGACATGGAGGCGGAGGCGGAGTACCAAGCCGCCCTCGAGGAGGCCCTGCAGCACGCGCTGGAGGCTAGCCGCATCGACGAGGACGCGAACTAGGATGGGCTGGAGCAAGCCCTTGCCCTGTCGGCGGTGAGGGACTCCGTCCACTCCCCGCTCTTTGTGCCGCCGCCTCCACCGTCGTCGTCCGTTCAGCCCAAGCCGGAGCCGGAGCCGGTGCCGTCGCGTAAGCGCTTCCCGCCTCCACCCACTTGGCCAGAGGAGGCCTACTCGTGGACGGGCCAGTACCGCGAGTGGGTCAGCGCGCCTCCCGTCCACTTCGCTGCCATGCCGGAAGAGGAGGCGGCCCACCTCGAGCGATGGAAGGAGCACTGGCTCCGCCAGGAGCAGGCCGACGGCGAGGAGCAGATGGGCTACGACGCCATGCTCGAACGCGACGCGGAGGCGCTCCGGCTAGAGGAGGAGGAGGAGCGCGCGCGGCTTGCCGCAATGCCGCCGCCCCAGCAGACGCAGGAGGAGGCTGCCCCTGGCAGCGTACCAGGCGGCGTTCGGGTGGGCTGGCCCTGCTCCGGTCTTCATCGACCTCACCGACGACGGCGACGTCGAGGGCAAGGGCAAGGGCAAGGCCGACGACGTCTAGGGCAGCGTGCGGGGCGGCAGCAGGCGGGCGCAGACTTTTTTAATGTTTTATTTAATGTTTATTAGATTTAGGTGGACTTTGGCCGGTATTTGACCGGCCACTTTATGTTTAATTATGTTTATTTATGTTTATTTCGTGTAAACTTGTTTTTTTTTTCCACGCCGACACATTTGGGTCGGCCTCCCCGTTGGGCGGTCAACCCGACCCATTTTAAAATGCGGACGCGCACGTCCGCCTGGCGCCCGTTGGAGTTGCTCTAAATAACTTGCCTGATGCAGCTACAGGCCTCTGACATGGGGGTTTTGTACCCACAGCCCTTTTCTATATGGGCCTGCGATGGGCCTCCCAGTACCAGTCCTGAGAAGTCATCCGAGATAGATTATAATGAATGAAGCCCGTTAGTTCCAAGTGAACAATACTTTTTTCTCCCTATATTGCGAAGCTATGCTCTCCCGCCGGTTAGCGGCCGCCGCCGGCTACGCGAGGCTGCTGTCCGCCTCCGCCCCGGCGGCGTCAACAGGAGGAGTTGGAGGATCGAGTTCCGCGGGGGGCGGGGACACGCTGGGGAAGCGTTTGCTGAAGCTCATCTATCCGAAGCGGAGCGCGGTGGTGGTGCTGCGCCGATGGGCAGAGGAAGGCCGCCCGGTGCACAAGTACCAGCTCAACCGCGTCGTCCGCGAGCTCCGCAAGTACCGCCGCTTCAAGCACGCCCTCGAGGTACGCGCCATTGCCGCACCGGTGCCATCGCGTTGCACCTAGCTAGCAGCGCGCGCCCGCCACCTGTTTGCCGTATTGCCTGTCGACTTAGACCCCGTTCCGCCCCGCCCCGAATGCAGATTTGCGAGTGGATGAGGACGCAGCCGGAGATGAGGCTGCTGCCGGGGGACCACGCCGTGCACCCCGACCTCGTCGCCAAGGTGCGGGGCCTGGCCAGCGCCGAGAAGTTCTTCGAGGACGTCCCCGAGCGGGCCAAGGGGCCGTCCACCTGCAACTCCCTCCTGCACGCCTACGTGCAGCACGGCGCCCGGGACAAGGCCGAGGCCATGCTCAAGGAGATGGCGGGCGCAGGGTACCTCACGTGCGCGCTCCCGTTCAACCACATGATGTCGCTCTACATGTCGACTGGCGAGCTGGAGAAGGTGCCCGAGATGATCAAGGAGCTCAGGAGGTACACCATCCCAGACCTGGTCACGTACAACATATGGCTCACCTACTGCTCCAGGAAGAACAGCGTGAAAAGCGCGGAGAAGGTCTTTGATCTCATGAAAGATGACAGGGCGGTCCCAGACTGGATGACATTCAGCCTGCTGGCCAGCATTTACATCAATGCCGGTCTTCATGTCAAAGGCCGGGATGCGCTTGTGGAGATGGAGAAGAGGGCCTCCAGGAAGGAGCGAGCCGCCTACTCATCACTTCTCACCATGTACGCAAGCCTGTCAGATAGAGGTAACTTGGACAGGGTGTGGAGCAAGATGAGTCAAACCTTCAGGAAGTTCAGCGACGCCGAGTATAAGTGCATGCTTACTTCGCTTACAAGGTTTGGCGATATTGCAGCAGCAGAGTGCGTTTACGGCGAATGGGAGTCAGAGTCAGGAACAAAAGATTCAAGGATCCCGAACACCATCCTTTCATTTTACATCAAGAATGGCAAGATGGAGAAGGCAGAGAGTTTTCTTCAACACATTGTGCAGAAAGGAGTCAAGCCCAGCTATAGCACTTGGGAGTTATTTGTTTGGGGTTATCTTGGCAACGACGAGAGGACGGACAAAGTTATGGAGTGCCTTAAGAAAGCACTGTCAAGCTTGGAGAAATGGGAGCCAAACCCGCAACTCGTCGTTGCTCTTTTTTCGCAGATTGAGAAGAGAGGTGACATTGAAGCTGCAGAGGAGCTCCTCGTTGTGCTTAGAGATGCAGGCTATGTCACAACTGAGATATATAACTCGGTCCTGCGCACGTACGCTAAAGCTGAGATGATGCCTCTGATAATTGATGAACGAATGGACGAGGATAAGGTCTCAATGGATGACGAAACTAGGAGATTGTTGAAATCGACTAGCAAGTACCCAATTGGTGAAGTTTCAACAATAATGTCTTGAGATGTAATATAATAGGCTGTGTTAGATTGGATGCTCCAGGATGTGATGTTTGTTGATATGACCTGTCATAGTTCATTTGGATTTACAAATCTGAAGCAGAATGATGGCAGGCATAAACTTGAACTAATGCACAGCTTGCGTTCTTGGAATTGAATAATTAACAGTCTCTATGTGTCATCCTTTAGTTATAGCTAAGTACTCTGCAAGAGCGTTTAGATCACTAATTTAGTGATCTATGAATGCTCTTATATTTCTTTACGAAGGGAGTAGCAAACACAGCAAGATTAGTTATGAATCTTGTGGAACTGTACATAAGTTATATATTGGAACCCTGTTTTAACTGCGAGCATTCAAGTGTAAAGAACTAAATTTGCTCATTTCTATGCTTAAAATACTCTCTGGGTTTTGTGTATCAAGAGCAAAAAATTGTGCTAATCTGGATAGGTTCATAGGTCAGAAGGATCAATTTGAGGCGGTTGCTAAACGCTGCTCACTGTGACGGAAGGAACAAGCTTCCATAATAATTGCAGAAAAGTCTTAACAGGAAATCATTCATGCTCGATTAAATCGGTGAATGTACGAACTGCTTCTTTCAGAGCTCAAGACAGATCTTATACTCCTACAAAATAAGAAACTCCTGAGTACTTCTCTAGAGTTGGCAATGTCAACTTGACACAGCAGAGCAAGTTGACCAAACGATACATCTGGACTACAAAAAATAGGCTATAAACTAAACTAAGCATAACAAGACACCCAAAGTGCTGCGCAAGAAGAACATCTATATGCATCAGGGAGATTGGAGCTCCGCAAAGCGCTTCTCGTTTCCTAATAGGCAGGAAGACGTCCCAGGCAGTACCAGATGAAGATGCATTTCGCCCATCACTCATTTTGCCCACAACTTGGACATAGAAACAACAAATGCCCTTACGATAAGCCAAAATAGGTTGTCCTCTTTCTTCTGCTGTCCCTTCCCAGTTCTCCTGCAGGTCATTAAAGCAGAACATGAGAGAGACAAAAGGTCATGCTGCATTGTTGAATATACGGAAGTACCTAAAGTATAAGTTATCAATCATTTGGCATGGTTAATCTCATTCCCCTTTTTTTGAGCTGGGTTAATCATTCCTGGGAAAGTAAGCAAGAAGTGATTTGGCATGGTTGACCAAAGGAGAGTAGCTTTATTATAAGTAGTTTGATTTTTTGCTTTTCTTCTTCCTTTGTTTGCACTTGGCGGTCACCACATATATTTCCTCCAACAGAAAATATGCGATATAGCATTTCACGAACTACCACCCCACAAAGAATCACAGTCCAATGAACCAAATCAAGATTTAAGCAACCAGAAAAGTAAATAGAAAGGGTAAAACTTTTAAAATTCAGATCAGGGCTGTGGGCAAAAGAACCAAACTGACCTACATTGTTGAGCAGCCAGTTCACAAAATTACACTCGTCTTAAAAATGTACAGTTCTGTGGAGGTTTTACTGTGTACTACAAAGTTTGGCTTTGCAAAAATGTTACACGCTAAAAGTGTGGTTTCTATGAAATGTTACTTGGCAAAGTGCAGTACCATGAAAATGTTCGGAGGGAGAGAAAGGGAGGGGGGATGCTCGCGCATGCACATAACCACTGCATCATGTGCTACTGACAGAATGCCAAATGCAGTTATCAATAGAGTATCTACTAGCATGCTATTTTGCAGATTGATCAGCTATAGCTGTTCCGAAGCTCCACTTTTACCTCAATGCACGCTAAGATGTGCAGGGTAACCTCACATGAGTTTATATTATTGTGTGGACTTATTCAAAAGATACCTCTACAGGATGTAAACCATGTAACAAAATGCATGATATAGCTTTAACAGGTACATGAAGATGAGAAACATGATGATTTTTCACTTACCTAATAAGTTATGGCCTTTTGTGATGTATGCAGAAAATTATAAACAGTAAGCATGCAATGCAATGTCAGAATGCAAAGTGCATGCCTGCTGATCGTTGTTGTCGCACTTATCCCATGTTCATGATTAGCCTTGCTTGCCTCACGCTCTTCGTCTGTGATGCCAGATACTGATTTCTTGAATTCACTTTCATCTTCCTCTACCGTGTTGTGGTTGTCTTCCTTTTGCAAAAAACCCTGAAAAGAAGCAGAATAATATGAATTGGACATTACCAAAATATGCAGTAAATAAATTACAAGCAAAAATGGTCCAGCCAACTAAACACAGTGTGCCATTCGAGAACATAGCATAAATCAGTAAACAGAACAGTGTCAGAGAGATAGTGGTCACTGGAAGATAAGTGATTCCATAAAGGCTATGATACGTTGATACAGGCTATGATACGTTGATACGTACAACCATACAATCTTATCACATGATTATGCACAGTTTAGTAAAGATGGTCAAATTCTTGCAAAAACCTGCACAGACTTATGGACTAACCTTTGTATCCATTGCTGGTTGAGAGGCAAGATCTTCTGACTTTCGTTGTTCGTTAGGGTTGGGACCAAGCAGTGGTTGCTCAACCACATCATGATGATCAATGGACACAGCTGATTTTATTGTTGCTGCACTTGTATTTGAGGTATAAGCATCCAATTGAGTTGCAGGTGTTACAGATCTAAATTGGCCATCTGCAATCTGAACAACTTCTGTCTTGATACTTGCTGTTTCAGGTACCATCACATGCTCCTGTATAAGGATCCGATCTGTCTGAAGAACGCCATTATTTTCTGAGTAAACAATAGCCTCATCAACAGAAGTATTAGTTGTGACACCACAATCATCAGGTGAAGTCACATGCTCATGTAGAAGTGCACCATTTGTTTGAGAAACAACACTAGGTTCTAGGGAAAGAGCGACTTCATCAGTGATGCTACTGGTTGTTTCCCCATGCTCATCCCCTGCGTTGTTGAGCTTAATTTCTTTATGCAAATCAGAAACATGAGCAAGAGATTGGGCTTGCATTTCAGAACTATTAGTCTGAGACTCCCTTGGTTTCCCACGCAAGGCTTCATCTTGTTTCTCAAGGTTTGGCTCCAAGCATGTTGCATCTGCTACATTCCCATTTTGGAGTACACTGTTCAGAATACCAGATTCCAAGATATCAGATGAAGTCAGTAACTGTTGAGTGCTGATGAAATTCGTTTGTAATGAAAATGCTTCATCCTTGTCAGACGTTTCCAGCACAGTATCTTTGTTGCCAAGATACTCATTAGACATATCTAATATCTCTATGTTGTCTTGGCCCAATTCATGCCTATTTGATAATTCTGAAGAATCAGGGCAATCCTCAAAACTCAACGTCTTAGCATTCAAGTCACCAGGGCCAAGAACTCTGTTCTCCTGGATGATATCTCTCATAATTTCACGGACTATATAATATGATCCTCCAACTTCCTTGTGTGTAAGATTGACTGAGGGAAATTTCCCGTTGTTTGAAACCCGATACCTGAGATGAGACAACAGCAGCGCCAATTGGATTAACAAGGAAAAGAAATACTTGACATGCACAAAGCACATATGATGAAACAGAGAAAACTGGTTTGTTCACATGTTTAACCTCTATATACAATCTTCATGCAAAACGATGCTCAAGAGAAAGACACACTTCCCACCGTCGCATTCCAATCAGATAAACCAAAATGCAAAAATCAGAACAGTGGATAAAATCGTAGTCTGGATCACGCCACAAGAAAACATCATCAAAATCAAAGAGCATATAGGTCACATCATGATTCTAAGAAACAATGCACAAGAAAAGTAGGCTTGCAATGCAAACTTCCTAAGGGTTGCAAAACAAACTACCAACAGTGGCAATGCGTGTGAACTAAATCCTAGTAACAAACAGAGGGCGAAAAAGAATAAACGTGTGAACTAAATCTTACTGGCAACTTCATTTTGGCACCAACAACCAGAAGAGTGAGCATGTTAATTAGACGGTACAGATCTACACACAAAATTCAAAACTATAAGTAACTGAGGCGACAGGGAAAGAGATGGGGGCAGTACGTGTCAACGAAGGACTCGACCATCTCCCTCCGCTCCTCCTTAGTCTTCCTCACTCGTGGCTTCTTCTCCTGCGCCTGCACGCAGCACCGCACCGTGCCGAGCCCCTGGGACCTACCAGCGGAAGCAGAAGACGACGAGGAAGGGTAGGGCACCCCGCCGCTGCATCTCCCCAAGACGGACGCCTGAGCGCCGACGACCCAAGTCACGCTCCCGGTGGCCTGCATCCTCCTCGCGGACAGCAAGAGTCACCACCGCCCTAGGCGCACACACCACCCGCACCTGCGGCGAAACAAGGCACATGAGAACCGGAGGAGCCACCACCAGAGAAAGAGGGGAAGAGGAAGAAACGCGACACCACCGCCCACCCAGAGGAGCGAAAAAGTGGGGGCGCGGGCGGAACGGAAGGAGGCTAGGAGAAAGGAGGGAGGCGAAAATGGCGGGGGTGTCGAGGGTTTGTACCTGGGGGGTTTTGATAAGCCCTAGCGCGGCGTGGGGTGGGAAGGAGGGAGGCGGAGCAGGACGCGCCGGCGGAGAAGGGGGAGGGGAATGGAAATGAGGGCGCGTAACCCGACAAGATTGGGGTTTTAGGAGGGGACGGGGCGGTCGCGGTCCAGGATCTCGCCTCCTCAGACCGGTCACAATGGGCAGAAACATAAGCTAGTAACCTACACAGTTTTTTAGACTATATTACTACCTCCATAGTAGGTAGGAACATGTATGTAGTGTCATGCAGTGATGTATTTATTAGAATATAGACTCATTATTTTTTGAAGTGTGTGATGTTCCGGTAACTTAGCTAGTTACCACAAGCACCTCTCTCTTCATTAAATATGTGCCACATAAGCAAACTTGTATTGGAGTGTGTGATGTTACTCCTAAGTTCTTGCCCATTGTGACCAGCCTCAATCCTCTCGTCCTAGGTATTCTCCGGCGATCCCTAAAAAAAAGTATTCTCCGGCGTCTCTAGCAGTAAAAAAAAACAAGATGTGCTATATCCCACGTCCCGCAAATTATGCGGGATCGGAATAAAAAATCAACCCCTCTGGTCCGAATTGGACAAGGGGTGCAGCCCCCTTTTCCTTTTCCCTCTCCTCCTCTTTCCTTCTCTCCTACTCCAACAAGGAAAGGAGGAGGAGTAGGACTCCCCCCTTGGCGCGCCCTCCTCTTGGCCGGCCGCCTCCCCCTTGCTCCTTTATATACGGTGGTAGGGGGAACCTCTAGACACAACAACAATTGATCCCTTGGATCTCTTAGCCGTGTGCGGTGCCCCCCTCCACCATAGTCCTCCTCGATAATATTGTATCGGTGCTTAGGCGAAGCCCTGCGACGGTAGAACATCAAGATCGTCACCACGCCGTCGTGCTGACGGAACTCTCCCTCGACACTCGGCTGGATCGGTGTTTGAGGGACGTCATCGAGCTGAACGTGTGCTAGAACTCGGAGGTGTCGTAGTTTCGGTGCTTGATCGGTCGGGTCGTGAAGACGTACGACTACATCAATCGCGTTGTTCTAACGCTTCCGCTTTCAGTCTACGAGGGTACCTGGACAACACTCTCCCCTCTCGTTGCTATGCATCACCATGATCTTGCGTGTGCGTAGGTAAATTTTTTGAAATTACTACGTTCCCCAACAGTGGCATCCGAGCCTGGTTTTATGCGTATATGTTATGCACGAGTAGAACACAAGTGAGTTGTGGGTGATACAAGTCATACTGCTTACCAGCATGTCATACTTTGGTTCGGTGATATTGTTAGATGAAGCGGCCCGGACCGACATTACGCGTATGCTTACGTGAGACTGGTTCTACTGACGTGCTTTGCACACAGGTGGCTGGCGGGTGTCAGTTTCTCCAACTTTAGTTGAACCGAGTGTGGCTACGCCCGGTCCTTGAGAAGGTTAAAAAAACACTAACTTGACGAACTATCGTTATGGTTTTGATGTGTAGATAAGAACGGTTCTTGCTCAGCCCGTAGCAGCCACGTAAAACTTGCAACAACAAAGTAGAGGACGTCTAACTTGTTTTTGCAGGGCATGTTGTGATGTGATATGGTCAAGACGTGATGAGATATAAGTTGTTGTATGAGATGATCATGTTTTGTTGAAGTTATCAGTAACTGGCAGAAGCCTTATGGTTGTCCCTTTATTGCATAAGATGCAAGCGCCAAATAATTGCTTTACTTTATCTCTATGCGATAGCAATAGTTGCAAGAGCAATAATTGGCGAGACGGCCATGTGACGACACATTGATATAGATCAAGATGATGGAGATCATGGTGTCATGCCGGTGACGATAGAGATCATGACAGTACTTTGGAGATGGAGATCAAAGGCGCAAGATGATCATGACCATATCATGTCAAATATTTTGATTGCATATGATGTTTATCTTTTATACATCTTATTTTTGCTTAGTTCGTCGGTAGCATTTTAAGATGATCTCTCACTAATTATCAAGAAGTGTTTTCCCTGAGTATGCACTGTTGCGAAAGTTCTTCGTGCTGAGACACCACGTGATGATCGGGTGTGATAGGCTCTACGTTCAAATACAACGGGTGCAAAACAGTTGCACACGCGGAATACTCAGGTTAAACTTGACGAGCCTAGCATATACAGATATGGCCTCGGAACACGGAGACCGAAAGGTCGAACGTGAATCATATAGTAGATATGATCAACATAGTGATGTTCACCATTGAAAACTACTCCATCTCACGTGATGATCGGACATGGTTTAGTTGATTCGGATCACGTGATCACTTAGATGACTAGAGAGATGTCTGTCTAAGTGGGAGTTCTTTAGTAATATGATTAATTGAACTTAAATTTATCATGAACTTAGTCCTGGTAGTATTTTACAAATTATGTTGTAGATCAATAGCTCGCGGTGTTGCTTTCATATGTTTATTTTGATATGTTCCTAGAGAAAATTGTGTTGAAAGATGTTAGCAGCAATGATGCGGATTGGATCCGTGATCTGAGGTTTATCCTCATTGCTGCACAGAAGAATTATGTCCTTAATGCACCGCTAGGTGACAGACCTATTGCAGGAGCAGATGCAGACGTTATGAACGTTTGGCTAGCTCAGTATGATGACTACTTGATAATTTAGTGCACCATGCTTAACGGCTTAGAATCAGGACTTCAAAGACGTTTTGAACGTCATGGACCATATGAGATGTTCCAGGAATTGAAGTTAATATTTCAAGCAAATACCCGAGTTGAGAGATATGAAGTCTCCAACAAGTTCTATAGCTAAAAGATGGAGGAGAATCGCTCAACTAGTGAGCATGTGCTCAGATTGTGTGGGTACTACAATCGCTTGAATCAAGTAGGAGTTAATCTTCCAGATAAGATAGTGATTGACAGAATTCTCTAGTCACCATCACTAAGTTACTAGAACTTCGTGATGAACTATAATATGCAAGGGATGACGAAAACGATTCCCGAGCTCGTCGTGATGTTGAAATCGACGAAGGTAGAAATCAAGAAAGAGCATCAAGTGTTGATGATTGACAAGACCACTAGTTTCAAGAAAAGGGCAAAGGGAAAGAAAGGGAAACTTCAAGTAGAATGGCAAACAAGTTGTCACTCCCGTGAAGAAGACCAAAGCTGGACCAAAACCTGAAACTGAGTGCTTACACTGCAAAGGAAATGGTCACTGAAAGCGGAAATGCCCTGAATATTTGGTGGATAAGAAGGATGCCAAAGTGAACAGGGGTATATTTGATATATAGGTTATTGATGTGTGCCTCACTAGTGTTTATAGTAGCCCCTGAGTATTTGATACTTGTTCGGTTGCTAAGATTAGTAACTCGAAACAGGAGTTACAGAATAAACAGAGACTAGTTGAAGGGGAAGTGACGATGAGTGTTGGAAGTAGTTCCAAGATTGATATGATCATCATCGCACACTCCCTATACTTTCGGGATTAGTGTTAAACCTAAATAAATGTTATTTGGCGTTTGCGTTGAGCATGAATATGATTTGATCATGTTTATTGCAATAAAGTTATTCATTTAAAGTCAGAGAATAATTGTTGTTCTGTTTACATGAATAAAACCTTCAAATGGTCATACACCCAATGAAAATAGTTTGTTGGATCTCGATCATAGTGATACGCATATTCATAATATTGATACCAAAAGATGCAAAGTTAATAATGATAGTGCAACTTATTTGTGGCACTGCCGTTTGGGTCATATCGGTGTAAAGCGCGTGAAGAAACTCCATAAAGATGGATTTTCAGGAATCACTTGGTTATGAATCATTTGATGCTTGCGAACCGTGCCTTTTGGGCAAGATGACTAAAACTCCGTTCTCCGGAACATTGGAACGAGCTACTGACTTATTGGAAATAATACATTCCGATGTATGCGATCCAATGAGTGTTGATGCTCTTGGCAAGTATCGTTATTTTCTGAACTTCACAAAATGATTTGAGCAGATATGAGTATATCTACTTAATGAAACACAAGTCTGAAACATTTGAAAAGTTCAAAGAATTTCAGAGTGAAGTGGAGAATCATCGTAACAAGAAAATAAAGTTTCTACGACCTGATCATGGAGATGAATATTTGAGCTGCGAGTTTGGCCTTCATTTTAAACAATGTGGAATAGTTTCACAGCTCACGCCCACATGGAACACCACAGCGTAATGGTGTGTCCGAACGTTGTAACCGCACTTTATTGGATATGGTGCAATCTGTTGGGGAACGTAGCAGAAATTCAAAATTTTCCTACGTGTCACCAAGATCTATCTATGGAGAAACCAGCAACAAGGGGAAGGAGAGTGCATCTACATGCCCTTGTAGATCGCTAAGCAGAAGCGTTCAAGTGAACGGGGTTGATGGAGTCGTACTCGTCGTGATTCAAATCACCGATGATCAAGTACCGAAAGGACGGCACCTCCGCGTTCAACACACGTACAGCCCGGTGACGTCTCCCATGCCTTGATCCAGCAAGGAGAGAGGGAAAGGTTGAGGAAGACTCCATCCAGCAGCAGCACAACGGCGTGGTGGTGATGGAGGAGCGTGGCAATCCTGCAGGGCTTCGCCAAGCACCGCGAGATATGAGGAGAAAGAGAGGGAGGGCTGCACCAACAGGCAGAGATCGAATCACGTGTTATGGGCAGCCCTAGGCCTCACTATATATAGGGGAGAGGGAGGAGGGTGCGCCCCCTCTAGGGTTCCCACCCTAGGGGGTGCGGCAGCCCTAGATGGGAAAGGGGCGGCGGCCAAAGGGAGGATTCCCTCCCCCCCCCAAGGCACCTAGGAGGTGCCTTCCCCTCCTAGGACTCTTCCTTAGGGTTCCCGCTTCACCCTAGGCGCATGGGCCATGAGGGAAGTGGCGCCCCAGCCCACTTTGGGCTGGATCCCTTCCCACTTCAGCCCATGGGACCCTCCGGGATAGGTGGCCCCACCCGGTGGGCCCCCGGGACCCTTCCGGTGGTCCCGGTACAATACCGATGACCCCGAAACTTGTCCCGATGGCCGAAACAGGACTTCCTATATATAAATCTTTACCTCCGGACCATTCCGGAACTCCTCGTGACATCCGGGATCTCATCCGGGACTCCGAACAACATTCGGTAACCACATACAAGCTTCCTTTATAACCCTAGCGTCATCGAACCTTAAGTGTGTAGACCCTACGGGTTCGGGAGACATGCAGACATGACCGAGATGTTCTCCGGTCAATAACCAACGGCGGGATCTGGATACCCATGTTGGCTCCCACATGTTCCACGATGATCTCATCGGATGAACCACGATGTCAAGGACTTAATCAATCCCGTATACAATTCCCTTTGTCTAACGGTATTTTACTTGCCCGAGATTCGATCGTCGGTATACCGATACCTTGTTCAATCTCGTTACCGGCAAGTCTCTTTACTCGTTCCGTAACACATCATCCCGTGATCAACCCTTGGTCACATTGTGCACATTATGATGATGTCCTACCGAGTGGGCCCAGAGATACCTCTCCGTTTACACGGAGTGACAAATCCCAGTCTCGATTCGTGCCAACCCAACAGACACTTTCGGAGATACCTGTAATGCACCTTTATAGCCACCCAGTTACGTTGTGACGTTTGATACACCCAAAGCATTCCTACGGTATCCGGGAGTTGCACAATCTCATGGTCTAAGGAAAAGATACTTGACATTAGAAAAGCTTTAGCATACGAACTACGATATTTGTGCTAGGCTTAGGATTGGGTCTTGTCCATCACATCATTCTCCTAATGATGTGATCCCGTTATCAACGACATCCAATGTCCATAGCCAGGAAACCATGACTATCTGTTGATCACAACGAGCTAGTCAACTAGAGGCTTACCAGGGACAGATTGTGGTCTATGTATTCACACGTGTATTACGATTTCCGGATAATACAGTTATAGCATGAATAAAAGATAATTATCATGAACAAGGAAATATAATAATAATAATACTTTTATTATTGCCTCTAGGGCATATTTCCAACAGTCTCCCACTTGCACTAGAGTCAATAATCTAGTTCACATCGATATGTGATTAACACTCAAGGTCACATCCCCATGTGACTAACACCCAAAGAGTTTACTAGAGTCAATAATCTAGTTCACATTACCATGTGATTAACACTCGATGAGTTCTGGGTTTGATCATGTTATGCTTTTGAGAGAGGTTATAGTCAACGGGTCTGAACCTTTCAGATCCGTGTGTGCTTTACAAATCTCTTTGTCATCTCCTAGATGTAGCTACCACGTTCTATTTGGAGCCATTCCAAATAACTGTTCCACTTGGAGCTGTTCTAAATTGTTGCCCCATTATACGTATCCGGTATCTCTACTTAGAGCTATCCGGATAGGTGTTAAGCTTGCATCGACGTAACCTTTACGATGAACTCTTTTACCACCTCCATAATCGAGAAAATTCCTTAGTCCACTAGTTACTAAGGATAACTTTGACCGCTATCTGATGATCCACTCCTTGATCACCTTTGTACTCTCTTGACTGACTCATGGCAAGGCACACTTCAGGTGCGGTACTCAGCATGGCATACTTTAGAGCCTATGTGTTAAGCATAGGGGACGACCTTCGTCCTTTCTCTCTATTTTGCCGTGGTCGAGCTTTAAGTCTTAACTTCATACCTTACAACTCAGGCAAGAACTCCTTCTTTGACTGATCCATCTTGAACACCTTCAAGATCATGTCAAGGTATGTGCTCATTTTAAAGTACCATTAAGCGTTTTGATCCATCCTCATAGATCTTGATGCTCAATGTTCAAGTAGCTTAATCCATGTTTTCTATTAAAAAACACTTTTCAAATAACCCTATATGCTTTCTAGAAAATCTACGTCATCTCTGATCTATGATATGTCGACAACATATATTCATCACAAATTCTATAGTGCTCCCACTCACTTCTTTGGAAATACAAGTTTCTCATAAACTTTGTACAAACCCAAAATCTTTGATCATCTCATCAAAGTGTACATTCCAACTCCGAGATGCTTACTCCAGTCCTTAGAAGGACCGCTGGAGCCAGCATACCTTTTAGCATCCTTAGGATCGACAAAACCTTTCTGATTGTATCACATACAACCTTTCATTACAAAGTTGGTAAGGAAACTCGTTTTGACATCCATCTGCCAGATTTCATAAATGCAGCTTATGCTAACATGATTCTGATGGACTTAAGCATCGCTACGGATGAGAAAATCTCATCCTAGTCAACTCCTTGAACTTGTGAAAAACTCTTCGCCACAAGTCGAGCTTCATAGATGGTGACATTACCATCCACGTCCGTCTTCTTCTTAAAAGATCCATTTATCTCAATGGCTTGCCGATCATTGGGCAAGTCCACCAAAGTCCATGCTTTGTTCTGATACATGGATCCTATCTCGGATTTCATGTCTTCTAAACATTTGTCGGAATATGGGCCCACCATCACTTCTCCATAGCTCGTAGGTTCATTGTTGTCTAGCAACATGACCTTCAAGACAGGATTACCGTACCACTCTAAAGTGGTACGCATCCTTGTCACCCTACGAGGTACGGTAGTGACTTGATCCAAAACTTCATGATCACTATCATAAGCTTCTACTTCAATTGGTGTAGGTGCCACAGGAACAACTTCCTATGCCCTACTACACACTAGTTGAAGTGACGGTTCAATAACCTCATCAAGTCTCCACCATCCTCCCACTCAACTCTTTCGAGAGAAACCTTTCCTCGAGAAAGGACCCGATTCGAGAAACAATCCATATTGCTTTCGGATCTGAATTAGGAGGTATACCCAACTGTTTTGGGTGTCCTATGAAGATGTATTTTATCCGCTTTGGGTTCGAGCTTATCAATCCTGAAACTTTTTCACATAAGCGTCGCAGCCCCAAACCTTTAAGAAACGACAACTTAGGTTTATCTAAACCATAATTCATACGGTGTCATCTCAACGGAATTACGTGGTGCCCTATTTAAAGTGAGTGCGGTTGTCTCTAATGCCTAACCCATGAACGATAGTGGTAATTCGACAAGAGACATCATGGTACGCACCATATCCAATAGGGTGCAACTATGATGTTCGGACACACCATCAAACTATGATGTTCCAGGCGGTATTAATTGTGAAACAATTTCCATAATGTCTTAATTGCGTGCCAAAGCTCGTAACTCAGATACTCATCTCTATGATCTTATCATAGACATTTTATCCTCTTGTCACGATGATCTTCAACTTCACTCTGAAATTACTTGAACCATTCAATAATGCAGACTTGTGTTTCATCAAGTAAATATATTCAACATCTACTCGAATCATCTGTGAAGTAAGAACATAATGATATTCACTACATGCCTCAGCACTCATTGGACTACACACATCAAAATGTGTTACTTCCAACAAGTTGCTATCTTGTTCCATCTTACTGAAACCGAGGCTTTTCAGTCATCTTGCCCATGTGGTATGATTTGCATATCTCAAGTGATTCAAAATCAAGTGAGTCCAAACGATCCATCTGCATGGAGTTTCTTCATGCGTATGCACCAATAGACATGGTTCGCATGTCTCAAACTTTTCAAAAACGAGTGAGTCCAAAGATCCATCAATATGGAGCTTCTTCATGCGTTTTACACCAATATGACTTACATGGCAGTGCCACAAGTAAGTGGTACTATCATTACTATCTTATATCTTTTGGCATGAAAATGTGTATCACTACGATCGAGATTTCAATGAACCATTTATTTTAGGTGCAAGACCATTGAAGGTATTATTCAAATAAATAGAGTAACCATTATTCTCTTTAAATGAATAACCGTATTGCGATAGTCATAATCCAATCATGTCTATGCTCAACGCAAACACCAAATAACAATTATTCAGGTTTTAACATCAATCTCGATGGTAGAGGGAGCGTGCGATGCTTGATCATATCAACATTGGAAACACTTCCAACATATATCGTCAGCTCACCTTTAGCTAGTCTCCGTTTATTCCGTAGCTTTTATTTCGAGTTACTAACACTTAGCAACCGAACCGGTATCTAATACCCTGGTGCTACTAGGAGTACTAGTAAAGTACACATTAACATAATGTATATCCAATATACTTCTATCGACCTTGCTAGCCTTCTCATCTACCAAGTATCTAGGGTAATGCTGCTCCAGTGGCTGTTCCCTTATTACAGAAGCACTTAGTCTCGGGTTTGGGTTCAACCTTGGGTTTCTTCACTAGAGCAGCAGCTGATTTGCCGTTTCATGAAGTATCCCTTCTTGCCCTTGCCCTTCTTGAAACTAGTGGTTTCACCAACCATCAACAATTGATGCTCCTTCTTGATTTCTACTTTCGCGATGTCAAACAACGCGAATACCTCAAGGATCATCATCTCTATCCTTGATATGTTATAGTTCATCACGAAGCTCTAGCAGCTTGGTGGCAATGACTTTGGAGAAACATCACTATCTCATCTGGAAGATCAACTCCCACTCGATTCAAGTGATTGTCGCACTTAGACAATCTGAGCACAAGCTCAACGATTGAGCTTTTCTCCCTTAGTTTGCAGGCTAAGAAAATCGTCGGAGGTCTCATACCTCTTGACGTGGGCACGAGCCTAAAATCCCAATTTCAGCCCTTGAAACATCTCATATGTTCCGCGATGTTTCGAAAACGTCTTTAGTGCCTCAACTCTAAACCGTTTAACTGAACTATCACGTAGTTATCAAAACGTGTATGTCCGATGTTCGCAACATCCACAGACGACGTTTGGGGTTCAACACACTGAGCGGTGCATTAAGGACATAAGCTTTCTACTGATCGCATAATCGCTACTATCAACTTTCAACTATAATTTTCTCTAGGAACATATCTAAATAGTAGGACTAAAGCGCGAGCTTACGACATAATTTGCAAAGGTCTTTTGACTATGTTCAGGATAATTAAGTTCATCTTATGAACTCCCACTCAAATAGACATCCCTCTGGTCATCTAAGTGATTACATGATCCGAGCAACTAGGCCGTGTCCGATCATCACGTGAGATGGACTAGTCATCATCGGTGAACATCTTCATGTTGATCGTATCTACTATACGACTCATGCTTGACCTTTCGGTCTCCGTGTTCCAAGGCCATGTCTGTACATGCTAGGCTCGTCAAGTTAACCCTAAGTGTATTGCATGTGTAAATCTGTCTTACACCCGTTGTATGTGAACGTAAGGATCTATCACACCCGATCATCACGTGGTGCTTCGAAACGACGAACTGTAGCAACGGTGCATAGTTAGGGGAGAACACTTCTTGAAATTGGTGTAAGGGATCATCTTATTTACTACCGTCGTTCTAAGCAAATAAGATGTATAAACATGATAAACATCACATGCAATCAAATAATAGTGACATGATATGGCCAATATCATATAGCTCCTTTGATCTCCATCTTGGGGCTCCATGATCATCTTGTCACGTCATCGACATGCAAGTCGTGATTCCTATTACAAGAACATGATAAATCTCATACATCACATATATCATTCATCACATCCTTTGGCCATATCACATCACATAGCATACCCTGCAAAAACAAGTTAGACGTCCTCTAATTGTTGTTTGCATGTTTTACGTGGCTGCTATGGGTTTCTAGCAAGAACGTTTCTTTCCTACGCAAAACCACAACGTGATATGCCAATTGCTATTTACCCTTCATAAGGACCCTTTTCATCGAATCCGATCCGACTAAAGTAGGAGAGACAGACACCCGCTAGCCACCTTATGCAACTAGTGCATGTCAGTCGGTGGAACCTGTCTCACGTAAGAGTACGTGTAAGGTCGGTCCGGGCCGCTTCATCCCACGATGCCGCCGAATCAAGATAAGACTAGTAACGGCAAGCATATTGAACAAAATCAACACCCACAACTACTTTGTGTTCTACTCGTGCATAGAAACTACGCATAAACCTTGCTCTGATACCACTGTTGGGGAACGTAGCAGAAATTCAAAATTTTCCTATGTGTCACCAAAATCTATCTATGGAGAAACCAGCAACGAGGGGAAGGAGAGTGCATCTACATACCCTTGTAGATCGCTAAGCGGAAGCGTTCAAGTGAATGGGGTTGATGGAGTCGTACTCGTCGTGATTCAAATCACCGATGATCAAGTACCGAAAGGACGGCACCTCCGCGTTCAACACACGTACAGCCCGGTGACGTCTCCCATGCCTTGATCCAGCAAGGAGAGAGGGAGAGGTTGAGGAAGACTCCATCCAGCAGCAGCACAACGGCGTGGTGGTGATGGAGGAGCGTGGCAATCCTGTAGGGCTTCGCCAAGCACCGCGAGATATGAGGAGAAAGAGAGGGAGGGCTGCACCAACAGGCAGAGATCGAATCACGTGTTATGGGCAGCCCTAGGCCTCACTATATATAGGGGAGAGGGAGGAGGGTGCGCCCCCTCTAGGGTTCCCACCCTAGGGGGTGCGGCAGCCCTAGATGGGAAAGGGGCGGCGGCCAAATGGAGGATTCCCTCCCCCCCAAGGCACCTAGGAGGTGCCTTCCCCTCCTAGGACTCTTCCTTAGGGTCCCCCCTTCACCCTAGGCGCATGGGCCATGAGGGAAGTGGCGCCCCAGCCCACTTTGGGCTGGATCCCTTCCCACTTCAGCCCATGGGACCCTCCGGGATAGGTGGCCCCACCCGGTGGGCCCCCGGGACCCTTCCGGTGGTCCCGGTACAATACCGATGACCCCGAAACTTGTCCCGATGGCCGAAACAGGACTTCCTATATATAAGTCTTTACCTCCGGACCATTCTGGAACTCCTCGTGACGTCCGGGATCTCATCCGGGACTCCGAACAACATTCGGTAACCACATACAAGCTTCCTTTATAACCCTAGCGTCATCGAACCTTAAGTGTGTAGACCCTACGGGTTCGGGAGACATGCAGACATGACCGAGATGTTCTCCGGTCAATAACCAACAGCGGGATCTGGATACCCATGTTGGCTCCCACATGCTCCACGATGATCTCATCGGATGAACCACGATGTCAAGGACTTAATCAATCCCGTATACAATTCCCTTTGTCTAATGGTATTTTACTTGCCCGAGATTCGATCGTCGGTATACCGATACCTTGTTCAATCTCGTTACCGGCAAGTCTCTTTACTCGTTCCGTAACACATCATCCCGTGATCAACCCCTTGGTCACATTGTGCACATTATGATGATGTCCTACCGAGTGGGCCCAGAGATACCTCTCCGTTTACACGGAGTGACAAATCCCAGTCTCGATTCGTGCCAACCCAACAGACACTTTCGGAGATACCTGTAATGCACCTTTATAGCCACCCAGTTACGTTGTGAAGTTTGATACACCCAAAGCATTCCTACGGTATCCGGGAGTTGCACAATCTCATGGTCTAAGGAAAAGATACTTGACATTAGAAAAGCTTTAGCATACGAACTACGATATTTGTGCTAGGCTTAGGATTGGGTCTTGTCCATCACATCATTCTCCTAATGATGTGATCCCGTTATCAACGACATCCAATGTCCATAGCCAGGAAACCATGACTATCTGTTGATCACAACGAGCTAGTCAACTAGAGGCTTACCAGGGACAGATTGTGGTCTATGTATTCACACGTGTATTACGATTTCTGGATAATACAGTTATAGCATGAATAAAAGACAATTATCATGAACAAGGAAATATAATAATAATAATACTTTTATTATTGCCTCTAGGGCATATTTCCAACACAATCTATGATGTATCTTACCGATTTACCACTATCGTTTTGGGGTTATGCATTAGAGACAGCTGCATTCACTTTAAATAGGGCACCATCAAAATCCGTTGAAACGACGCTTTATGAATTGTGGTTTAGCAAGAAACCAAAGTTGTCGTCTCTTGAAGTTTGGAGTTGCGATGCTTATGTGAAAAAGGTTTCACCTGATAAGCTCGAACCCAAATTGGAGAAGTGTGTCTTCATAGAATACCCAAAGGAAACTGTTGGGTACACCTTCTATCATAGATCCGAAGGCAAGATATTTGTTGCTAAAATGGATCCTTTCTAGAGAAGGAGTTTCTCTCGAAAGAAGTGAGTGGGAGGAAAGTAGAGCTGGATAAGGTTATTGTACCTTCTCCCAAATTGGAAAGTAGTTCATCACAGAAATCAGTTCCAGTGATTGCTACACCAATTAGTGAGGAAGCTAATGATGATGATCATGAAGCTTCAGATCAAGTTACTATCAAACTTTGTAGATCTTCCAGATTAAGATCCGCACCAGAGTGGTACGGTAATCCTATTCTGGAAGTCATGTTACTAGACCATGATGAACCTACGAACTACGAGGAAGCGATGATGAGCCTAGATTCCACGAAATGGCTGGAGGCCATGAAATCTGAGATAGGATCCATGTATGAGAACAAAGTGTGGACTTTGGTGGACTTGCCCGATGATCGGCAAGCCATAGAAAATAAATGGATCTTCAAGAGGAAGACGGACATTGATAGTAGTGTTACTATCTACAAAGCTCGACTTGTCGCAAAAAGGTTTTTGACAAGTTCAAGGTGTTGACTACAATGAGATTTTCTCAACTGTAGCGATGCTTAAGTCTGTCCGAATCATGTTAGCAATTGCCACATTTTATGAAATCTGGCAAATGAATGTCAAAACTGCATTCCTTAATGGTTTTCTTAAAGAAAAGTTGTATATGATGCAACCAGAAGGTTTTGTCAATCCTAAAGGTGCTAACAAAATGTGCAAGCTCCAGCGATCCATCTATGGACTGGTGCAAGCATCTCAGAGTTGGAATATACGCTTTGATAAGTTGATCAAAGCATATAGTTTTATACAGATTTGGGTGAAGCCTGTATTTACAATAAAGTGAGTGGGAGAACTACCGCCTTTCTGATAAATATATGTGAGTAACATATTGTTGATCAGAAATGATGTAGAATTTTTCTGGAAAGCATAAAGGAGTATTTGAAAGGAGTTCTTTAAAAGAAAGACCTCAGTAAAGCTACTTACATATTGAGCATCAAGATCTATTGAGATAGATCAAGACGCTTGATAAGTTTTTCAATAAGTACATACCTTGTCAAGATTTTGAAATAGTTCAAAATGGAACAGTCAAAGAAAGAGTTCTTGCCTGTGTTGCAAAGGTGTGAAATTGAGTAAGACTCAAATCCAGACCACGGCAGAAAATAGAAAAGAGAATGAAAGTCATTCCCTATGCCTCAGTCATAGGTTCTATAAAGTATGCTATGCTATGTACCAGACCTATTGTATACCTTCCTTTGAATTTGGCAAGGGAGTACAATAGTGATCTAGGAGTAGATCACTGGACATTGGTCAAGAATATCCTTAGTGAGGACTAAGGAAATATTTCTCGATTATGGAGGTGATAAAAGAGCCCGTCGTAAAGAGTTACATCGGTGCAAGCTTTCACACCGATCCAGATGACTCTAAGTCTCAATCTGGATACATATTGAAAGTGGGAGAAATTAGCTAGAGAAGCTCCATGCAGAGCATTGTAGACATAGAATATTTGCAAAATACATACAGCTCTGAATGTAACAGACCCGTTGACTAAGCTTCTCTCACGAGCAAAACATGATCACACCTTAGTACTCTTTGGGTGTTAATCACATAGCAATGTGAACTAGATATTGACTCTAGTAAACCTTTTGGGTGTTGGTCACATGATGATGTGAACTATGGGTGTTACTCACATGCAGATGTGAACATTAGTGTTAAATCACATGGTGATGTGAACGAGATTATTGACTCTAGTGCAAGTGGGAGACTGAAGGAAATATGCCCTAGAGGCAATAATAAAGTTATTATTTATTTCCTTATATCATGATAAATGTTTATTATTCATGCTAGACTTGTATTAACCAGAAACATGATACATGTGTGAACACATAGACAAACATATTGTCACTAGTATGCCTCTACTAGACTAGCTCATTAATCAAAAATGGTTATGTTTCCTAACCATAGACATGAGTTGTCATTTGATTAACGGGATCACATCATTAGTAGAATGATATGATTGACATGACCCATTCCGTTAGCTTAGCACTTGATCGTTTAGTATGTTGCTATTGCTTTCTTCATGACTTATACATGTTCCTACAACTATGAGATTATGCAACTCCCGTTTACCGGAGGAACACTTTGTGTGCTACCAAACGTCACAACGTAACTGGGTGATTATAAAGGAGCTCTACAGGTGTCTCCAAAGGTACATGTTGAGTTGGCATATTTTGAGATTAGGTTTTGTCACTCCGATTGTCGGAGAGGTATCTCTGGGCCCTCTCGTTAATGCACATCACTATAAGCCTTGCAAGCGATGTAGCTAATGAGTTAGTTACGGAATGATGCATTACATAACGAGTAAAGAGACTTACCGGTAACGAGATTGAACTAGGTATTGAGATACCAACGATCGAATCTCGGGCAAGTAACATACCGATGACAAAGGGAACAACGTATGTTGTTATGCGGTTTGACCGATAAAGATCTTCATAGAATATGTAGAGCCAATATGAGCATCCAGGTTCCGCTATTGGTTATTGACCGAAAATATGTTTCGGTCATGTCTACATTGTTCTCGATCCCGTAGGGTCCGCACGCTTAAGGCTTTGATGACAGTTATATTATGAGTTTATGAGTTTTGATGTACCGAAGGAGTTCGGAGTCCCGGATGAGATCGGGGACATGACGAGGAGTCTCGAAATGGTCGAGGCGTAAAGATCGATATATTGGACGACTATATTCGGACATTGGAAAGGTTCCGAGTGATTCGGGTATTTTTTCGGAGTACCGGAGAGTTACGGGAATTCGCCAGGGAGTATATGGGCCTTATTGGGCCATACGGGAATAGAGCAGAGAGGCCAAAAGGAAGGAGGCCTGCGCCCCCCCTCTGGTCCAAATTGGACAAGGGGTGCAGCCCCCTTTTCCTTTTCCCTCTCCTCCTCTTTCCTTCTCTCCAACTCCAACAAGGAAAGGAGGAGTCCTACTCTCGGTGGGAGTAGGACTCCCCCCTTGGCGTGCCCTCCTCTTGGCCGGCCGCCTCCCCCCTTGCTCCTTTATATACGGTGGCAGGGGGCACCTCTAGACACAACAACAATTGATCCCTTGGATCTCTTAGCCGTGTGCGGTGCCCCCCTCCACCGTAGTCCTCCTCGATAATATTGTAGCTGTGCTTAGGCAAAGCCCTGCGACGGTAGAACATCAAGATCGTCACCATGCCGTCGTGCTGACGGAACTCTCCCTCGACACTCGGCTGGATCAGAGTTCGAGGGACATCATCGAGTTGAACGTGTGCCAGAACTCGGAGGTGCCGTAGTTTCGGTGCTTGATCGGTCGGGCCGTGAAGACGTACGACTACATCAACCGCGTTGTTCTAACGCTTCTGCTTTCGGTCTACGAGGGTACGTGGGCAACACTCTCCCCTCTCGTTGCTATGCATCACCATGATCTTGCGTGTGCGTAGCTAAATTTTTTGAAATTACTACGTTCCCCAACATGTCCCTTCTCTCTTTTTCTCTCATTTTTATTTTTTTTTCTCTTTTTCTCTTTTCTTTTTTTTCTCTTTTCTTTTTCTTTGGCCTTCTTTTTTTTTCTTTTTGGCCTTTCTCTTTTTTTCTTTTCTTTTCTTTTCTTTCTTTTTGTAAAGTCCGAAGTCTCATCCCGACTTGTGGGGGAATCATAGTCTTCATCATCCTTTCCTCACTAGGACAATGCTGTAATAATGAAGATCATCACACTTTTATGGATTTACAACTCAAAGCTAGAACAAGATATGACTCTATATGAATGCCTCCGGCGGTGTACCGGGATATGCAATGAATCAAGAGTGACATGTATGAAAATTATGAACGTGGCCTTGCCACAAATACAATGTCAACTACATGATCATGCAAAAATCAGTATGACAAAAGTAATGCGTGTCATATGAACGGAACGGTGGAAAGTTGCATGGCAATATATCTCGGAATGGCTATGGAAATGCCATAGTAGGTAGGTATGGTGGCTGTTTTGAGGAAGGAGTATGGTGGGTGTATGGTACCGGCGCAAATTGCACGATACAAGAGAGGCTAGCAATGGTGGAAGGGTGAAAGAGTGCGTATAATCCATGGACTCAACATTAATCAAAAGAACTCATATACTTGTTGCAAAAATTTAGAAGTCAGCAAAAACCAAAGTACTACACGCATGCTCCTAGGGGGATAGATTGGTAGGAAAAGACCATCGCTCGTCCCCGACCGCCACTCATAAGGAAGACAATCAATAAATAAAATTGTGCTCCAACTTCATCACAAAGCGGTTCACCATAGGTGCATGCTACGGGAATCACAAGCTTCAACACAAGCATTCTTTAAATTCATAATCACCCAACTAGCATGACTTTAATATCACTACCTTCATATCTCAAAACAATTATCAAGCATCAAATTGATCATAGCATCCAATTCACTTTCTATGATAGTTTTTATTATACCCAACTTGGATGCTCATCATTCTAGGACCAACTTTATGATCATAGCAAATACCATGTTGTTCTAAAAACTCTCAAAATAATATAAGTGAAGCATGAGAGACTAGCAATTTATTCAAAATTAAGACACCACCGTGCTCTAAAAGATATAAGTGAAGCACTAGAGCAAAAACTATCAAGCTCAAAAGATATAAGTGAAGCACATAGAGTATTCTAGCAAATTCTAATCAAATAGGCTTCTCCCAAAAGGTGTGTACAGCAAGGATGATTGTGGTGAACTAAAAAGCAAAGACTAATATAATACACGACGCTCCAAGCAAAACACATATCATGTGGCGAATAAAAATATAGCTCCAAGTAAAGTTACCAATGAACGAAGACGAAAGAGGGGATGCCTTCCCGGGGCATCCCCAAGCTTAGGCTTTTGGCTATTCTTGAATATCTTGGGGTGCCATGGGCATCCCCAAGCTTAGTCTCTTGCCACTCCGTATTCCATAGTCCATAAAAGCTTTACCAGAAACTTAAAAACTTCACAACACAAAACTTAACAGGAAATCTTATAAGCTCCGTTAGTGAAAGAAAACAAAACCACCACATAAGGTACTGCCATGAACTCATTCTTTATTTAATTTGGTGTTAAACCTACTGTATTCCAACTTCTTTATGGTTCATAGACTGATTTACTAGCCATTGATGCATTGAAATAAGCAAACAACACATGAAAAAAAAAGAATCTGTCAATAACAGAACAGTCTGTAGCAATCTGTAACTAATGCAAACTTCTGGAACTCTAAAAATCCTACCAAAATAGGAACACCTGGAAAATTTGTCTATTGAACAGCATCAAAAGAATCAATGCAAAGTCACGTTCCTGTGATTTAACAAAATTATATTCGTGCGTGCAAAGTTTCTGTTTTTCAGCAGAATCAAATCAACTATCATCGTAGGTTATCCTATAGGTTCTACTTGGCACAAACACTAATTAAATGATAAAAACACATCTAACAAGAAGGTATATGCAAGATTTATTAAATAAAAACAAGGAAAAATATTGGGTTGCCTCCCAACAAGCGCTTTTCTTTAAAGCCTTTTTTAGCTAGGCATTGAGATTTCAATGATGCTCACATGAAAGACAAGAATTGAAGCACAAAGAGAGCATCATAAAACATGTGACAAACACATCTAAGTCTAATATACTTCCTATGCATAGGCATATTATAAGCAAACAAATTTGCAAAGCAAGCAAAAACTAGTATACGCAAGGAAGAAGAAAGAGACGGTAGCAATGTCAACATGACGAGAGGTAATTTAATAAGATAAAAATTTCTACGACCATATTTTCCTCTCTCATAATAATTACATGTAGGATCATAGGAAAATTCAACAAAATAGCTATCACAAAACATATTCTCAAAATGATCCACATGCATGCAAAGTTGACACTCTTCCAAGATAGTGGGATTAACATTAACTAAAGTCATGACCTTTCCGAACCCACTTTTATCAAAAATATCATAAGATTGAACATACTCCAAATATGTGGGATCTAAAGTTGACACTCTTCCAAACCCACTTTCAATATTGTTGCAAACATTATTATGAATCTCATATTCATCATGTGGCTTAAATAAATTTTCAAGGTTACAAGAAGAATCACCCCAATCATGATCATTGAAACAAGTAGTAGACGTAGCAAAACTAGCATCCCCAAGCTTAGGGTTTTGCATATTATTAGCACAATTGACATCAAGAGAATTTATAGTAAAATCATTGCAATCATGCTTTTTATTCAAAGAGTTATCGTGAATCCCTTCATAAATTTCTTCATCATAATTTTCAGATTCACATATTTCAACCAAAGCTTTATAAAGATAATCTAGTGCACAAAACTCACTAGCAATTGGTTCATCATAATTGGATCTCTTAAAAAGATTAGCAAGCGGATGAGGAACCATAGATCTTAGGTTCTCTGTTTAGCAATAAATAAGCATCTAATCCAACCAAACGAGCAAATGAAAGGGCAAGCAACAGAGAGAGGAGAAGATTGGGAAAGAGAGGGCAAATAAAACGGCAAGGGTGAAGTGGGGGAGAGGAAAACGAGAGGCAAATGGCAAATAATGTAAATGCGAGGGAGATGGGTTTGTGATGGGTACTTGGTATGTCTTGACTTGAGCGAAGACTTCCCCGACAACGGCGCCAGAAATCCTTCTTGCTATGTCTTGAGCTTGCGTTGGTTTTCCTCGAAGAGGAGAGGGTGATGCAGCAAAGTGCAGCGTAAGTATTTCCCTCAGTTTTGAGAACCAAGGTATCAATCCAGTAGGAGGCTCCTCAAAAGTCCCACGCACCTACACAAAGAAACTGAGAACTTGCAACCAATGCAATAAAGGGGTTGTCAATCCCTTCACGGCCACTTGCGAAAGTGAGATCTAATAAAGATAGTATGATAAGATAAATATGTTTTTGGTATTTTATAATATAGATGCAAAAAGTAAAGATGCAAATAAAGTAGATTGAAAGCAAATATGATAAGAGATAGACCCGGGGGCCATAGGTTTCACTAGTGGCTTCTCTCAAGATAGCATAAGTATTACGGTGGGTGAACAAATTACTGTCGAGCAATTGATAGAAAAGCGCATAGTTATGAGATTATCTAGGCATGATCATGTATATAGGCATCACGTCCATAACAAGTAGACCAACTCCTGCCTGCATCTACTACTATTACTCCACACATCAACCGCTATCCATCATGCATCTAGAGTATTAAGTTCATAAGAACAGAGTAACGCATTAAGCAAGATGACATGATGTAGAGGGATAAACACATGCAATATGATATAAACCCCATCTTGTTATCCTTGATGGCAACAATAAAATACGTGTCTTGCACCCTTTCTGTCACTGGGTAAGAACACCGCAAGATTGAACCCAAAGCTAAGCACTTCTCCCATGGCAAGAAAGACCAATCTAGTAGGCCAAACCAAACTGATAATTCGAAGAGACTTGCAAAGATAACTCAATCATACATAAAAGAATTCAGAGAAGATTCAAATATTATTCATAGATAAACTTGATCATAAACCCACAATTCATCGGATCTCGACAAACACACCGCAAAAATAGATTACATCGAATAGATCTCCACAAGAGAGGGGGAGAACATTGTATTGAGATCCAAAAAGAGAGAAGAAGCCATCTAGCTAATAACTATGGACCCGTAGGTCTGTGGTAAACTACTCACAACTCATCGGAGGGGCAAGGATGTTGATGTAGAGGCCCTCTGTGGTTGCTTCCCCCTCTGATAGAGTGCCGGCAAGGGCTCCAAGATGGGATCTCGCGGATACAGAAGGTTACGGCAGTGGAAATTGTGTTTCGTGGTGCTCCTGGATGTTTTCGGGGTACATAGGTATATATAGGAGGAAAAAGTACGTCGGTGGCCGCCCGAGGGGCCCACGAGA
>NC_041389.1:149770817-149903363 GCF_002162155.2 Triticum dicoccoides | reverse complement strand
CAAGCTCTCTGGATCGATTTGTTCCAAAAATAACGCCCCCGAAGGTTTCATTCCGTTTGGACTCCGTTTGATATTCCTTTTCTTCGAAATACTGAAATAGGCAAAAAAACAGCAATATGGGCTGGGCCTCCGGTTAGTAGGTTAGTCCCAAAAATGATATAAATGTGTAAAAGCCCATAAACATCCAAAAGAGGTAATATAATAGCATGGAACAATCAAAAATTATAGATACGTTGGAGACGTATCAGCGTGAGCCATGGATATAGCACTATGGGTGGAATAGAATATGATGATGGAGGTTGTATGGAGAAGACAAAAAAGGAAGAAAGTCTCATGTTAACGAGGCTAATCAACAAGCTATGGAGATGCCCATCAATTGATGTCAACATGAGGAGTAGGGATTGCCATGCAACGGATGCACTAGAGCTATAAATGTATGAAAGCTCAACAAAATAAACTAGTGGATGTGCATCCAACTTGCTTGCTCACGAAGACCTAGGGCATTTTGAGGAAGCCCATCGTAGGAATATACAAGCCAAGTTCTATAATGAAAAATTCCCACTAGTATATGAAAGTGACAACATAAGAGACTTTCTATATGAAGAACATGGTCCTACTTTGAAGCACAAGTGTGGAAAAGGATAGTAACATTGCCCCCTTTTTTATTTTTATTTTTATTTTTTTGGGCCTTTCTTTTTCTTCTTTGGCCTTTCCTTTTTTTTCTTTTTTTCTTTGGCCTTTTTTTGGCCTTTCTTTTTTTCCTTTTTTTATTTGGGGACAATGCTTTAATAGTGATGATCATCACACTTATATTTATTTACAACTCATGAATTATAACTCAAAACTAGAACAAGATATGACTCTATATGAATGCCTCCGGCAGTGTACCGGGATGGGCAATGAATCAAGAGTGACATGTATAAAGAAATTATGCATGGTGGCTTTGCCACAAATACGATGTCAACTACATGATCATGCAAGGCAATATGACAATGATGATGCGTGTCGTGATGATGAATGGAACGGTGGAAAGTTGCATGGCAATATATCTCAGAATGGCTATGGAAATGCCATAATAGGTAGGTATGGTGGCTATTTTGAGGAAGATATAAGGAGGTTTATGTGTGATAGAGTGTGTCATATCATGGGGTTTGGATGCACCGGTGAAGTTTGCACCAACTCTCAAGGTGAGAAAGGACAATGCACGGTACCGAAGGGGCTAGCAATGATGGAAGGGTAAGAGTGCATATAATCCATGGACTCAACATTAGTCATAAAGAACTCATATACTTATTGCAAAAATCTACAAGTCATCAAAAACCAAGCACTGCGCGCATGCTCCTAGGGGATAGATTGGTAGGAAAAGACAATCGCTCGTCCCCGAGCGCCACTCATAAGGATGACAATATAAGAACACCTCATATTTCAAATTTGTTACACAATGGTTACCATACGTGCATACTATAGGACTTGCCAACTTCAACACAAGCATTATTTAAATTCACAATTACCCAACTAACATGACTCTAATATCACCACCTCCATATCTCAAAACAACTATCAAGTATCAAATTGATCATAGCATCCAATTCACTTCCTATGATAGTTTTTATTATACCCAACTTGGATGCCCATCATTTTAGGACCAATTTTATAACCATAGCAAATACCATGCTGTTCTAAAAGATTATCAAAATAATATAAGTGAAGCATGAGAGATTACCAATTTCTACAAAATCAAGCCACCGCCGTGCTCTAAAAGATATAAGTGAAGCACTGGAGCAAAACTATCTAGCTCAAAAGATATAAGTGAAGCACATAGAGTATTCTAATAAATTCCAATCAAGTGGGTTTCTCCCAAAAGGTGTGTACAGCAAGGATGATTGTGGTAAACTAAAAAGCAAAACCTAATATCACACAAGACGCTCCAAATAAAACACATATCATGTGGCGAATAAAAATATAGCTCCAAGTAAAGTTACCGATAGACGAAGACGAAAGAGGGGATGCCTTCCGGGGCATCCCCAAGCTTAGGATTTTGGTTATCCTTGAATATCTTGGGGTGCTATGGGCATCCCGAATCTTAGACTCTTGCCACTCCTTATTCCATAGTCCATCAAATCTTTACCCAAAACTTGAAAACTTCACAACACAAAACTCAACAGGAAATCTCATAAGCTCCGTTAGTGCAAGAAAGAAAAACCACCACATAAGGTACTGTAATGAACTCATTCTTTATTTATATTGGTGTTAAACCTACTGTATTCCAACTTCTCTATGGTTCATACGCACCGATACTAGCCATAGGTGCACCAAAATAAGAAAACACCACACGAAAACAGAATCTGTCAAAAACAGAACAGTCTGTAGCAATATGTAATTTTAGAATACTTCTGGAACTCTAAAAATCCTACCAAAATAGGAAGTCCTGGGAAATGTGTATATGATCTACAGAAGAACGAATTAATGCAAAAGAACGTTTCTGTGAATTACTAAAATTATTTTCGTGCATGCAGAAGTTTCTGTTTTTCAGCAGATTCAAATTAACTATCACCGTAGGTTATCCTATAGGTTCTACTTGGCACAAACACTAATTAAAACATGAAAACACATCTAAACAGAAGCTATATGAAATATTTATTACTAAACAGAAGCAAAAAGCAAGGAACTAAAATAAAATTGGGTTGCCCCCCAACTAGCGCCATCGTTTAACGCCCCTAGCTAGGCATAAAAGCGAGGATAGATCTAAGTAGTGCCATCTTTGGCAGTCAATTCTTCAATAGAGCACTTATAACCCTTAGGAGTTTCTTTATTTTTAGCAATGATTAAACTCCTAGGCAAGAAATCAAGAAATTCATTCGAAGCAAAAGGTTCCTTTATGATAGAGAGACAATTGGGGTGAACACTTAATGATTTGAGATCCGCATTTTCCTTACTAGAAGATTCACCCTTATTTTTAGGAACATAAATAAATTTGGCAGTTTTGGTAGGAGGAGTTGGAGTCTTTTTCACGGATGAAAAGGCCGACCCTAAGTTGGTAATAATATCCTCAAGTTTACCGATTCTCGTAGAGTCTAGATCTATTCTTTCATTAACTATAGGTTCTTTCTCTTTAAAATTATTCAAAGTAACTCCAGCCCTAGATCCATATTGGGTAATTTGGTTATGGATCTTTTTATCCAAATTTTCAATCAACTCAACAGTGGCAACCTTATTTTCAATAATTTCAAGCCTTTGCATCACATGTTCCAAAGTTAAAATAGTTCCATTAACCAAAAGAGGTGGTGGGCCAAACAAATCTAACATAGCATTATAAGCATCAAAAGTGACTACTCAAGAAATTCCCTCCGGTAATGGTATCAAGAATGCATCTATTCCAAGGAGTAATGCCTACATAAAAATTGCGAAGAAGGACGGAAGTAGAGAGCTTCCTAGTAGGTCTATTTTGAGCATTGCAAATTCTACGCCAAGCATCTTTTAGATTTTCTCCCCCCTTTGTTTAAAATTGAGAACTTCATGTTCGGGAGTAATAACGAGGATAGGAGGACTAGCCATGGCAACGAGATAAACGTTCTAACACACGGGCACACAAAAGGCAAGCGAAAGAGAGAGGAGATTGGGAAAGAGAGGGCGAATAAAACGGCAAGGGTGAAGTGGGGGAGAGGAAAACGAGAGGCAAATGCCAAATAATGTAATGCGAGGAAGATGAGTTTGTGATGGGTACTTGGTATGTCTTGACTTGAGCGAAGACCTCCCCGACAATGGCGCCAGGAATCCTTCTTGCTACGTCTTGAGCTTGCATTGGTTTTCCTTGAAGAGGAAAGGGTGATGCAGCAAAGTAGCGTAAGTATTTCCCTTAGTTTTTGAGAACCAAGGTATCAATCCAGTAGGAAGCTCCTCAAAAGTCCCACGCACCTACACAAACAAACAAGAACCTCGCGACCAACGCAGTAAAGGGGTTGTCAATCCCTTCACGGCCACTTGCGAAAGTGAGATCTGATAGAGATAATATGATAAGATAAATATTTTTGGTATTTTTATGATATAAATTGGAAAGTAAAAGATGTAAATAAAAGTAGATGGAAAACTTATATGATAAAAAATAGACCCGGAGGCCATAAGTTTCACTAGTGGCTTCTCTCAAGATAGCATAAGTATTACGATGGGTCAACAAATTACTATGAAGCAATTGATAGAGAAGCGCATAGTTATGAGATTATCTAGGCATGATCATGTATATATGCATCACGTCCGTGACAAGTAGACCGAAACGATTCTGCATCTACTACTATTACTCCACACATCGACCGACTCCTGCCTGCATCTAGAGTATTAAGTTCATGAAGAATAGAGTAACGCATTAAGAAAGATGACATGATGTAGAGGGATAAACTCATGCAATATGATATAAACCCCATCTTTTTATCCTTGATGGCAACAATACAATACGTGCCTTGCTGCCCCTGCTGTCACTGGGAAAGGACACCGCAAGATTGAACCCAAAGCTAAGCACTTCTCCCATTGCAAGAAAGATCAATCTAGTAGGCCAAACCAAACTGATAATTCGAAGAGACTTGCAAAGATAACCAATCATACATAAAAGAATTCAGAGGAGATTCAAATATTTCTCATAGACAAACTTGATCATAAACCCACAATTCATCGAATTTCGACAAACACACCGCAAAAAGAGTTACATCGAATAGATCTCCAAGAAGATCGAGGAGAACTTTGTATTGGGAATCAAAGAGAGAGAAGAAGCCATCTAGCTAATAACTATGGACCCGAAGGTCTATGGTAATCTACTCACAACTCATCGGAGAGGCCTTGGAGATGATGTAGAGGCCCTCCGTGGTCGATTCCCCCTCGGCGGAGCACTGACGAAGGCTCCAAGGTGGGATCTCACGGATACAGAAGGTTGTGGCGGTGGAAATAGTTTTTCGTGGTGCTCCTGGATGTTTTCGGGGTACGTGGGTATATATAGGAGGAAGAAGTAGGTCGGTGGACGCTCAAGGGGCCCACGAGGGTGAGGGGCATGTTGGGGAACGTAGCAGAAATTCAAAATTTTCCTACGTGTCACCAAGATCTATCTATGGAGAAACCAGCAACGAGGGGAAGGAGAGTGCATCTACATACCCTTGTAGATTGCTAAGTGGAAGCGTTCAAGAGAACGGGGTTGAAGGAGTCGTACTCGTCGTGATCCAAATCACCGGAGATCCTAGTGCCGAACGGACGACACCTCCGCGTTCAACACACGTACAGCCCGGTGACGTCTCCCATGCCTTGATCCAGCAAGGAGAGAGGGAGAGGTTGAGGAAGACTCCATCCAGCAGCAGCACAACGACGTGGTGGTGGTGGAGGAGCGTGGCAATCCTGGAGGGCTTCGCCAAGCGCCTGCGGGAGAGGAGGAGGTGTCACGGGAGGGAGGGAGGCGCCAGGGCTTCTGGTATGGATGCCCTCCCTCCCCTCCACTATATATAGGGGCAAGGGAGAGGGGGGAGGCGCAGCCTTGCCCCTTCCTCCAAGGAAGGGGTGCGGCCAAGAGGGGGGGGGAGGAGTCCATCCTCCCCAAGGCACCTCGGAGGTGCCTTCCCCCTTGAGGACTCTTCCCTCCCCAAGTTTCCTTGGAGCATGGGCCTCTTGGGGCTGGTGCCCTTGGCTCATATAGGCCAAGGCGCACCCCTACAGCCCATGTGGCCCCCCCGGGGCAGGTGGACCCCCCCGGTGGACCCCCGGACCCCTTTCGGCACTCCCGGTACAATACCGATAAAGTGCGAAACTTTTCCGGCGACCAAAACAGGACTTCCCATATATAAATCTTTACCTCGGACCATTCCAGAACTCCTCGTGACGTCTGGGATCTCATCCGGTACTCTGAACAACATTCGGTAACCACATACAAACTTCCTTTATAACCCTAGCGTCATCGAACCTTAAGTGTGTAGACCCTACGGGTTCGGGAGACATGTAGACATGACCGAGATGACTCTCCGGTCAATAACCAACAGCGGGATCTGGATACCCATGTTGGCTCCCACATGTTCCACGATGATCTCATCGGATGAACCACGATGTCAAGGACTCAATCGATCCCGTATACAATTCCCTTTGTCCAACGGTATTGTTCTTGCCCGAGATTCGATCGTCGGTATACCGATACCTTGTTCAATCTCGTTACCGGCAAGTCTCTTTACTCGTTCCGTAACACATCATCCCGTGATCAACCCCTTGGTCACATTGTGCACATTCTGATGATGTCCTACCGAGTGGGCCCAGAGATACCTCTCCGTTTACACGGAGTGACAAATCCCAGTCTCGATTCGTGCCAACCCAACAGACACTTTCGGAGATACCTGTAGTGCACATTTATAGCCACCCAGTTACGTTGTGACGTTTGGTACACCCAAAGCATTCCTATGGTATCCGGGAGTTGCACAATCTCATGGTCTAAGGAAAAGATACTTGACATTAGAAAAGCTTTAGCATACGAACTACACGATCTTTGTGCTAGGCTTAGGATTGGGTCTTGTCCATCACATCATTCTCCTAATGATGTGATCCCGTTATCAACGACATCCAATGTCCATAGCTAGGAAACCATGACTATCTGTTGATCACAACGAGCTAGTCAACTAGAGGCTCACTAGGGACATATTGTGGTCTATGTATTCACACGTGTATTATGATTTCCGGATAATACAGTTATAGCATGAATAAAAGACTATTATCATGAACAAAGAAATATAATAATAACACTTTTATTATTGCCTCTAGGGCATATTTCCAACAGTCTCCCACTTGCACTAGAGTCAATAATCTAGTTGACATCACCATGTGATTAACACTGACAGGTCACATCACCATGTGACCAACATCCAAAGAGTTTACTAGTGTCATTAAACTAGTTCACATCATCATGTGATTAAGACTCAATGAGTTCAGGGGTTTGATCATGTTGTGCTTGTGAGAGAGGTTTTAGTCAACGGGTCTGCAATATTCAGATCCGTATGTACTTCGCAATTCTCTATGTCATATTGTAAATGCTACTTCCACGCTCCACTTGGAGCTATTCCAAATGGTTGCTTCACTATATGTATCCGGTTTGCTACTCAGAGTCATTCGGATAGGTGTTAAAGCTTGCATCGACATAACCCTTTACGCTGAACTCTTTATCACCTCCATAATCGAGAAACATGTCCTTATTACTCCAAGGACAATTTTGACCGCTATCTAGTGATCTACTCCTTGATCACCTTTGTACTCTCTTGCCAGATATGTAGCAAGGCACACAACCGGTGCGGTACTTAGCATAGCATACTATAGAGCCTACGTCTAAAGCATAGGGGACGACCTTCGTCCTTTCTCTCTTTTCTGCCGTGGTCGAGCTTCAAGTCTTAACTTCATACCTTACTACTCAGGCAAGAACTCCTTCTTTGACTGATCCATCTTGAACACCTTCAAGATCATGTCAAGGTATGCGCTCATTTTGAAAGTACCATTAAGCGTTTTGATCCATCCTCATAGATCTTCATGCTCAATGTTCAAGTAGCTTAATCCAGGTTTTCCCTTGAAAAACACCTTTTAAACAACCCTATATGCTTTCTAGAAATTCTACATCATTTCTGATCATCATTATGTTAACAACATATACTCATCAGAAATTCTATAGTGCTCCCACTCACTTCTTTGGAAATACAAGTTTCTCATAAACTTTGTATAAACCCAAAATCTTTGATCATCTCATCAAAGCATACATTCCAACTCCGAGATGCTTACTCCAGTCCTTAGAAGGATTGCTGGAGCTTTGCATACTTATTAGCATCTTTCAGAATTGACAAAACCTTCCGGTTTGTATCACATACAACCTTTCCTCAAAACAACGTCGAGGAAACAATGTTTTGACATCCTATCTGCAAGATTTCATAAATAATGCAGTAATCGCTAATATAATTCCAACAGACTCTTAACATCGCTACGAGTGAGAAAGTCTCATCGTAGTCAACTCCTTGAACTTGTCGGGAAACATCTTAACGACAAGTCGAGCTTTCTTAATGGTGACATTTACCATCATTGTCCGTCTTCCTTTTTAAAATCCATCTGTACTCAATAGCCTTACGACCATCAAGTAGTTCTTCCAAAGTCTACACTTTGTTTTCATACATGGATCCTCTCTCAGATTTTATGGCCTCGAGCCATTTATCGGAATCCGGGCCCACCATCGCTTCTCCATAGCTTGTAGGTTCATTGTTGTCTAGCAACATGACTTCAAGACAGGATTACCGTACCACTCTGAAGTGGTATGCATCCTTGTCACCCTGCGAGGTACGGTAGTGACTTGATCCAACACTTCATGATCACTATCATAAGCTTCTACTTCAATTGGTGTAGGTGCCACAGGAACAACTTCCTATGCCCTGCTACACACTAGTTGAAGTGACGGTTCAGTAACCTCATCAAGTCTCCACCATCCTCCCACTCAACTCTTTCGAGAGAAACCTTTCCTCGAGAAAGGACCCGATTCAAGAAACAATCCCTTATTGCTTTCGGATTTGAGACAGGAGGTATACCCAACTGTTTTGGGTGTCCTATGAAGATGCATTTATCCGCTTTGGGTTCGAGCTTATCAGCCTGAAACTTTTTCACATAAGCGTCGCAGCCCCAAACTTTTAAGAAACGACAACTTAGGTTTCTCTAAACCATAATTCATACGGTGTCATCTCAATGGAATTACGTGGTGCCCTATTTAAAGTGAATGTGGTTGTCTCTAATGCCTAACCCATGAACAATAGTGGTAATTCGATAAGAGACATCATGGTACGCACCATATCCAATAGGGTGCAACTATGATGTTCGGACACACCATCACACTATGGTGTTCCAGGCGGTATTAATTGCAAAACAGTTTCCACAATGTCTTAATTGTGTGCCAAAACTCGTAACTCAGATATTCATCTCTATGATCATATCATAGACATTTTATCCTCTTGTCACAATGATCTTCTACTTCACTCTGAAATTACTTGAACCTTTCAATAATTCAGACTCGTGATTCATCAAGTAAATATACCCAACATCTACTCAAATCATCTGTGAATTAAGAACGTAACGATATCCACCACATGCCTCAGCACTCATTGGATTGCACACATCAAAATGCATTACTTCCAACAAGTTGCTTTCTAGTTCCATTTTACTGAAAACGAGGCTTTCAGTCATCTTGCCCATGTGGTATGATTTGCATGTCTCAAGTGATTCAAAATCAAGTGAGTTCAAACGGTCCATTTGCATGTAGTTTCATGCATATACACCAATAGACATGGTTCGCATGTCTCAAACTTCTCAAAAACGAGTGAGCCCAAAGATCCATCAACATGGAGCTTCTTCATGCGTTTTATACCGATATGACTTACGTGGCAGTGCCACAAGTATTTGGTACTATCATTACTATCTTTTGGCATGAACATGTGTATCACTACGATCGAGATTCAATGAACCATTCATTTTAGGTGCAAGACCATTGAAGGTATTATTCAAATAAACAGAGTAACCATTATTCTCCTTAAATGAATAACCGTATCGCGATAGACATAATCCAATCATGTCTATGCTCAACGCAAACACCAAATAACCATTATTTAGGTTTAACACCAATCTCGATGGTAGAGGGAGCGTGCGATGCATGATCATATCAACATTGGAAACACTTCCAACACATACCGTCAGTTCACCTTTATCTAGTCTCCGTTTATTCCGTAGCTCTTTTATTTCGAGTTACTAACACTTACCAACTGCACTGGTATCTTAATACCCTGGTGCTACTAGGAGTACTAGTAAAGTACACATTAACATAATGTATATCCAATATACTTCTATCGACCTTGCCAGCCTTCTCATCTACCAAGTATCTAGGGTAATGCTGCTCCAGTGGCTGTTCCCTCATTACAGAAGCACTTAGTCTCGGGTTTGGGTTCAACCTTGGGTTTCTTCACTAGAGCAACAGCTGATTTGCCGTTTCATGAAGTATCCCTTCTTGCCCTTGCCCTTCTTGAAACTAGTGGTTTCACCAACCATCAACAATTGATGCTCCTTCTTGATTTCTACTTTCGCGATGTCAAAGAACGTGAATACCTCAAGGATCATCATCTCTATCCTTGATATGTTATAGTTCATCAGGAAGCTCTAGCATCTTGGTGGCAATGACTTTGGGGAAATATCACTATCTCATCTGGAAGATCAACTCCCACTTGATTCAAATGATTGTTGTACTCAGACAATCTGAGCACAAGCTCAACAATTGAGCTTTTCTCCCTTAGTCTGCAGGCTAAGAAAATCGTCGGAGGTCTTATACCTCTTGACGTGAGCATGAGCCTGAAATCCCAATTTCAGCCCTCGAAACATCTCATATGTTTCGCGACATTTCAAAACGTCTTCGGTGCCTCAACTCTAAACCGTTTAACTGAACTATCACGTAGTTATCAAAATGTGTATGTCAGATGTTCGCAACATCCACAGACAACGTTCGAGGTTCAACACACCGAGCGGTGCATTAAGGACATAAGCCTTCTATGAAGCAATGAGGACAATCCTCAGTTTACGGACCTAGTCCGCATAATTGCTACTATCAACTTTCAACTAATTTTTCTCTAGGAACATATCTAAACAGTAGAACTGAAGCGCGAGCTACGACATAATTTGCGAAGACCTTTTGACTATGTTCAGGATAATTAAGTTCATCTTATGAACTCCCACTCAGATAGACATCCCTCTAGTCATCTAAGTGATTACATGATCCGAGTCAACTAGGCCGTGTCCGATCATCACGTGAGACGGACTAGCCAACGTCGGTGAACATCTTCATGTTGATCGTATCTTCTATACGACTCATGCTCGACCTTTCGGTCTTCTGTGTTCCGAGGCCATGTCTATGCACATGCTAGGCTCGTCAAGTTAACCCTAAGTGTTTTGCATGTGTAAAACTGTCTTACACCCGTTGTATGTGAACGTAAGGATCTATCACACCCGATCATCACGTGGTGCTTCGAAACGACGAACTGTAGCAACGGTGCACAGTTAGGGGAGAACACTTCTTGAAATTTTAATGAGGGATCATCTTATTTACTACCGTCATTCTAAGCAAATAAGATGTATAAACATGATAAACATCACATGCAATCAAATAATAGTGACATGATATGGCCAATATCATATAGCTCCTTTGATCTCCATCTTGGGGCTCCATGATCATCATCGTCACCGGCATGACACCATGATCTCCATCATCATGATCTCCATCATCGTGCCTTCTTGAAGTTGTCTCATCATCTATTACTTCTACTACTATGGCTAACGCTTTAGCAATAAAGTAAAGTAATTACATGACGTTTAAGTTGACACGCAGGTCATAAATAAATAAAGACAACTCCTATGGCTCCTGCCGGTTGTCATACTCATCGACATGCAAGTCGTGATTCCTATTACAAGAACATGATCAATCTCATACATCACATATATCATTCATCACATCCTTTTGGCCATATCACATCACATAGCATACCCTGCAAAAACAAGTTAGACGTCCTCTAATTGTTGTTTGCATGTTTTACGTGGCTGCTATGGGTTTCTAGCAAGAACATTTCTTTCCTACGCAAAACCACAACGTGATATGCCAATTGCTATTTACCCTTCATAAGGACCCTTTTCATCGAATCCGATCCGACTAAAGTAGGAGAGACAGACACCCGCTAGCCACCTTATGCAACTAGTGCATGTCAGTCGGTGGAACCTGTCTCACGTAAGAGTACGTGTAAGGTCGGTCCGGGCCGCTTCATCCCACGATGCCGCCGAATCAAGATAAGACTAGTAACGGCAAGCATATTGAACAAAATCAACGCCCACAACTACTTTGTGTTCTACTCGTGCATAGAAACTACGCATAAACCTGGCTCTGATACCACTGTTGGGGAACGTAGCAGAAATTCAAAATTTTCCTACGTGTCACCAAGATCTATCTATGGAGAAACCAGCAACGAGGGGAAGGAGAGTGCATCTACATACCCTTGTAGATCGCTAAGCGGAAGCGTTCAAGAGAACGGGGTTGAAGGAGTCGTACTCGTCGTGATCCAAATCACCGGAGATCCTAGTGCCGAACGGACGGCACCTCCGCGTTCAACACACGTACAGCCCGGTGACGTCTCCCATGCCTTGATCCAGCAAGGAGAGAGGGAGAGGTTGAGGAAGACTCCATCCAGCAGCAGCACAATGACGTGGTGGTGGTGGAGGAGCGTGGCAATCCTGCAGGGCTTCGCCAAGCGCCTGCGGGAGAGGAGGAGGTGTCACGGGAGGGAGGGAGGCGCCAGGGCTTCTGGTATGGATGCCCTCCCTCCCCTCCACTATATATAGGGGCAAGGGAGAGGGGGGAGGCGCAGCCTTGCCCCTTCCTCCAAGGAAGGGGTGCGGCCAAGAGGGGGGGGAGGAGTCCATCCTCCCCAAGGCACCTCGGAGGTGCCTTCCCCCTTGAGGACTCTTCCCTCCCCAAGTTTCCTTGGCGCATGGGCCTCTTGGGGCTGGTACCCTTGGCCCATATAGGCCAAGGCGCACCCCCTACAGCCCATGTGGCCCCCCCGGGGCAGGTGGACCCCCCCGGTGGACCCCCGGACCCCTTTCGGCACTCCCGGTACAATACCGATAAAGTGCGAAACTTTTCCGGCGACCAAAACATGACTTCCCATATATAAATCTTTACCTCCGGACCATTCCGGAACTCCTCGTGACGTCTGGGATCTCATCCGGTACTCCGAACAACATTCGGTAACCACATACAAACTTCCTTTATAACCCTAGCGTCATCGAACCTTAAGTGTGTAGACCCTACGGGTTCGGGAGACATGTAGACATGACCGAGATGAGTCTCCGGTCAATAACCAACAGCGGGATCTGGATACCCATGTTGGCTCCCACATGTTCCACGATGATCTCATCGGATGAACCACGATGTCAAGGACTCAATCGATCCCGTATACAATTCCCTTTGTCCAAGGGTATTGTACTTGCCCGAGATTCGATCGTCGGTATACCGATACCTTGTTCAATCTCGTTACCGGCAAGTCTCTTTACTCATTCCGTAACACATCATCCCATGATCAACCCCTTGGTCACATTGTGCACATTCTGATGATGTCCTACCGAGTGGGCCCAGAGATACCTCTCCGTTTACACGGAGTGACAAATCCCAGTCTCGATTCGTGCCAACCCAACAGACACTTTCAGAGATACCTGTAGTGCACCTTTATAGCCACCCAGTTACGTTGTGACGTTTGGTACACCCAAAGCATTCCTACGGTATCCGGGAGTTGCACAATCTCATGGTCTAAGGAAAAGATACTTGACATTAGAAAAGCTTTAGCATACGAACTACACGATCTTTGTGCTATGCTTAGGATTGGGTCTTGTCCATCACATCATTCTCCTAATGATGTGATCCCGTTATCAACGACATCCAATGTCCATAGCCAGGAAACCATGACTATCTGTTGATCACAACGAGCTAGTCAACTAGAGGCTCACTAGGGACATATTGTGGTCTATGTATTCACACATGTATTACGATTTCCGGATAATACAGTTATAGCATGAATAAAAGACTATTATCATGAACAAATAAATATAATAATAACACTTTTATTATTGCCTCTAGGGCATATTTCCAACAGGGCATGCCCACCCCTAGGGGGCGCGCCGGGCACCGTCGTGGCCGCCTCGTCTGTTGCTTGAATTCCACTCCAAGTCCCCTGGATTGCTTTTGTTCCAAAAAGATCGTTCCCGAAGGTTTCATTCTGTTTGGACTCCGTTTGATATTCCTTTTCTTCGAAACACTGAAATAGGCAAAAAACAGCAATTCGGGCTGGGCCTCCGGTTAGTAGGTTAGTCCCAAACATGATATAAAAGTGTAAAGTAAAGCCCATAAACATCCAAAACGGGTAATATAATAGCATGGAACAATAAAAAATTATAGATACGTTGGAGACGTATCAATGTTGTTTTAATATTTGAACTTGTGCAACAATTTTTTGTGGTACTGATGTTTTTTTAATAGTTAATCTAGTTGTACTTCCAATAGTTTTTTTGTGGTACTGATGTTGTTTTAATATTTGAACTTGTGCAATATTTTTTTCCTTCTTGGCTTCATATGTTTGTTTTGTTTTTTATATTCATTTAATTAAGCTGTGCCTTCTTTATTTTCATTTACAACCTATTAGTGTTATGAGTCCGGTCAAGTCGGTGAGAGACGATGACGGAAAAGTTGCTTTGGATGAAGGTGACTCACAACAATTGAATATAACTATGTGATGTTCGTTGAGAGAGATTGATGCTTGTGCTCGTTTGCTTGAGAGTCGCCATGTGGCTAGGGTTCATGCAGCTGGTTTTGGTTCCATCTTCAAGTGGAAGGTGAAGTCTAACATTTCCCGCCCTCTGATGGGAGTTTTGTACCTGAAGATAGATCCTGATACGATGAATCTTGACATGGGTGAGGTGAATAAGAAGCTTCGCATCACTAGCGATGGTATACAACAACTATTTGGGTTCCCTCATGGTGGTTGTTTTGCACCAAGGCCGTCAGAGGACAGATATGGTGACACTCTGATGAAGTTAAGATCGGAGCTTGACATTAGCAGGAACAGAGATATCAAGATGAAGGATTTGAGGGATAAGCTCAAGGTGCTTGTCAAGGATCCTAGCAAAGATGACCTTGCTCTAAAAATGTTCTTCATTATTATGTTTATGAAAGTTGCGTTTCCTGGTGCCGCCCCTCGTGTTTCCAGAGAGGCAGCTATGTTTGAGGATCTTGTCATTAAGGACATGGCTAATATGGATTATTGCCAGCTGATGGTTGATGAGCTTAGAAGGGCTGTTATTAGGTACCAAGATGGTGTTACCCTTGGGAAGGCAATCACAGGCTATGTATAGGGCATGTACTAATGTACCTTGATTGCCTTATCCGTGGCAAGATTCCGGAGGTTGACATGCGAGTCCCCCTTATATGTTTCATGGATCAGGACAAGCTTTCCGATATGGCTGATGCAGATTTGATAAGAAGAGGCAAGGCAGATCTAAAGACTTGGGTGTTTGGGAAGCTTCTGGTGAGTTTTATTTCTGTCGTGTCTTTGCAGACCTTTTATTGTTTAGGTATAGCTGATTATGCTGGAGTGAACATGTGTACTGCAGAGTTACCTGTTTATATTTTGTCAGTTCTTAAGCTTTCCGAGGTTTAGGTATAATTTTTAGTACTGTTGTGTCATGTGTGGTTGAACTGAATCTCTTTGTACAACTAATATGTTTGTAAATACTAAAAAATTGGCACTGGCAGTGAGAGCTAGTTAGTATTGTTGATTTAAATCTGTTAATATAACATTTATTTTTCCCTGTGTGTTGCATTTGATTAATTTACTCCTTTTCCCCTTGTTCGTAGTGGAAAACTCAAGAGGAAGTTGTCTTTTTTCGGGTTTATAAACGTCCAGTCCTGGAGATGTCGTCTCAGGTTCCGAAGATTTCATCTCTGCACGGTGAGTCCAGAGATGGCCGTGGTGTTGAGCGTGTTGGTTATGTTCCCCCTAGCCCTAGTAAGGCTAGTACTTCACAGAGGCAGGGTTTTGGTATTGATGTAGCTGTTTCTGCGTTGGGGGCACGCTGAGCATATTTTTATTAATGTGCATTTTGAGCTGGAAAAGGTCCCACTACAGTTGAGCGTCTGAGCTGTATCAACGGTATCCTCCATGACGGTCATTAGTTTAATGCTGAGGAAGCAGTGGACTATATTGAGATGGAGAGAATGTTGATTAGTGATATGCGTGATGGTGCTGCTCAACTAATTGAGAGCTCGGTTCGTTTGTTGAACAACATGAAGCGTTTCAAAACTATGCAAGACTCTCGCTGCAAGCCATATGAAGAAAGTGCCAATGTTTTTATTAGTCAGATTGAGCAGGATGAGGCTGCTGCCACTGCCAGCAGGGCTGGTGATGGTACTAAGGCTAATGTTTCTGACCACCATACAAACGATGTTCGTTTGGAGTCCCCTGTTGTTGAGGTGAGTCAGTCCTTGATGTTTGCATTTTTTACTATGTTGTTCTGCTGTCAGTATTGTAGTTAAACTTTCTCATGTTCATCTGCTTATTAATTTTTTCCATGCAGGAGACCAGTCATGAGGTTGAGGGTGCTGTTGACTGTGGAGTTAATGATCCATCTATTCATAAGAGCAAGGTTATTTTTATTTTTTATTGTATATGTATATATATATATATTTGAATTTTCATGCGCACCACTGTGCCTTACATGTTCATTTTTTTATCCCACACCATTAAGAATTTGTATGTGATATTTACCTTTTGTTAGTGTAGTTTAACTTTTGTTTCTTGTTGCTAATAATAGCAATTTTTTTGCTTCATTACTGTGAATCAGGATCCTGTTGTTGGTGATGAGCCTTGTCCGACCATCGGTGCTGTTCCTTTGAATGGTAGCAGCAGCAACATCAATGGTGTTGCTGTGGATGCTTCTAAGGTTTGTTTTTTGTGCTTGCATTAATTTTATATGAAGTTTTCGCTATTGTTTCTTTGTAGCTGTAAAAGATAGCATGTACAACTCTTGCTGGTTTTTTTGATTGTTAGTTTTGCTCATTTTCTTTCACTTTCTGAATTTTTATTTTTCAGATGACTGATGTTGAGTGCGAGGCTGCCGTTACTATTGGAGGTGATGCTTGTGGTGTTCCATTGAGCAGTGAGCATGATGTTGGTAGCAAAGTTGCTAATGAGGATGTTGATGCTGCCAGCATTCTTGATGCCAAATCGTCTGGTGTTGGTATTGCTAAGAGTAATAATCTTTCTGGTTCTGAAGAATTGCCGCCGAAAAATTTCCCACCTAGAGTCCTTGATTATGGTGATGCATTGCAAGACACCGATGTGTCTAGTGTGGAGGAGGTGCCGTCTGAGGATGATGATTTCATTCTGTCGGTTTCTTCTGGCCCCTTGACGCATGAGGCGCTCCTGTCGTGCCAGGATTTTTTTTCTTCAGACCCTAGATGCGCAACCATATTGTTTTCCTCACAGGATGTTCCGTCGTCAAACCCTGAACGTGCAGGCATATTGCTGTCGTCATAGGAACTCCCGTCATCAAACACTGAAAGTGCAGATAAGGGCTTGTAAGTGAGTTGTTCTTCTCATTTTATGGCATGGTGGCAATGTTTTCTTGTAGTGCTTGAACTTATTTTCTTTTTTCTTTTTTCTGAAAACAGAAGGTGCTAACGTTGCTAAGGTTGGTTCGTTTTTCTTCGCTGTTACGAGGTTGCGCACAAACCGTTCGAAACGGTTAGTGTTTGATTTTGAATGGTTCATTTTTGTCTCCTTTTCTTTTTCTCTCATATGATTATTGTTGTCACTGCTATAGTTTTAATTTCTCTCATCTTTGTGTTTTTCCTTAGTGAAAAGCCGATGTTTCAAAATAGTGAATGCGACGCTAGTGTTGGTTCTGTTGCTAAGGCGTTTGTCCCCACTGGCATGCTCAACTCAGACAGTGCTGATGTTGTTTTATATTCTCTTCGTGAGAAGTACCGGGACACCGACAAGTTGATTGTTCCCAGATGGGTCACGGTGAGTTTTTTTCTTTGTACATAGGATGATAAGTTATTTGTCTATTTCTAACTGTTGTTGTTCTTTTTGTACAACAGACCAAGATCTGTGATGGAAATGTTGATGCCAATGTGTGGCAGTGGTTCACAAGATCTGGGGCTGATGGTTACGACAATGTACGTGACTCATGCTGATGTTTTATGTTTTCCTTTTGTATTGATGAAATATGCATGCTCTTACCTAAACTTGTTGCACTCATGAACTAGAACTGTCATGTTTCTTTTGCAAATAATGAAGGTGGGAATGAACTTGAGTAGCCTGTTTGTTTTTCCATGTACTTAGGAATGATGCGTGCTCTTATTTTAAGCTAAACTTTTTGTAGCAAGAAAGTCGAACTGGTGCGTTTCTTGAAAGTTTGGACAGTGGATATAAACTTTCAGTGCCCCTTTTTTTGTACTGAGTTGTTTGCTCAATTAGAACTTATGATTATCTGGTCTGTTTGGGCTTCTCATTATCAATTTTGCCACTTTTATTTATTGTTTTGGAGGCTTAACATTATTGTTTCATTATAATTATAGTTCTTAAATTTATTTTTCCACTGCTTTTTTTGTCAGCTTCTTTTTCCCACTTCTGATCCACCGTCATTTGTGGGTGGCATGAAGTCTGGTGAAGATGTTGGTCATTGGTGCTTGATTGTTTTGAATTTGTGGTTCCGTCGTTTTGAGTGTCTAGATTCACTCCGCGATGAAACCTGGAGTGTAGATTCTTAAGGAATATGACAGATAATATAAAGAAGCTTTGGAAGGAGTCTAGCCTAGACAGGGCTAAACCGTTCTCGCCGCCGCATGTTGATGGTTTCTCTTGTGAGTTTGTCCGTGTGCCGCAACAGCAAAACAGATGAGTATCCGTTTTTAATGATTTTCATTAGTTGTTTTTGTTGCTGGAATTCGTGATTGTCCAAATTTTGGTTGTATTCCTGTATTTCGAATTTGTAACGTACCCCCTTTTTTTCTTTTGTTAACAGGCATGATTCTGGGTTCTTTATGCTACAAAACTGCAAGACCTATCATTGCCGGGAGGACGGTGTGATTGAAATGTTGGATTACAGCCATGAAGACATTCTTGACATTAGAAAGACTTTGTTGTATACCTGCACAACTAGTGATGTGTTTGATGTTGACTTCCGGGGTTTGTTTGGCATCGAACGTTGTACATATGCTTTACCTTTTGTATTTGTTTCCAGCTTGTACTTCTTTACTAGTACTATGATCAATTCTGTATTTGAACTTACCCATTTTGCGCTCCTTTCTTTTTTTCAGGTGAGTGGCTGGATCTTGGTGAGCATGACTATAGGATCCTTGGCAGCCAGTTCTCGAAGCTCGAGCATGTACCTGTTGATTTGAACTAGGGGCGTTCTCCCGAAAAGACAAGATCTGGTGTTACAAAGGGGCGATTGGGGGCTCTCAAAGATTCTATGGCTGCTTGTGCAGAGAGCCCCTCTACAGCCAAGAATGCCATTGTGCAACTGATAGACATTGATGATGATGCGTTTGACAAGATCACTGGCATGGGAAGAGTCATCAGGAGCGCTGCTACCAAGGGTTTATCTCCCCTTGCTAGAATAGTGGGCCGTAGAGCTGGTGTTGCTTGGAAGGATCCTGCTTTGAATTCTGGCAATGTTACAAGCACGAAGCATGCACCCAGAGATCCTAAAAAGTTTTGCTCCCCTGTGCAGCAACTTCACCCTCATAAATTTCTTCACATGGACAAGGCTCGCAAGTTGTATAATCTGTTGCTTAGTGATGAAGTACGTGAGAAGTATGCCAAGTGAGTATCTCTCTTTATGTTTCTTCTTATTTTCTTCTGTTGTTTCTAACTGCTAGATAACTATGACCTGAACTGCTCATTTTTATATAACTTGAACTGCTCTGAATGCCTTATCTTGCTTGCTCTGCTTATTCTTGTGTGTGCTGCAGGAATGCGTTCTCAATGATACCTCAGCCTGATGATAACATAACTACCTTCACTGGCAAACACATCTGGGAAGTTTATGGACCCGGACAACTGATGGAGGGTGATGTAATGGACTTCCTCATTGATGATTGGAGGCGAGATCCCGAGCGAATTCGCATATGGAAAAAGGATCTTGCTGAGTCCGTATTTCATCATGGTAATGAATCAGATCGTTTGTTTTTGTGAAACAAGAGCGTCTAATTTTTTATGAGTTTTTAAAATACTTTCCTTGTTGATCCTTTCCCCCTGTATATTTCTTTTTGGCTTTTCGCAGGTTGTGCTTGACTGTGCGTTTTATGGTGATGAAGATAAAGAGTTTAATGTGGAGAGTGCAGCGAGAGATTTCAAGAGCTATGTTCAAGATGGGGAAGACTTGCTCAGTGTTGACCTTGTGAGATCTACTAGCTAATTTTTTGGTTTTATTTATTTGGTGTGATGCTGGTTTTTATTTTGAATATTTTAATATCTCTTTTTGGTGATTTTTTTAGGTTATGCTGCCTCTATTTAAAACTATGGTTTTATCAAAGGATTTGAAAGTGAACCACTTTTCCTTATATGTCATGAATCGGTACGGAAGTACCATTGACATCCTTGACCCTTTACCTTATCCTAAGAACCACCGTCCTTCAAAGAACACCTATCACAAAGACTGTGAGAAGATTGTGAGTGATATTTTATTATCTGAACTAGATTAATTTCCCCCCCTCTTGTTTCTGCTTTTCTGAGGCCTGAAATGTGTGGTTTGTTTTCTTTTTTTACAGATCTGTAGATTGGTCCAAGTAATGAAGGCTATCTATGGTGACGCTCAGTATAATGCGATCAAGCAGCCCAAATGGGAGGTTTTTTGCAAAGAAACCAATGTTTGTCAAGGTTCCATTTCAAGGGACGAATGAATGCGGTCATTATACTCTGAAGTATGCAGGAACCTATGATGGTGAAAAGATCATTGAGAACATTCAAAATAATGATGTGGGTTCTAGTTCAGCGTTCTTTTTTTGTGTTTGGTTGATTGTCTATTCCTTTCTTTATGTGTCATAATTTTTGATAATTTGTTTTATTGTTTTACAGTCATGTATTGTTGATTGGAGTGCTGAGGGAGGGTCTGTATACAGTTGTGTTCAACCGGAATAACCAGGTTCTGGTGACGGAGCTTCCCAAGGAGGTTCAGGCTTTGGCTCCCGATGCATAGAAGAAATGGTTATCATTTGCGTATTGAATGGGATACTTGTGTGATTTATGTCTTGAAAGCATTGTAGGCTTTGTACGTAGTGTTTGGATGTCTTGTGTACTATGTAATAACCAGTATACTTTGTGATGTTTTTAAGTGTGGCACAATGTTTTACAAACGTTTTTTGGTGATGAGAATGTGGTCGAACAGCTGTTTCACTCATGTATGTTTTCTCATTAATTTTTTTGGTTAAGTTTTATTTTTGTACTGAAGTCTTATACACAAGTTAAATGGAAACACTTTTTTTCGAGTGCATTACGATTTGTTGATGAAAAGTGAGATTATTTTTATTATCATCTGTCCCAACCTTAGTTGGACCTTTATAGTTTCTATACCCTCTTTTCTTTGTACTTATGATATAGTTCTGTGAGTATTGAATTGTATTTTCATACTGCGTAAGGCTTTTAAAATTGGTGTCACAATAGTATTTGTGGATGTAGCGTGAGTGGAGTGACCCTTCCTTGTTATGTAGAACTGATGTCATATAATGTGTTAGAGCTGAAGTTTTTTTGGGATTGATATTGTTTACGATGAAATTTGCTACGTGATCTATAGCTAGATTTTATTTAAATATAAGAAATTTAGCAAATTTGAGAGCCAAATTTTTGTTTGAACTTCTTGCATTTCAGTAGTTGAACTTCAGAGTAAAAGTTAATCGTCTGGTTTAAATTAGCTACATTTAAGAGATAACCTAAATATTTTTGTAGCATATTTAGATTATCTTCAAAGTATCAGTGTTTTTGTAGCATATTTTTAATCGTTTTATCTGCGCTGAAGAGGTAAATTTATTTTATTTTTATATTTGCATTTAGAATTATTTTGCCTACGAACATGTATTTGAACTTTTGAATATTCAGTTTTAGAAATTTTTTGTACTAGTTTTTATTTATTTTTCACGCGCCCTGGTTTTATCCAGCGGGCTTTTATGGGGTGGGGTGAGTAGAGTTTGGAGAGGAGGGATTAACAGTCGTATTGGGATCTTTTCTGCCCCAAATGGCCCATGCGCGCGACTATGGACTACTGGCTGTGTGTGCGCTCTAAGTTTAGTCCCACCTCGCTAGCCGAGGGGGCTCTCGACCGGTTTATAAGCGTTGCTATGCCTTTTCTGTCGAACTCCTCTGTCTAGTTACCTGGGCGCTTATGCACGGCGCTCGCTCTCTGCTCCATGACCTGTGGGCCCTTGCTGACTGGCCTACGTAGTCTTGATTACTATGGATTCGCCAACGGTTCCTCCATGGGCTCGAGTCCAAGTGTATCCTCCTGTGTGTGGCTGGCCTGTCCTTGGGCGGTCATCATTCTTTTTTGTTGTTTGAAACTAGCACCTCACTGGTCAATGTGGACTGATGCTTCTATTATTTGTTCTTGCGTTTTTTTCCTTGGTTCAACTGTAATCTTTTTGATTTTGTTTTGGCCTTCTTTTTCTATGCTGTGATTATTCTCAATGCATTATTTTGGTACCATCATAGTACTTGCCATATGAACTAAGTTGTACTGAGATTCCAATTGTACTAGCACTGTGTCCATTCTTATTTTTGTTTGTTTGAAACTAGCACCTCACTGGTCAATGTGGACTGATGCTTCTGTTGTTTGTTCTTAGGTTTTTTGTACATGGTTGAATTGTAATAATATTTTTGATTGAGTTTTGGCCTTCTTTTTGTATGTTGTGATTATTCTCAAGGCACTATTTGGTATCACCATAGAACTTGCCGTCTGAACTAAGTTGTACTGAAATTCCAATTGTACTAGCACTGTGATCACTCTTATTTTTGTTTGTGTGAAACTAGCACCTCACTGGTCAATGTGGACTGATGCTTCTGTTGTGGTTCTTGTGAATTTTTTCCTTGGTTGAACCGACATCTTTTTGATTTAGTTTTGGCCTTCTTTTATCTAGGTTGTGATTGTTCTCAAGGCATTATTTGTATCCTCATAGTATTTGCTGTATAGACTAAGTTGTACTGTGGTTTCAATTGTTCTAGCACTATTATTCTTAGTGTATCACTGTTTTTAGGGAATGGGAATTGACGCTTCCTGTTCCTTTTTATTTTTGTATTATAGCTGTACTGTGTGTTCAAGTGTACCAGTACTTTCACTCCTAGTATGCTAGTGTCTATGAAGTACGTACTAATGGTTCTTGGTTTTTCCTGTTGCACTACTTCATAAGTTTCTAACAACTATAAGCATGATGCTATTAGTACTTTTTAGTCTTTTTAGTGTTCTCCTGAAACTGGAAACTAATTTTTAGTGTGATAGTACTACCATACAGGACTAACTTGTACTGAGCGTCAAAGTCTACTATTTACTGTTGTCCTTAGTCTGCCACTGTTTTCTGTGAAAATATCCCTGTGTGATTTGTTGCTCCATGACTAGTACGACATAGCAGCCACAAAGTTTCATTAACAATCTACTTCAACTTCAAATGATGGATAAACAAAATAGGAAGGTAGCAAACTTGTTTAACGACATAAGCGAACGATGTACTTGACGACATAAGCAAACTTGTTCACTTCTGACACACATGACATAAGCAAGCTGGTTCAACCTAACAAAAGCAAAGTACAAATTTGAAACAACAAGACAAAGGACAAGCACAAGCGCAAGCAACACGAAGGCGGACTTTGATTTCTCTTCAACCCGCGTAGTGGCAGTGGTAGTAGGGATCCACTTCCTGCTCCTTCGAAATTTCGCACCTGTTGTGATGTTGTCAATTATCTTCCATGACTTGTAGGTGGCGTACGCATCTATAGCTGTGTACTTGATGAGGTAATCTGGCAGCAGGCTTATCCCCCATAGTTTAAGGTCTTCCTCCTTGTCAATCTTTTTCTTCATGCCTTTGTAGAATGGGTGGATGACGCTGTTTGCAACATCTGCCAAGGAGTCATACTCTTTTCCGCTGTTGGATGGAACTCTCCTGTTGCGCTGAATGTCGATGAAGTTCTTGGGGTTGATCTCCAAACTAGACCTCTTCAGCATCTGTTTGTCATCTTCAATGCTGAAACCAACAAAGGTGTACAATTTATGCTCCTTCAGGAAGTCTTTGAGGCGCTTGGGCCTGCAAGGGGAAGACACATATTGAAGATTAATGTTATTTTTTGAAGATTTAATTCTTCTATTTTATGGTTTACAAGTGATAATCCATGAGGTAGATGCTTATATAGTATAAGTCATTGATGAGTGTAATTTAGAAACTAGTACACAAAGTTCTGAAATTAAATTCAAGTACACCATGTTACTTTTCTTTTTTGGTATCTTCAGTGCTTCAGCAAATTCTTCACCAAGTTCTAGAACCTATAACCAGAGGCAATGATCTATGTGCTGCTTACTTCAACTTTAGTTTTCTTTTTGTGTAATAAAAGACCTATACCAGTGCTTCACCAAATTCTTACTTTTTTTGCTGCTGAAAATAACATCAAACCAGGTTCAGAAACTACTTGTGTACATCATGTTTACAAACATCTTCTTACACATCAAATGTATAAACTACACTAATGCATCAAGATCAGAAACTATGCTAGTACTCATGTACAGAAATAATTCTGGTGAAATTTTTTCAGATGCTAATCTAGTGCATCAGTGGCAAATTATGTTATAGTGCATCTACTTGAGAAACATGTACTAAGGCATGCACTTCACAAACTACAGTAGTTCATCTTGTTGGGAAACAAGTTTAATGAATTTTTTAGGGAGTAGTACTAATAGAACAGATGAATGAAGAGTAGTATGGATCACCATTTTGTGGCTGCTGCGATGTGGTACACCAAGCAGAGTTCCTCCATGCATAACTGCAGGACTGCTACCATCTGCGGAGGTTCATCTCTTTTGGTAAACTCCACATCAACTCCAATGAAGCTAGGATACAAGCCGCTGTCCTTTGTCCTGAGCCTGCTGATTGATACGTCTCCAACATATCTATAATTTTTTATTGTTCCATGCTATTATATTACCCGTTTTGGATGTTTATGGGCTTTACATTACACTTTTATATCTTTTTTGGACTAACCTACTAACCGGAGGCCCAGCCCGAATTGCTGTTTTTTTTGCCTATTTCAGTGTTTCGAAGAAAAGGAATATCAAACGGAGTCCAAGCGGAATGAAACCTTCGGGAGCGATCTTTTTGGAACAAACGTGGTCTAGAGGACTTGGAGTGGAAGTCAAGAAACAACCGAGGCAGCCACGAGGGTGCCCGGCGCGCCCCCACCCTCGTGGGCCCCTTGAGCGTCTACCGACCTACTTCTTCCTCCTATATATACCCATGTACCCCGAAAACATCAGAAGCGACCACGAAAACCTAGTTCCACTGCGTAACCTTCTGTATCCGCGAGATCCCATCTTGGAGCCTTCGCCGGTGCTCCGCCAGAGGGGGAATCGACAACGGAGGGCCTCTACATCATCTCCAAGGCCTCTCCGATGAGTTGTGAGTAGTTTACCACAGACCTTCGGGTCCATAGTTATTAGCTAGATGGCTTCTTCTCTCTCTTTGAATCTCAATACAAAGTTCTCCTCAATCTTCTTGGAGATCTATTCGATGTAACTCTTTTTGCGGTGTGTTTGTCGAGATCTGATGAATTGTGGGTTTATGATCAAGTTTATCTATGAGAAATATTTGAATCTCCTCTGAATTCTTTTATGTGTGATTAAGTTATCTTTACAAGTCTCTTCGAATTATCAATTTGGTTTGGCCTACTAGATTGATCTTTCTTGCAATGGGAGAAGTGCTTAGCTTTGGGTTCAATCTTGCAGTGTCCTTTCCCAGTGATAGCAGGGGCAGCAAGGCACGTATTGTATTGTTGCCATCAAGGATAAAAAGATGGGATTTATATCATATTGCATGAGTGTATCCCTCTACATCATGTCATCTTTCTTAATGCGTTACTCTGTTCTTTATGAACTTAATACTCTAGATGCATGATGGATAGCGGTCGATGTGTGGAGTAATAGTAGTAGATGCAGGCAGGAGTCGGTCTACTTGTCACGGACGTGATGCCTATATACATGATCATGCCTAGATAATCTCATAATTATTCGCTTTTCTATCAATTGCTCGACAGTAATTTGTTCACCCACCATAATACTTATGCTATCTTAAGAGAAGCCACTAGTGAAACCTATGGGCCCCAGGTCTATCTCTTATCATATAAGCTTTCAATCTACTTTTATTTGCATCTTTACTTTTCCAATCTATATTATAAAATACCAAAAATATATTTATCTTATCATATTAGCTCTATCAGATCTCACTTTCGCAAGTGGCCGTGAAGGGATTGACAACCCCTTTATTGCGTTGGTTGCAAGTTCTTGTTTGTTTGTGTAGGTGCATGGGACTTCTGAGGAGCCTCCTACTAGATTGATACCTTGGTTCTCAAAAACTGGGGGAAATACTTACACTACCATTGCTGCATCACCCTTTCCTCTTCAAGGAAAACCAACGCAAGCTCAAGACGTAGCAAGAAGGATTTCTGGCGCCGTTGCCGGAGAGGTCTTCGCTCAAGTCAAGACATACCAAGTACCCATCACAAACTCATCTGCCTCGCATTTACATTATTTGCCATTCGCCTCTCGTTTTCCTCTCCCCCACTTTAGCCTTGCCGTTTTATTCGCCCTCTCTTTCCCAATCTCCTTTCTCTTTCGCTTGCCTTTTTGTTTGCTTGTGTGTTGGATTGCTTGTCACGATGGCGCAAGACAATACCAAATTGTGTGACTTCTCCAATACCAATAATAATGATTTCCTTAGTACTCCGATTGCTCCTCTTAATGATGTTGAGTCTTGTGAAATCGATGCTGCTTTGCTGAATCTTGTTATGAAAGATCAATTCTCCGGCCATCCTAGTGAAGATGCCGCTAACCATCTAAACAACTTTGTTGATTTGTGTGAGATGCAAAAGAAGAAAGATACGAATAATGATATTGTTACATTGAAGTTATTTCCATTTTCACTTAGAGATCATGCTAAAGTTTGGTTTTCATATTTGCCTAAGAATAGTATTGATTCATGGAATAAGTGCAAAGATGCTTTTATCTCTAAGTATTTTCCTCCCGCTAAGATCATCTCTCTTAGGAACGATATTATGAATTTTAAACAACTTGATCATGAGCATGTTGCCCAATCTTGGGAAAGAATGAAATTGATGATTCGCAATTGACCTACTCATGGTTTGAATTTATGGATGATCATACAAAATTTTTATGCCGGCTTGAATTTTGCTTCTAGAAATCTTTTAGATTCGGCCGCGGGAGGCACGTTTATGGGAATCACCTTAGGAGAAGCTACTAAACTCCTTGATAATATTATGGCTAATTATTCTCAATGGCACACCGAAAGATCTACTAGTAAAAAAGTGCATGCTATAGAAGAAATTAATGTTTTGAGTGGAAAGATGGATGAACTTATGAAATTGTTTGCTACTAAGAGTGCTCCTATTTATCCCAATGATATGCCTTTGTCTACTTTTATTGAGAATAATAATGAATCTATGGATGTGAATTTTGTTGGTAGGAATAATTTTGGTAACAATGCTTATAGAGGAAACTTTAATCCTAGACCGTTCCCTAGTAATTCCTCTAATAATTATGAAAATTCCTACAATAATTCTTATGGCAATTTTAATAAGATGCCTTCTAATTTTGAGAACAGTGTTAAAGAATTTATGATCTCTCAAAAGAATTTTAATGTTTTGCTTGAAGAAAAATTGCTTAAAGTTGATGATTTGGCTAGGAACGTTGATAGACTCTCGCTTGATGTTGATTCTTTGAAACTTAGATATACTCCTCCTAAGCATGATATCAATGAGTCTCTCAAATCTATGAGAATTTCCATTGATGAGTGCAAAGAAAGAACCGCTAGATTGCGTGCTAAGAAAGATTGCTTTGTAAAGGCGTGTTCTTCTAGTTTCCATGAAAATAATGATGAAGATCTAAAAGTTATTGATGTGTCCCCTATTAAATCTTTGTTTTGCAATATGAATCTTAATAATGATGGGACTAGAGATGAGTCAACTTTAGTTAGAAGGCGTCCCAATGATTCAGAGTTCTCAGATCTTGATGCTAAATTTGGTAAAAGTGGGATTGGAGAGGTCAAGACTTTAAATAGCATTGAACCCACTATCTTGGATTCCAAGGAATCTAATTATGATAATTGTTCTTTAGAAGATTGTATTTCCTTGTTGCAATCCGTTGTGAATTCTCCTCATGCTTATAGTCAAAATAAAGCTTTTACCAAACATATTGTTGATGCCTTGATGCAATCTTATGATGAAATACTTAATTTGGAAGTTTCTATACCTAGAAAACTTTATGATGAGTGGGAACCTACTATAAATAGTAAAATTAAAGATCACGAGTGTTATGCTTTGTATTATTTGGGTGCTAGTGTTTCCACGATTCCGAAAACTTCATGTGATATTCTAGGTTTCCATGATCTTGATGATTGCTCTTTAAATTTGCACCTTGCGGATTCCACCATTAAAAAGCCAATGGGAAGGGTCAATGATGTTATCATTGTTGCAAATAGGAATTTGGTGCCCATAGATTTTATCGTTCTTGATATAGATTGCAATCTTTCTTGTCCTATTATTCTTGGTAGACCTTTCCTTAGAACGATTGGTGCGATTATTGATATGAAGGAAGGGAATATTAGATTCCAATTTCCATTAAGGAAAGGCATGGAGCACTTTCCAAGAAAGAAAGTTAAATTGCCTTAAGAATCTATCATGCAAGCTACTTGTGAATTGAGTGCCAAAGATGGCACTACTTAGATCTATCCTCACTTTTATGCCTAGCTAGGGGCGTTAAACAATAGCGCTAGTTGGGAGGCAACCCAATTTTATCTTTGTTTTTTGTTTTTGCTTCTGTTTAGTAATTTTTTTTGCATCTACCTTCTGTTTAGATGTGTTTTCATGTTTTAATTAGTGTTTGTGCCAAGTAGAACCTATAGGATAACCTATGGTGATAGTTAATTTGATTCTGCTAAAAAACAGAAACTTTGCACGCACGAAAATAAGTTTAGTAATTCACAGAAACGTGCTTTTGCGTTGATTCTTTTTGCTGTAGATCAATAGAAAAATTTCCCAGGACTTCCTATTTTGGTAGGATTTTTAGAGTTCCAGAAGTATTCGATAGTTACAGATTGCTACAGACTGTTCTGTTTTTGACAGATTCTGTTTTTTGTCTGTTGTTTGCTTATTTTGATGCATCTATGGCTAGTATGTAGGGGTATGAACCATAGAGAAGTTGGAATACAGTAGGTTTAACACCAATATAAATAAAGAATGAGTTCATTATAGTACCTTATGTGGTGGTTTTTCTTTCTTACACCAACGGAGCTTATGAGATTTCCTGTTGAGTTTTGTGTTGTGAAGTTTTCAAGTTTTGGGTAAAGATTTGATGGACTATGGAATAAGGAGTGGCAAAAGCATAAGCTTGGGTATGCCCATGGCACCCCAAGATATTCAAGGATAACCAAAATCCTAAGCTTGGGGATGCCCCGGAAGGCATCCCCTCTTTCGTCTTCGTCTATCGGTAACTTTACTTGGAGCTATATTTTTATTCGCCACATGATATGTGTTTTGCTTGGAGCGTCTTTTGTGATATTAGTCTTTGCTTTTTAGTTTACCATAATCATCCTTGCTGTACACACCTTTTGGGAGAAACCCACTTGATTGGAATTTATTAGAATACTCTATGTGCTTCAGTTATATCTTTTGAGCTAGATAATTTTTGCTCTAGTGCTTCACTTATATCTTTTAGAGCACGGCTGTGGCTTAATTTTGTAGAAATTGTTAATCTCTCATGCTTCTATTATATTATTTTGAGAGTCTCTTATAACAGCATGGTATTTGCTATGCTTATAAAATTGGTCCTAGAATGATGAGCATCCAAGTTGGTATAATAAAAACTATCATAGAAAGTGAATTGGATGCTATGATCAATTCGATACTTGATAATTGTTTTGAGATATAAAGGTGGTAATATTAGAGTCATGCTAGTTGGGTGATTATGAACTTAAAGAATACTTGTGTTGAAGTTTGTGATTCCCATAGCATGCACGTACGGTGAACCGCTTTGTGATGAAGTTGGAGCACAATTTTATTTATTGTTTGTCTTCCTTATGAGTGGCGGTCGGGGACGAGCGATGGTCTTTTCCTACCAATCTATCCCCCTAGGAGCATGCGCGTAGTACTTTGTTTTCAATGGCTTGTAGATTTTTGCAATAAGTATATGAGTTCTTTATGATTAATGTTGAGTCCATGGATTATACACACTCTTACCTTCCACCATTGCTAGACTCTCTTGTGCTGTGCAACTTTCGCCGGTACCATACACCCACCATATACCTTCCTCAAAACAGCCACCATACCTACCTATCATGGCATTTCCATAGCCATTCCGAGATATATTGCCATGCAACTTTCCACCGTTCCATTTATATGACACGCATCATCATTGTCATATTGCTCTTTGCATGATCATGTAGTTGACATTGTATTTGTGGCAAGGCCACCTTCATAATTTTCATACATGTCACTCTTGATTCATTGCATATCCCGGTACACCGCCGGAGGCATTCGTATAGTGTCATATCTTGTTCTAAGTATTGAGTTGCAATCTTGAGTTGTAATTAAATAAAAGTGTGATGATCTTCATTATTAGAGCATTGTCCTAGTGAGGAAAGGATGATGTAGACTATGATTCCCCCACAAGTCGGGATGAGACTTCAGACTTTACAAAAAAAAGAAAAAAAGAGGCCAAAGAGCCCACCAAAGGAAAAGAAAAAAAAGAGAAGAAAGGCCAAAAGAAAAGAAAAAAGGGGAAAGGCCCAAAAAGAAAAAAAGAAAAGAAAAAAATGAAATGAGAGAAAAAGAGAGAAGGGGCAATGTTACTATCCTCTTCCACACTTGTGCTTCAAAGTAGCACCATGATCTTCATGATAGAGAGTCTCCTATGTTGTCACTTTCATATACTAGTGGGAATTTTTCATTATAGAACTTGGCTTGTATATTCCAATGATGGGCTTCCTCAAAATGCCCTCGGTCTTCGTGAGCAAGCGAGTTGGATGCACACCCACTTAGTTTATTTTGTTGAGATTTCATACATTTATAGCTCTAGTGCATCCGTTGCATGGCAATCCCTACTCACTCACATTGATATCTATTAATGGGCATCTCCATAGCCCATTGATACGCCTAGTTGATGCGAGACTATCTTCTCCTTTTTTGTCTTCTCCACAACCACCATTCTATTCCACATATAGTGCTATGTCCATGGCTCACGCTCATGTACTGTGTGAAAGTTGAAAAAGTTTGAGATTACTAAAGTATGAAACAATTGCTTGGCTTGTCATTGGGGTTGTGCATATTAAATACTTTGTGTGATGAAGATAGAGCAACAGCCAGACTATATGATTTTGTAGGGATAACTTTCTTTAGCCATGTTATTTTGAGAAGACATGATTACTTTGATTAGTATGCTTGAAGTATTACTATTTCTTATGTCAATATGAACTTTTATTTTGAATCATTTGGATCTGAACATTCATGCCACAGTAAAGAAAATTACATTGAGAATTATGCTAGGTAGCATTCCACATCAAAAATTCTGTTTTTATCATTTACCTACTCGAGGACGAGCATGAATTAAGCTTGGGGATGCTTGATACATCTCCAACATATCTATAATTTTTTATTGTTCCATGCTATTATATTACCCGTTTTGGATGTTTATGGGCTTTACTTTACACTTTTATATCATTTTTGGGACTAACCTAGTAACCGGAGGCCCAATCCGAATTGTTGTTTTTTGCCTATTTTAGTGTTTCGAACAAAAGGAATATCAAATGGAGTCCAAACAGAATGAAACCTTCGGGAGCAATCTTTTTGGAAAAAACGTGATCCAGAGGACTTGGAGTGGAAGTCAAGAAACAACCGAGGCATCCACAAGGGTGACCGGTGCGCCCCCACCCTCATGGGCCCCTCGGGTGTCCACCGACCTACTTCTTCCTCCTATATATACCCATGTACCCCGAAAACATTAGAAGCGACCACAAAAACCTAGTTCCACCGCCGTAACCTTCTGTATACGCGAGATCCCATCTTGGAGCCTTCGCCGGCGCTCCGCCGGAGGGGGAATCGACCATGGAGGGCCTCTACATGATCTCCAAGGCCTCTCCGATGAGTTGTGAGTAGTTTACCATAGACCTTCGGGTCCATAGTTATTAGCTAGATGGCTTCTTCTCTCTCTTTGAATCTCAATACAAAGTTCTCCTCGATCTTCTTGGAGATCTATTTGATGTAACTCTTTTTGCGGTGTGTTTGTCGACATCCAATGAATTGTGGGTTTATGATCAAGTTTATCTATGAGAAATATTTGAATCTCCTCTGAATTCTTTTATGTGTGATTAAGTTATCTTTGCAAGTCTCTTCAAATTATCAGTTTGGTTTGGCCTACTAGATTGATCTTTCTTGCAATGGGAGAAGTGCTTAGCTTTGGGTTCAATCTTGCGGTGTCCTTTCCCAGTGATAGCAGGGGCAGCAAGGCACATATTGTATTGTTGCCATCGAGGATAAAAAGATGGGGTTTATATCATACTGCATGAGTTTATCCCTCTACATCATGTCATCTTTCTTAATGCGTTACTCTGCTGTTTATGAACTTAATACTCTAGATGCATGCTGGATAGCGGTCGATGTGTGGAGTAATAGTAGTAGATGCAGGCAGGAGTCGGTCTACTTGTCACGGAGGTGATGCCTATATACATGATCATGCCTAGATAATCTCATAATTATTCGCTTTTCTATCAATTGCTCGATAGTAATTTGTTCACCCACCGTAATACTTATGCTATCTTGAGAGAAGCCACTAGTGAAACCTATGGCCCCCGGGTCTATCTCTTATCATATAAGCTTTCAATCTACTTTTATTTGCATCTTTACTTTTCCAATCTATATTATAAAATACCAAAAATACATTTATCTTATCATATTATCTCTATCAGATCTCACTTTCGCAAGTGGCCGTGATGGGATTGACAACCCCTTTATTGCATTGGTTGCGAGTTCTTGTTTGTTTGTGTAGGTGCGTGGGACTTCTGAGGATCCTCCTACTAGATTGATACCTTGTTCTAAAAAACTGAGGGAAATACTTACGCTACTATTGCTGCATCACCCTTTCCTCTTCAAGGAAAACCAACACAAGCTCAAGACATAGCACCGATCATCTCGTCGGCCTTGTCTGGTTCACTGGTGAAGACGACCTCTAGCATCTCCTTGCCGTGGAGCTCACCCCCTATGAGGGTTCGGGTGTACTCGCGCTTCTCTCCGGGGACGTTAATGTCGTCGAGGTTGCTGCTCTGGTCGGACGTGTCGCCACGATGACGCTTGGCAGATGGTTCCTTTGCCATTGCCCTCCTCCGGCGACCTTGGGCTTGGGAGAGAGATGTTTCTGGGTTGGGTTGTTTGTAGTGGAGATTGAAGCGGCAATTGTGGTTTGTTGGAGATGTGGCAATGGTGGAGTCGATTTGGGTTTTTTGTGGGCGTGGGGGAGGCGGTTTGTCGCTGACGTGGTGGTAGTGGACGTGGGGTCGCCGTTCCAGTCAGTCGTGGCAACCGCCCAGTGGGTGGCGCGAGTGGTGGGCTATAATAACCAACCGTCCAAGCCATTTTTTACCAGGGTATTCACTGGTCGCACTGACTAGTCTTGTCAAGTTGTACTTATCAGCTGCTTATCCCACTTGCACGTCTCAGGGTCGGTAATGATGGCATTTTGTATTGTTTAAGTGTTTTTTACTTTTGTGATATTTTCAGTGTGGATGTTAAGTCTTATTTTTGCACTGAAGTCTTATACACTAGTACTTGATCTGAAAACTTTTTTCAGTGCACTGCGAGTTGTTGCTCAAAATTGAGACTTATTTTTATTTTCATCTGTCCCAACCTAAGTTAGGCCTTTATAGTTTTTTTACTCTCTTTTTTAGTGTACTTATGGTTTAGTGCTGTGGGTACTGAATTGTAATTTCATACAGCGTAAGGTTTTGAAAATTGGTGTTGCAGTGGTGTGTGGATGTAGCGTGTGTGGACTGATTTTGTAGTACTGATGTCATATGTATGTTTGAACTGATTTATTTTGGGATTGAGGTTATTTACGATGAAATCATTAGTTGAGCTGTAGTCAGATTCTATATAAATAATAAATTTAGGTGAATTGACAAACAATATCTATTTGAACTTCTTGCATTTTAGAAGTTGAACTTGAAAGTAAAACTTAATTCACTGTTTAAAATTATGTAGTTTTAACAAATAGCCTATTAAATTCTTTGCTTTTTAAACTTTCATTGTTTTTGTATATTATTTTTTTCCTTTTTTATCATCCGTTGTGTAGAGCTAATTTTTTTTATTTTTTCGATTTAAAATTATTGCCTGCAAAACAAGTATTTGAACTTTTCTATAATCATTTTTTCAACATTTTTGTTGTAGTTTATTTTTCTTTGCCCCACGCCCTGGTTTATTCAACAGGCCATATGGGTGGGGTGTTTGGAGATGAGGGAGGCTATTGGGCCCTTTTCCGGCCCAAATGGCACTCACATGCGATTTTGAGGACTACTGGCTGTGCGTGCGCTATGCCTTTAGTCCCACCTTGCTAAGAGAGGGGGCTCTCGACCTATTTATAAATGCCGTCGAGTCCCACTTGTCGAACTCCTCTGAATACTTACCTGAGCGCTTATACATGGCGCTCGCTCTCTGTCATGACCTGTGGGCCCTTGTCGGCAGGCCCTGCGTTGTGGCGATTTACTAGGGATTCACCAACAGTTTCGCCGTGGGCTCGAGTTCAAGTGTCAACCTGCGCTAGGGCCTGCCTGTCTTTGGGCGGTCAATTTTTTCTTGTTTTGAATCTAGTACTTGACTCCATCAGTATTGGACCGATACTTTTGTTGTAGTTCTTGTGAGTTTTGTCGAACTATTCGTTTGTCATTGAGTTTTTGCCTTTTTGTTGTTTTGTTGTTGTGATTATTTTCAATGGTCTTCTGGTTTTATTTTTTAGCACTATAGTACTTGCGTGTAAACTAAGTTGTACCGAGGGTTCATTCGAAGTAGCACTTCTGTGCTTAGTCTGACATATTTTTTTTTATGGATTGCGAACTGATGCTTCTTTGTACCTTTTATATTAGTAAATCTATACTGTCCATTCAAGTGTACTTGTAATATCATTCTTAGTCTGCCAGTGACCAATATAAGTGTGTGGTGATGCTTCTTAACTTTTTCGTTGTAGTACTTGCGAATTTTCCAGTATCTACATATGGATGAGAACAATACATGAAGTACTAAGATTTTTTGCTTTAACTTTTAAACTGTTATTAAGCAACTCAATTTGAACTAATTGTTTTCAACATTATGTTTTCCATAGAATGCTGAATCAAAACTACACGGAAACATCCTTGTGTGATTAGTTGCTTCATAACTAGTACTGAAGAGCAGGCACAAAGTTCCATTCACAAGCTACTTTGAATTTGAAGTGATGCATAAACAAAATATGAAGCTACCAAACTTACATAACGAGATAAGCAAACATTGTACTTGATTACATAAGCAAATTGTCTTCAAACCAGACACACAATACATAAGCAAATTGTCTTCAACCCAGACACACAAGACATAAGCAAATTGTTTTCAACCCAGACACACAAGACATAAGCAAACTAGTTAAAAAGGGAATCACAAGCACAAGCAACACGAAGGCAAACTGTGATGTCTCTTCATCCCGCTTAGTGGCAGTGGTAGTAGGGGTCAGCTTCCTGCGCCTTTAAATTTGTTGCACCTGTCGTGATGTTGTCAATTATCTTCCATGACTTGTAGGAGGCATACACATCTTTAGCTGCGTACTCAATGAGGCAATCTGGCAGCGGGCTGATCCCCCACAGCTTATGGTCTTCCTTCTTATCTATCTTCTTCTTCATGCCTTTGTAGAATGGGTGGATGACGCTGGCTGCAACATCTACCAAGGAGTCGTACTCTTTTCCACCGTTGGATGGAACTCTACAGTTGCGCTGAATGTCGATGTACTTGTTGGGGTTGATCTCCAAACCAGACAACTTCAGCTTCTGCTTGTCACCTCGAATGTTGAAACAGGCAAAGGTGAACAACTTCTCATGCTACATCATGTCGTTGAGGCGCTTAGGCCTGCAAGGGGAGAGACATATTGAAGATTAGTATTATTTTTGATGTTTGAATTCTTCAGTTTGTTTGTTTTACAAGTGATGAATCCATGATGTAGATTCTTATATAGTATAATTAATGGATGAATGTAGTTCAGAAACTAGTAAACAAAGTTCTGAAATTAAATTCGGGTACACCATGCTATTTTTCTTTTTGGAATATATAGTTTGAGTCAATGATCTATGTGTTGCTTTAGTACTAGTTTAGTTTACTTTTGTTGAATAGAAAAACACATTCCAGTGCTTCACCAAGTTCTTAGTTTTTTTGCTGATGAAAATAGTACCAGACAAAGTTCAGAAACTACTTCACTACATCAAGTTTAGAAACATGTTTTAATACATCTAGTGCAGAAAGTACACTGTTGGATCAAGATCAAAAACTACACTAGTACATCAAGTCCAGTGCATCAGATTCAAAATATATTATAGTGCATCTACTTTGGGGAACTCCACTAGTGCATTTACTTTCACAAACTATAGTAGTACATCTAGTTGTGAAACAAGTTTAATGAAATTTTGAGGAAACAATACTAATTAAATAGATGAACCAAGTATGGCAAATGAGTAGGATGGTTCACCATTTTGTGGCCGCTGTGATGTGGTACACCAGACAAAGTTCCTCCACGCATGGCTATAGAACTACTGCTCTTTGCGGAGGTTCATCTTCCCTGGTATACTCCACATCAACGACGACGAACCTAGGATACATGCCGTCAGCCTTCCTCCATAGCCTGCTGAGCATCTCGTCGGCCTTGTCTGGTTTGCTAGTGCAGACAACCTCCAGCGTCTCCTTGCCGTCGAGCTCAACCCATGTGAGGGTTTTGGTGTACTCGGGCTTCTCGCTGGGGATGTGAACGACGTCGAGGTTGCTGCTCTGGTTGGACGTCTCGCCGCACTGACGCTTGGCAGATGGTTCATCCGCCATTGCCGTCCTCCGGCGACTGTGGGCTTTGAAGAGAGATGTTTCTGGCTTGTTTGTAGTGGAGATGGAAGTGGCAATGGTGGTTCTCATAATGAGGCAGAGTTGTAGTCGATTTGGGGCCTTCTTAGGGCTTTGGATGGGGACGTGGGGGGGGGGGTAGTTCGTCACGGAGTGGGGGTAGTGCTCGTGGGGTCGACGTTTGCAGCCCATCATGGCAACCGCCTAGTGTGTGGCACAGTAGGTTGTCCTGGAAGAACCAACTGTCCAAACATAATTCTATGCATGTTTTTTTAGTTTTCGAACTGATCCGTCTTGAGTAGGTGAACTTATTAGTTTTTGCTCCCACTTGTACGTCTTACAAGCCGATCATGATGGCATTTTGTACTCCTCGAGTGTGCGCATTTGGACTGGTGATTGACGTGTAGTTGAACTTATTAATACAAGGTCAGACTATATGTGTCATGCTAATCTTTTAGAACATTTTTTGTTTTTTGAAAATTATTGTTTATGTCAACATAATCTTTGAAAGTATTTTTATAGATAAATTAGTTTTTCATCAGTACATGTGTGTTATATTTGTACTTCCAATTTTTCATGTTTGCTGGATATATTTCTTTTTATGTACTAATGGGCATTCCGAACTAGGACTGGCAGAACCAGACATAGCTTTGTTTGAACGATGTTTTTTTGAGGTGTTCACGTGTGGGTTTGGTTACTCGTGTCTTGAACTGGCGAGTCAGAATTATCTGTAATGATGTAGTATAAGAGTTTAAATTTTTCTTTAACAATTTTACTCACTGTGTGCACTTGGATTGGTGATTGCCGTGTAGTTGAACTTATTAATACAAGGTCAGACTATGTGTGTCATGCTAATCTTTTAGAACATTTTTTGTTTTTTGAAAATGATTGTTTATGTTAACATAATCTTTGAAAGTATTTTTTACAGATAAATTAGTTTTTCATCGGTACATGTGTGTTATATTTGTACTTCCAATTTTTTCTGTTTGCTGGAGGTATTTCTTTTTATGTACTGATGGGCTTTCTAAACTAGGACTGGCAGAACCAGTCATAGCTTTGTTTGAACAATGTTTTATTGAGGTGTTCACATGTGGGTTTGGTTACTCTGTCTTGAACCGACGAGTCAGAATTATCTGTACTGATGTAGTATAAGAGTTTAAATTTTCTTTAACAATTTTTTGCCGAGTTAATGGTCAACAGTAGTGTTGACGTTACATAAATCTAGATCAATTTTTTCAAATATATTTGTGACTGCGTTCAAAAGGTTTATCAAATGGTTTACATAATAATGTCACTCGTCTAGAGGGCACAAATCACAAATTATATCTTAACTATAGAACAGATCAAGAAATTGATGATAAAGCTAAATAAGTTTTGGTAACGACAGTGTTTCTGATATGATTTCTCATTGTGTACTGAGGCAACCGAGAGTACAAGCTTATTTTTTGAAGTGACACAGCAACATAACCACTATGTATTCTTCAGTCTTGAGCTCCTTCTAACTGGCCCCGAATGTTGTTCCTTGTTGCCGTCCTTTCCTACTAGAGCCTTGCCAGCTTCATTGTCAGTTTCAGTTTCCTCGTCCCCAATACTATCATATTCATTGTCTTCATCTGTCTGGCCATTGTTCTCGTCAAACTCTTCTTCTTCATCTTCTTCATTTGATTTTTTGGAACTCTGGACCTTGCCCTGTTTCTGTTTAGCGCCATTGACCTCCTTGCCCACTTTGCATGTGCGGGCATTATGTCCATCAGTCCCCCACACTTGCTACAAGTGTAACTGTTACATGTGTCGTCTCCATTGGTAGAAACTTGGGCACCTCCAATCTGCTTTTGAAGCTTTTGCTTGTTGACAATGGCATCTGTGCGGTGTGGGCATGTGCGGTAATTATGATTGGTCACCATGTTGCAGAATCCGCATGCCCTGATCCCGAGATGTTTGTCGTACGGGAAAAATTCCACGCGTCTGATGGGGCGTGGCGGCTTTTTGGTTGCTGCTTTCACTGCCTGCATCTTACTCTTCCTCCCCTTTGTGCATGAGAATATGGGTGGTTTAATTACCCTTTCCTGCTGGTGGTGGTAGGATCTCCTATTGCCATGTCGTTCGTCTACAACCCATCAAGCTCATGATCTTGCACATGAGCATGTTGATGCTCTTGAGTGTGCACATGGGTAAGCTCTGATTGCTGCTGCTCCTCCTCGTCGTTGTCGTATGGGTCAATATCTCCCATATGGTTCATCTCAGGTAAGATTGTAGCGATATCCTGGTCAGTTTTTTCTGCTTCGTTGTCCATGACACCTCCGTTTTCAGAAGAACGCATGGCGTCGAGTTCTTCTTCAAGTCTTTCCATGACGACCCATGACCTCGCCATTTGGTCTTGGCTTCTCAAGCTTTTTCTGTGCACTCTCAAGTTTAGCTGCAGCAGTGCGCTTTCAATGCAGTATTGGGAGGCCTTGTTTGACGCTACTGTCCTCAAGTCATTTCTGTTGAACGTTGGCTGGATGTTCGGGCGTTTGGTGTATCTCCTGAGGATGTATTTCTCTGGAACGCTGGTAGCCTTAATTGTTTGCATCATGCACAGGATATGCACGCAGAAAATACCTGTTTTTTTGGAAGAGGTGCATGCTTTGTGTCATTTCATTCAAATAAAAACTTTGCAAAAATAAGTACTACAGTGTGTAACATTTTTTTAGTCCTCACCTGTGTGGTCTCTCAGCTTGCTACTGCAGTTGTATATTTCTCCCATGGGTTCTACAACCACCTGGAACACGTGCTGAGACCACACAAACATTTTTTGCGGTTTGTTGTAGCGCACAAGGTACTTTGTGGGCTCTTCCGTCTTCGTCACCGTGAAGAGGGTGCTCAACTTTAGCCTTTTTCTGATCTCGCTGTACACAGCTCGTGAGTAAAGCTTTGCCATCTTAGTGTCGAACCCATAGAGGGTCAGCGTGTTTTGTTTTTTCTGCGCAAGCAAGAGTGTTGAACAAATTATTAGTTTTCTTGCAGTAATAACTTGTCTAACTAAGAAAGGATTACTTTAGTAAGCACATTATTTGTCTTACGACAGGTGATAGAGCTATACCCGGTTACCCATTGTCTCCTGGTTTTCTGCCTGCCTCCTGGTTTTGACGCAGGTGTTTACCTGGCTGACAAACCGCTGCAGGTTTTATCTCTCACTTATGAAGTTCTTCTTCAGCACATGGTTCATGCTCTCACTCCGTTGTGTGGATGTCATTTTGGCACAGATTTTTTTTTGAAGTAAGCTGATATCCATCTCTCGTACTCGTTCCACATTGCCACCATCGTGGCATCATCATGGAGGTTGTACGTATCCATGAGTTCTTTCCAGGCAATCTCAAACTCAGTTGGCATGAGGGTCCAGTTGCGGATTGCTGTGAATTCACCCTTAAAGGTTTCATGAAGGTTGTACAGGTATGCGAGGTGTGCCCCGTACTTCTTTATAATGTGCCAGCGGCATAGCTTGTGTACTGTGTTACTGAAAACATCTGGGATCGCCAAAGCCATTGCCAGGCACTGGTCTGGTAATGAGAAAATAGAGATGGAGTGGTCAGCAGATGGTTGTGCATATATACAAATAGAACCGACACAACAATTTTACTGTGTTATTTTCCTTTTGGGGTGGGGGTGGGTGGGTTTAGGGTTAGGTTTTTTTGCGGTTGTACCTGTGAGGATGCATGTAGGAGCCTTCCCTCTCATGCTTCTTAAAAATGTTTTGAAAAGCCATTTGAATGAATCTGCATCCTCATCTCTTATCAGGGCGAAAGCAAAGATTGTAGTCTGTAAGTGGTTGTTAGTACCCACAAACACTCCAAGTGGCATATGGTATTTGTTGGTCTTATACGTGGTGTCAAACATCACGCAGTCACCAAAGTCTTGATATGCCCCTCGGCAGCTCGCGTTCGCTCAAAATATGTTCTTCACTTTGTCGGACTCATCAAGTTGTATGTCATAGAAGAATTCCCTAATCATTGCCTTCATCTCCCTAAATAAGTTGACAGTCTTCAGGACATCGTCCACGTCATCCATCCTTGAATTCTTTGCTTTGCTGCATATTAAAAGTGAATAGTCATTGCAAAAATGCATGTTGAACTGGCATCAGGTCATGCATTGCGTAATATGTTTGTACTGACAGATGAAAAAAGACGGAGGGGGTTTCTGGGAGGAGAATAAGTTTGTACTTCCATGTTAATCAGGTCTTTGGCATTCATTTCGAGGAAGTAGCTATCGGGGTCATCGTCGGCCAGCATGCTCATGATTTGCGCGTGTTCAATGCCTTTGAACTGCAGGTACTTGACGTACTCCAAGATTGTCTTCTCAAAGTTTTTGTGGGAGTGCAAGAAGACAAGCATTTGGGGGGTGATCTGTAGCCTGTGGTTGTGTTCTCAACATATCTCTTTTACGACAATTGTTCCATCCTTTTCCGTCTTCAGCCTCATTTTAGCCCCGCAGTTAGTCCTGGCTATGGTCTTGTTCTGCTGTCTATTTGCTTCTGACACATTTGATTCATAGACTCTATAGCATGTGCAATAAAGGTAGACTCTGTTCTCAACCTTGGAGCCTTCCCTGACAGCAAAACCCACGTGCTTTGCATAGACGTTATAGAAGTTCTTTGCTTCTTTGAAAGTTTCAAAGCGCATCTCTAGCTTTGGCAGAACGTAAGCTTCAATGTTAGGTGGCTGCACGCAACAGTGATCAAACAAAAACACAGTGATGAAAATGTTAGATGGGGTGATCACAGTACTAGGGGTGGACTGTGCTTGTATGTTTTTTTCTAAATGGATACTTACATGTGTATAGCTCTTGCTGCATCCGGTGTTTGCTGTTTACCCTCGTGTATGGGCGCGGGTGGTGTCACCCTTGGTGCAACAATGCATCTCTTGGAGGGAGCAATGTTGATGAAGCTCTCCTTCTCTCATTGTACGACCGTCTTCCCTCAGATATGTTGTGAGGTTGCTCTTGTCTATATGGCTCATATCTTCTACTCTGCACCCTGCTAGAGTGGTGAACATTCCTGTCTCTTTGGCCTGGTCTTCCCGTTGCAACCATTTTTGCAGCATGGATGGTTGATGTTGATGGAGCGATGGTGGAAGCCTGGGTGTCCTTGCCTTTCTGCATGCGCCAGGGAAGGAAAATATTTGTTTCTGGGGATATTGTGGACCTTGTTGCACCCAGCAATGGCAAAGCTTGTATTCCCAGCAATCGGTGTTTGCTGCAGATAAGAACTAGACCGTGCTTCTGATGATTCTGGTGTAGCTTGAAATCTACCTGTATTGTTGAAGTATCCATGTGCTATTTCTGGTGTTACCCAACCAGGCGGTGCCTCATATCTGCCTGGCTCATCAAACCCTCCCTGCGTGTGCCGCCTTGCTTGTTTCTGCAATGACATTCAACATTTTGGGATTAATCTTTTCTGCATTTTCTCGTGTACATGATGTGGGTAACATGTCATGTACCGAAGGTAATGTACAAGTTTAACTTGCCCCTTTTTGCATCTGACGTAGTTTTAGTCGAACTGATGTATGGACATGTTAAGAACTGATGTACCAATGTAAAGTTTTTAGCACTGATGCATCTGCTATGTACAATTTTTTAATTTTTTTCTCTAGAACTGATGCATGAAAATTTGGTGCACTACTTGTAAACTGAACATTGAACTTTCAAACAGTGTGGATATATATAAAACTGAATGAATGCCTTCTCTTATTTTCATCTAGAACTTATGCATCTACATTACAAGTACTCCTAGTTTCTGTATCCTTGAACTTACTGTGTAACAATTGTATATTTTTTCAGCAACAGTCTTTTTACTCGTTCAAACTGATGCAACTACATGAAATATACTCTTAGAAATAACAACATACAACTTTCAGTGGTAGCTGATGAAGGAAATATGCCCCAGAGGCAATAATAAAGTTATTATTTATTTCCTTATTTCATGATAAATGTTTATTATTCATGCTAGAATTGTATTAACCACAAACTTAGTACATGTGTGAATACATAGACAAAACATAGTGTCCCTAGTATGCCTCTACTTGACTAGCTCGTTAATCAAAGATGGTTAAGTTTCCTAACCATAGACATGTGTTGTCACTTGATGAACGGGATCACATCATTAGGAGTATGATGTGATGGACATGACCCATCCGTTAGCTTAGCACTATGATCATTACAGTTTCATTGCTACTGCTTTCTTCATGACTTATACATGTTCCTCAGACTATGAGATTATGCAACTCCCGAGTACCGGAGGAACACCTTGTGTGCTATCAAACGTCACAACGTAAATGAGTGATTATAAAGATGCTCTACAGGAGTCTCCGAAGGTGTTTGTTGGGTTGGCATAGAGATTAGGATTTGTCACTCCAAGTATCGGAGAGGTATCTTTGGGCCCTCTCGATAATGCACATCATAATAAGCCTTGCAAGCAATGTGACTACTGATTTAGTTACGGGATGATGTATTACGGAACGAGTAAAGAGACTTGCCAGTAACGAGATTGAACTAGGTATGAAGATACCGACGATCGAGTCTCGGGAAAGTAACATACCGATGACAAAGGGGATAAGGTATGTTGTCACAAGGTTCGATCAATAAAGATCTTCATAGAATATGTAGGAACCAATATGGGCATCCAGGTTCCGCTATTGGTTATTGACCAGAGAAGTGTCTCGGTCATGTCTACATAGTTCTCGAACCCGTAGGGTCCGCATGCTTAATGTTCGTTGATGATATAGTATTATATGAGTTATGTATGTTGGACCGAATGTTGTTCGGAGTCCCGGATGAGATCACGGACATGACGAGTAGCTCCGGAATGGTCCGGAGGTAAAGATTCATATATTGGATGATATGGTTAGGCCAAGGGGTCAAGCCCATGGAGCGATAAGTCGGTGCAAAGGAGTTTTGCGGAGGCCAGGGGCCAAACACCGGAGACCTTGGTGTTTGGGCCAGACACCAAGGATTTTGGCGTTTGGTCCTAGAGACCGAGTGGGACTCTTGCCTTTCGGGCAAAACCAACTTTGAGGAGGCTTTTGCTCCAAGGTTCGACCCCAAGGCTCAACATATAAATAGAGGGGCAGGGCTAGCACAAAGGACACATCAAGAAACACCAAGCCGTGTGCCAGCAACCCCGTCCCTCTAGTATATCCTCTGTCATAGTATCCGTTGTGCTTGGTGAAGCCCTGCAGAGATTGCTCTTCACCAACACCGTCACCACGCCATCATGCTGCCGAAACTCATCTACTACTTCGCCCGTCTTGCTAGATCAAGAAGGTGATGACATCATCGAGCTGAACATGTGTTGAACGCGGAGGTGTCGTACATTCGGTACTTGGCCGGGACGGATCATCAAGGTGTACGACTACATCAACCACGTTGATAAACGCTTCCGCTTTCGGTCTACGAGGGTACGTGGACACACTCTCCCCTCTCATTGCTATGCATTCCTAGATAGATCTTGCATGATCGCAGATTTTTTTTGAAATTACTATGTTCCCCAACAGTGGCATCCAAGCCAGGTCTATGCGTAGATGTTTGATGCACGAGTAGAACACAAAGAGTTGTGGGCAATAATAGTCATACTGCTTACCACCGACGTCTTACTTTGATTCGGCAGTATTGTTGGATGAAGCGGCCCGGACCGACATTACATGACCGCGTTCATGAGACTGGTTCTACCGACGTGCTTTTGCACACAGGTGGCTGGCGGGTGCTAGTTTCTCCAACTTTAGTTGAATCAAGTTTGACTATGTCCGGTCCTTGTTGAAGGTTAAAATAGCACACTTGATGAAAAATCGTTGTGGTTTTGATGTGTAGGTAAGAACGGTTCTTGCTAGAAGCCCGTAGCAGCCACCTAAAACTTGCAACAACAAAGTAGAGGACGTCTAACTTGTTTTTGCATGGCATGTTGTGATGTGATATGGTCAAGACATGACGTGATATAAATTGTTGTACGAGATGATCATGTTTTGTAACAGAGTTATCGGCAACTAGCAGAAGCCATATGGCTGTCGCTTTATTATATGAAATGCAATCGCCATGTAATTGCTTTACTTTATCACTAAGCGGTAGCGATAGTCGTACTAGCAATAGTTGGCGAGACGACAATGATGCTTTGATGGAGATCAAGGTGTGAAGCCGGTTATGATGGAGATCATGACGATGGATCGGTGATGGAGATCATGAGCACAAGATGATGATGGCCATATCATGTCACATATTTTGATTGCATGTGATGTTTATCTTTTATGGTTCTTATTTTGCTTGGTACGGCGGTAGCATTATAAGCTGATCCCTTATTAACATTTCAAGGTATAAGTGTTCTCCCTAAGTATGCACCGTTGCGACAGTTCTTCATGCTGAGACACCACGTGATGATCGGGTGTGATAGGCTCTAGGCTCTACGTTCACATACAATGGGTGCAAGCCAGTTTTGCACATGCAGAATACTTGAGTTAAACTTGACGAGCCTAGCATATGCAGATATGGCCTCAGAACACTGGAGACCGAAAGGTCGAGCGTGGCTCATATAGTAGATATGATCAACATAGAGATGTTCACCATTGAAAACTACTCCATCTCACGTGATGATCGGACATGGTTTAGTTGATATGGATCACATGATCATTTAGATGATGGAGGGATGTCTATCTAAGTGGGAGTTCTTAAGTAATATGATTAATTGAACTTTAATTTATCATGAACTTAGTCCTGATAGTACTTTGCAAATTATGTTGTAGATCAATAGCCCGCGTTGTAGCTTCCCTATGTTTTTTATATGTTCCTAGAGAAAGCTAAGTTGAAAGATGATATTAGGAATGATGTGGATAGGGTCCGTGATATGAGGTTTATCCTCATTGCTGCACAGAAGAATTATGTCCTTAATGCACCGCTGGGTGACAAATCTATTACAGGAGCAAATGCAGACATTATGAACGTTTGGCTAGGTCAATATGATGACTACTTGATAGTTTAGTGCACCATGCTTTACAACTTAGAACCAGGACTTCAAAAATGTTTTGAAACTTCACGGAGCATATGAGATGTTCCAAGAGCTTAAATTGGTATTTCAGACTCATCCCCGTGTCAAGAGGTATGAGACCTCCAACAAGTACTTCTCCTATAAGATGGAGGAGAATTGCTCAACTAGTGAGCATGTGCTCAGCATGTCTTGGTACTACAATCGCTTGAATCAAGTGGGAGTTAATCTTGCAGATAAGACAGTGATTGACAGAGTTCTCTAGTTACCATCACCAAGTTACTGGAACTTTGTGATGAACTATAGTATGCAAGGGATGACGAAAACAATTCCCGAACTCTTCGTGATGTTGAAATCGACGAAGGTAGAAATCAAGAAAGAGCATCAAGTATTGATGATTGACAAGACCACCAGTTTAAATAAAAGGGCAAAGGGAAAGAAAGGGAATTTCAAGTAGAATGGCGAGCAAGTTGCCACTCCCGTGAAGAAGCCCAAAGCTGGACCTAAGCCTGAAACTGAGTGCTTCTATTGCAAAGGAAATGGTCACTAGAAGCAGAACTACCCTAAATATTTGGTGAATAAGAAGGATGGCAAAGTGAACAAAGGTATATTTGATATACATGTTATTGATGTGTACCTTACTAGTGCTCATAGTAACCCCTAGGTATTTGATACTTGTAATAACTCGAAACAGGATCTGCAGAATAAATAGAGACTAATTGAGGGTGAAGTGATGATGTATGTTGGAAGTGGTTCCAAGATTGATATGATCATGATCGCACACCCCCTATACTTTCGGGATTAGAGTTGAACCTAAATAAATGTTATTTGGTGTTCGCGTTAAAGCATGAATATGAGTAGATCATGTTTATGGCAATATGGTTATTCATTTAAGACAGAGATAATTGTTATTCTACTTGCATGAATAAAACCTTGTATGGTCATACACCCAATGTTGATAGTTTACTGAATCTCGATCGTAGTGATACACATATTCACAATATTGATGCCAAAAGATGCAAAGTTGATTATGATAGTGCAACATACTTGTGGCATTGCTGTTTAGGTCATATTGATGTAAAGCGCATGAAGAAACTCCATGCTGATGGGCTTTTGGAATCACTTGATTATGAATCACTTGGTGCTTGCGAACCATGCCTCATGGGCAACATAACTAAAATTTTGTTCTCCGGAACAATGGAACGAGGTACTGACTTATTGGAAATAATACATACCGATGTATGCGGTTCAATGAGTGTTGAGGCTCATGGCGGGTATCATTATTTTCTGACCTTCACAGGTTATTTAAGCAGATATGGGTATATCTACTTAATGAAACACAAGTCTGAAACATTTGAAAAGTTCAAAGAATTTCAGAGTGAAGTGGAGAATCATCGTAACAAGAAAATAAAAGTTTCTATGATCTGACCGTGTTGGAGAATATTTAAGTTATGTTTGTCCTTCATTTAAAACAATGTGGAATAGTTTCACAGCTCACGCCACCTGGAACACCACAGCGTAATGGTGTGTCCGAACGTTGTAACCGTACTTTATTAGATATGGTGCGATATATGATGTCTCTTACGGAATTATCACTATCGTTTTTGGGATTATGCATTAGAGACAGTTGCATTCACGTTAAACAGGGCACCATCAAAATCCGTTGAGATGACGCCTTATGAACTGTGGTTTGGAAAGAAACCAAAGTTGTTGTTTCTTAAAGTTTGGGGCCATGATGCTTATATGAAAAAGCTTCAACCGGATAAGCTCGAACCCAAATCAGAGAAATGCATCTTCATAGGATACACAAAGGAAATTGTTGAGTACACCTTCTATCACAGATCCTAAGGCAAGATCGTTGCTAAGAATGGATGCTTTCTAGAGGAGTTTCTCTCGTAAGAACTGAGTGGGAGGAAAGTAGAACTTGACGAGGTAATTATACATTCTCTGGAATTGGAAAGTAGTTCATCACAGAAATCAGTTCTAGTGATTCCTACACCAATCAGTGAGGAAGCTAATGATGATGATCATGAAACTTCAAATCAAGTTACTACCGAACCTCGTAGGTCTTCCAGAGTACGATCTGCACCAGAGTGGTACGGTAATCCTATTCTGAAGTCATGTTACTAGACCATGATGAACCTACGAACTATGAGGAAGCAATGATGAGCCTAGATTCCACGAAATGGTTTGATGCCATGAAATCTGAGATAGGATCCATGTATGAGAACAAGGTGTGGACTTTGGTGGACTTGCCCGATGATCGACAAGCCATATTAAATAAATGGATCTTCAAGAGGAAGACAAACGCTGATAGTAGTGTTACTATCTACAAAGCTCGACTTGTTGCAAAAAGGTTTTCGACAAGTTCAAGGTGCTGACTACAATGAGATGTTAGCAGTTGCCATATTTTATGAAATGTGGCAAATGGATGTCAAAACTACATTCCATAAATGGACATTTCTTAAAGAAGAGTTGTATATGATGCAACCAGAAGGTTTTGTCGATCCAAAGGGTGCTAACAAAGTGTGCAAGCTCCAACGATCCATTTATGAACTGGTGCAAGCCTCTCGGAGTTGGAATAAGCACTTTGATAGTGTGATCAAAGCATATGGTTTTATATAGACTTTTGGACAAGCCTGTATTTACAAGAAAGTGAGTGGGAGCTCTGTAGCATTTCTAATATTATATGTTGATGACATATTGTTGATTAGAAAAGATATATAATTTCTATATAGCATAAAGGGATACTTAAATAAGAGTTTTTCAATGAAAGACCTCGGTGAAGCTGCTTACATATTGGGCATCAAGATCTATAGAGATAGATCAATACGCTTGATAAGTTTTTTCAATGAGTATATACCTTGACAAGATTTTGAAAGAGTTCAAAATGGATCAGTCAAAGAAGGATTTCTTTCCTTATTACAAGGTGTAAAATTGACTAAGACCCAAAGCCCGACCACAGAAGAAGATAGAAAGATAATGAAAGTCATTCCCTATGCCTCAGTCATAGGTTCTATAAAATATGGCATGCTATGTACCAGACCAATTGTTTGTCAAGGGGGTACGATAGTGATCCAGGAGTGGATCACTGTATAACGGTCAAAGTTATCCTTAGTTACCTAAGAGGACTAAGGAAGTGTTTCTCCATTATTGAGGTGATAAAAAGTTCGTCGTAAAGAGTTACGTTGATGCAAGCTTTTACACCGATCCAAATGACTCGAAGTCTCAATCTGGATACATACTGAAAGTGGGAGCAATTAGCTAGAGTAGCTCCACATAGAGCATTGTAAACATAAAATATTTGCAAAATACATACGACTCTGAATGTGACAGACCCATTGACTAAACTTCTCTCACAAGCAAAACATGATCACACCTTAGTACTCTTTGGGTGTTAATTGCTACGTCTTGAGATTGCGTTGGTTTTCCTTGAAGAGGAAAGGGTGATGCAGCAATAGTAGCGTAAATATTTCCCTCAGTTTTTGAGAACCAAGGTATCAATCCAGTAGGAGGCTCCTCAAAAGTCCCACGCACCTACACAAACAAGAACTCGCAACCAACGCAATAAAGGAGTTGTCAATCCCTTCAAGGCCACTTGCGAAAGTGAGATCCGATAGAGATAATATAATAAGATAAATATATTTTTTGTATTTGATAATATTGATAGGAAAAGTAAAGATGCAATAAAAGTAGATTGAAAGCTTATATCATAAAAGATAGACCCGGGGGCCATAGGTTTCACTAGTGGCTTCTCTCAGGATAGCATAAGTATTACGGTGGGTGAACAAATTACTGTCGAGCAATTGATAGAAAAGCGAATAATTATGAGATTACCTAGGCATGATCATGTATATAGGCATCACGTCCGTGACAAGTAGACCGACTCCTGCTTGCATCTATTACTATTACTCCACACATCGACCGCTATCCAGCATGCATCTAGAGTATTAAGTTCATAAAGAACAGAGTAACGCATTAAGAAAGATGACATGATGTAGAGGGATAAACTCATGCAATATGATATAAACCCCATCTTTTTATCCTCGATGGCAACAATACAATACGTGCCTTGCTGCCCCTGCTGTCACTGGGAAAGGACACCGCAAGATTGAACCCAAAGCTAAGCACTTCTCCCATTGCAAGAAAGATCAATCTAGTAGGCCAAACCAAACTAATAATTTGAAGAGACTTGCAAAGATAACTTAATCACACATAAAAGAATTCAGAGGAGATATAAATATTTCTCATAGATAAACTTGATCATAAACCCAGAATTCATCGAATCTCGACAAACACACCGCAAAAAGAGTTACATCGAATAGATCTCCAAGAAGATCAAGAAGAACATGGTATTGAGATCCAAAAAGAGAGAAGAAGCCATCTAGCTAATAACTATGGACCCGAAGGTCTGTGGTAAACTACTCACAACTCATCGGAGAGGCTATGGTGTTGATGTAGAAGCCCTCCGTGGTCGATTCCCCCTCTGGTGGAGCGCCGGCGAAGGCTCCAAGATGGGATCTCGCGGATAGAAGGTTATGGTGGTGGAAATAGTTTTTCATGGTCGCTTTTGATGTTCTCGGGGTACGTGGGTATATATAGGAGGACCAAGTAGGTCGGTGGATGCCCGAGGGGCCCACGAGATAGGGGGCGCGCCCTCCACCCTCGTGGCCTCCTCGATTGCTTCTTGACTTGCACTCCAAGTCCTCTGGATCATGTTCGTTCAAAAAATCACGCCCCCGAAGGTTTCTGTCGGTGTCAAAACCGGCGGATCTCGGATAGGGGGTCCCGAACTATGCGTCTAGGCAGATGGTAACAGGAGACAAGGGACACGATGTTTTACCCAGGTTCGGGCCCTCTTGATGGAGGTAAAACCCTACGTCCTGCTTGATTGATATTGATGATGTGGGTATTAAAAGAGTAGATCTACCACGAGATCAAGGAGGCTAAACCATAGAAGCTAGCCTATGGTATGATTGTTGTTATTGTTGTTGTCCTATGGACTAAAACCATCTGGTTTATATAGACACCGGAGAGGGCTAGGGTTACACAGAGTCGGTTACAATGGTAGGAGATCTACATATCCGTATCGCCAGGCTTGCCTTCCACGCCAAGGAAAGTCCCATCCGGACACGGGACGAAGTCTTCAATATTGTATCTTCATAGTCTTGGAGTCCGGCCGATGATGATAGTTCGGCTATCCGGACACCCCCTAGTCCAGGACTCCCTCAGTAGCCCCTGAACCAGGCTTCAATGACGACGAGTCCGGCGCGCATATTGTCTTCGGCATTGCAAGGCGGGTTCCTTCTCCGAATAGTTTGTAGAAGATTGTGAACACCAGGATAGTGTCCGGCTCTGCAAAATAAATTCCACATTCCACCGTAGAGAGAATAATATTGACACAAGTTCAATCTGCTGACGTATTTCGTGGCGTGACGTCACACCACAACCAAGCTTTTACTTGAATTGTTTTTATTATACCGCCTCAGCGCATTTAGCGAAGCGGTTTCCTTGGCACGTCTTGTCGAAGCGAAGATCGTGTTCCCCTTATTCCGGGATTCTCATCAATACGGGCGTGGGTAACCCAACCGCGCCCGTTGCCATGCCCCCTCCATCGAAGGCGAGTTCTAAACGGTCACGGAGATGGCTCTTGGTATTCTCCCCCTTTATAATGAGACCAAGGCCCAGTCCTTTTCTTCAATCCTCAATCGAATCCGCCCCTCGCTCCGAGTTCCAACACCCAGGGCTCCAGATTCGGGCACTTCGGACCTTCGACAATGTCCGGCTCCGACCTTCAGGGCCGGTGGATGCCCTCCTCCGTCATGGAAGAGGACGTGCTAAAGCTTAGGGACGCCAGGTACTTAACCTACGAGATTTTGCATTGGTTGCCTGCCCAAGGGAAAGTCATTCTTACCCCGGAGCCTGGCGAGAGCGTCGTGTTCGTGCCTCACCTCCGTCGGGGTTTAGGCTTCCTGATGGATCCCTTCGTGAGGGGGCTCCTGTTTTACTATGGGCTGGAATTCCACGACCTGGCTCCGGAGTCTATCCTCCATATCTCATCGTTTATTGTCGTCTGCGAAGCCTTCCTCCGTACTACTCCTCACTTTGGTTTGTGGCTCAAAACCTTCAATGTGGAGCCGAAGATGATTGAGGGGCATCAGGCAGAGTGCAGCGGGGCGGTTATAAGCAAGAGGGCCGATGCTCCATGGCCCGAGGGCTCTTTTCAGTAGGAGCTCGGTTTGTGGCAACAGGAGTGGTTCTATATCACCGCTCCCAGGGGCAGCAGGCAGAGGCCGCCGCCCGCCTTTCGCCCGGGCCCTCCACCACGACTGACATCGTAGGTCAACAAAGGGTTCGACTGGGGGCTGTCCAAGGACGTACCCCTATTGCAGGGCCGGATTCGAGATCTCCAAGAGAGGGAGATCAATCTGGTCGTAGTGATGCAGGTTATGCTGATTCGGCGTCTTCTGCCCTGCAAACGTTGCCCCCTCCGCCCGTGGGAATTCAATCCGGAGGGACCACGAGCTCTCCAACACTTTATGTGTACAAAACCCGTGGAGATGTACAAACTGTTCTTCGGATCACAAGAAGTGTGTTCGGGCTTGACCGAGGACGCTGGCCTAAGCTGCAATCGCCCGAATACTCAAGTAAGTAGCCCTATGACCGGACATATCATCCATTTATTTATCATGGATTTGCCTTTTAACCAGCTATCCCTTGAACAGGAGTGGGTAGCGCAAGCAAAACTGATACGGTGTCCGGCCCCCCTCCCTGAGACCACGCCGGATCCCGTGTTAATCAAAATGTTGGAGGTTGCACCTCCGGAGGAAGGCAAAGGGGGGAACAGGGAAACTACCACCTCTGTTAAGGAGGCTCTCAGTAAGGGGGGAATCAAGAATCCCTCCCTCCAGGGGGAGAAGAGGACCGCTTCCGAAAACCCGGAGGCCAAAGCCTCGAAGCGGGGAAAGAAATCTGCACCGGAAGGTCCTGTGCTGGGAGGAGTCCCGGCCATACAGTCTCCCCAAAGAAATCAGCCCTCCAGCGAGCCATAAGTAGAAAAAAGGGAAGTTTTATAATAAAGGACATCCCTATTTTATTTCTAAGGATAACCGAAGTTTTTACCTTGTAGTTCGGATCTCAGCCCTTCCCAGCAGAGCTCATCCTTGGGGGACCTTCGTCCGGAGATGATGGAGAGCGAAACGCCTCCATTTGCCGTCCCATCAGGCGGGGCGGACGACCCTGAGGTGTCGTCACGGAGGGTCTCCCCGAGTCCGGCGGGGCCTGGGAGTTCGGCACCCACTGGAGTGCGGCCGGTGGAGCTGCAGGGTTTGCTCGAGAGGGCGTCTCTCTCAGAAGATCACCGCGCATTAATGAGTGCGGTGATTGAAAGGATCTCATCCGTCGAAAGCGGGTTACATGAGGCCGTCGGAAGTTTACTGACGGGGTTTTGTCGAAAGCGACAGCATGCCGAGGATCATAATCTCAGTTACGAAATGTTGCCTTTCCTGTGCAGGTGGCGGAGCGTTCGGTGGCCAGCCGGACTGATAGAGCTGGCGAACTGAAGCGGCAACTCGACGTTGCAGATGCGGACATCACGCTGGTCAATAAACGACTTGACGAGTCGCAAGGTAAGTGGTGTTTCCGCGGTCACCTGGTAAGGGAGCTGACGCCCACTCCTTACAACATGTATGCTTGATGCAGATGGTGCCGCTGCTGTGGAAGACCTTCGGGCGGAGCTTGCTCGAGCCAAGGACCAGGCAAGAAAAAGTGATGCGGCTGCCTTGAAGGCAGCGGAGGAGCTAAAAGCCGAGAAGGCTGATCATTGCCGAAGCAGGGAGGAAATGGCCGTAATGACCGTGAATTTAAAAGATGCTACCGACCGCTATGAGGTTCTTGAAAGAGAATGCCAAGCGGAGCAAGAGGGCCTGAAGAAGGCCACCGCCGAAGCCAAGGATGCTCGTTCTGCAATGCGGGCTATAAAGGAGGAACTGCGTCAGGCCGGAGACATTGTGGCTGGAAAGCCCTTTCTGTTGCGTAGGAAATTCGCGGATCTGAAGTATGCTCAGTTGGGCCAGCTGTGGAGTGCGGAGGATCCTTATCTGGATTTGGCGGTGAGTGCGGCAGACGCAGTTCGACACTTCCGAAGTAAGAATGATCATGAAATGGAAGAGCTGTTTTGGTCTCAATTCCATAGTCCGGAGCGTCCACTGCCATTGACCGATCAGTTAGCTGAGTGGGCTGAGCTGAATAGATTGTCCGGACTAGCCATGACGGATGTGGTGGCTCATCTGTGGCCGGAAAGGCCCAAGCCGAAGAGTTATTTTGGTTTATTGCAGCAATTCCTTGGGGCGGTGCCGCATATCAAGGCGATGAAGCGGTCGGCCTGCATAGAGGGTGCACGGATGGCTCTTGCCCGTGTTAAGACATACTGGGCGGAGATGAATGCCACCGATGTTGCATCCCGGGGTTCAGACGAGAGCCGATTACCCACCGAGCACTATTTTGAGGAAGTCCTGCAGGGCGCTCGTTTAATAGAGTCGCAGTGCTCGAAAAATGTCATGTTCAAATGACGTGTATGATTTGTGAGATCATATGTATAATATAACAACTTTTTATACTTGTGCGTTCAAGTATTGAAATATCTCCTGTGCGGCCGTTAATGTATATGTATTTATAACCTGAAAGATGGCAGTCTTTGGCTTCAGCCCCCACGCATATAGTGCGGGGGTGTTTGCAAAAAAAGCACATTTTCACACTTAATCCAACATCTTGGTCCTTTGAAGGAGGTGATAGCATAGCAAACTAGGCAACCGGACTATAATGCTTTATCACTTTCACTTAGCCATAGGAGCTCGATGGTGGGGCTACGATATAGCCCCTAGAGGCACCGCGCTCTCCGAACTCGGGGTGCGTGTGTGCCTGACCGGGAAGCGGTCCTTCGTCAACGCGGAGGAATTCTAAACATTCCAATAGTCGATCGAGTGGTTGACCAGTCTCTCGCTATATCATGACAGTCAGTTTTCGGCTTTCTCTACTGAGGTGCTCGCCTGGCCGAACCGGGGCACAATCGTAGTAGTTCTCCTGGTGCCATGTTAGCCGATGGAGCGGAACGTAAGGCATCAAAACATAGGAGCCGGGCAAACCCAACATTTGACCAAAGACATGATTCGGAGCTGATGCATATAAGGCCTAACTCGAGACGCCGAACACTCCCAAAGGTATTCAGACTTTATGATAACGGGCAGAACAGTGCCCTAAGCCCCTAATGTCCAGGCACAGGCGAAAACTTCTGACGAGGCCGATGCCAAAACGCCAGCCTCCTCCTCGGTTATGGTAGGAAACCGGGGGATGAGTATCAACAAGAGACAGTAAGAAAGGTTTACGCAGGGTCTTAATCTAAAAAGAATCCTTGTACCGGGTCCCTGCTGCACGTCTGCGCCTGTGTCTCCGTTGTGCTGTATCCTGGACGGGTGTAGCACGTGATTCATCTGTAAAAGAGAAGAACTTAGTTTGGAAAAAATATCGTGCGAAAGATGTATTTAAAACAGAGTATGATTTGGAAAGATTGAGCTTTATTGGCTCTCATTGTTTATACGTGTAGTCCCTTGTAAAGAGGTATGCGGCTGGGAAGCCCCTTGTTTATTTATGTCGGACTCGCCTAACCGTGTCCGAGGTCTAAATGACCTGTTTTTAGGGGCTTTGATCAGCAAGGTTGGATTAATGTGCGGCTGTCAAGGCAGTCTCACGTTTTCCGTGGTCGAGGAACACTCGGAGTTTCCCTTTAATGGGATTATGCCGCGTGGACCGGGTGTTTTGAGTGTAAGAGACGCGTAATGTGGTATTACATTAAAGCAGGCGAAAGCTTCGCGTCCCAATAGTGCTTGATGGCCACTTTTGAATGGGGCGATATGGAAGATTAGCTTTTCGCGACGGAAGTTGTCGGGTGAACCGAACACAACTTTTAGTAGTACAGAGCCTGTACACTTGGCATAAGGGCCTGGCGTCACTCCTTTGAAGGAAGTGTTGCTATGGCGAATTTTGGTAGGGTCTATCCCCATTCTGTGGATGGTGTCCTGGTATAGCAGGTTTATATCGCTTCCGCACAATTTATCACATGAAGTGAGTTCACTGTTTTGACCTCTAGTGGGAAAGTCTTCTGTGCTCAGGTCTGCTGCCTGTGGGATTCGTCATCGTCTTCGCTTGGTGTGTCGAGCCCCTTGTGTTCGGCGTTAAGTCAGCAGGACCGCTTGAAGACCCAACAATCTCTATGGGTATGGTTTGCAGGCTTCCCGGGGGTACTGTGGATTTGACATATCCTATCCAAGATTTTGTTTAGGTTGGATAGCTCGTCACTGTTGTCCTTAAGGGGCATTGTTTTGTTATTCGGCCGAGAGCTTTTGAATCCAGCATTGACCGCCGTGCTATTTGGGCCGCTTTCCTTATTCCTGCGCTGATCTTTTCTGCGTCTTGATTTCCCATTTCCATCCCTGACCTCGGATGTACTCGGGTCGCTGGTGCTGCATCTTGCTAGCCAGCTATCTCACCCCGCGCAAAAGCGGGCCATGAGGCTTGTTAGTGCGGCCATTGTTCTTGGTTTTTCCTGGCTGAGGTGTCTGGTGAGCCATTCGTCTCGGACGTTATGTTTAAAGGCTGCTAAGGCTTCGGCGTCCCGACAGTCGACTATTTGGTTCTTTTTGGTGAGGAACCTGTTCCAGAATTTGCGTGCTGACTCCCCGGGCTGTTGAGTTATGTGACTTAAATCGTCTGCGTCCGGAGGGCGGACATAAGTTCCCTAAAAATTTGCTCGAAACACATCCTCAAGCTCTTCCCAACTTCCAATGGTATTTTCTTGGAGGCTTTTGAGCCAATGCCGAGCTGGCCCTTTGAGCTTGAGGGGTAGGTATTTTATGGCGTGGAGATCGTCTCCTCTAGCCATATCTATGTGTAGGATATAATCCTCAATCCAGACTCCGGGGTCTGTTCCGTCATATGCCTCTATGTTTACGGGCTTGAATCCTGCTGGAAATTCATGATCCAGTACTTCGTCGGTGAAGCATAGTGGGTGTGCGGCGCCCCTGTATTCAGTTGTGCCGTTATCTTCGAACACTCAGCGGGTTGTGTTGCTTCCTGGAGCCTTCTTTTTTGGCCCATAGATGGACCTGACTGGGCCATCCTTTTTGCTAGGATCCTTATTTGGAAAGTGTGCCGGATTATGTGCGACGCCGCTTGCCGCTTTTAGCCTGTTATCTAGTCGTCTATCCGGCCAGGCGACCTCTTTCTTTTTTGACTGTGGGGGCTCTACGGCCTCCTCGTCAAATTCGGGCAACAGTTTGCACTTCGGGTAGCTCTTTGCATGGTGACTATCACCGTATTTATCTGCGGTCTTGAGTACTTTGTTCCATCTCATTCTGAGTACGTCTTCCGCCGTTTTGAGCTTCTGCTTTTGCTTCTTCAAACTCCTTGTAGTGGCGACGAGCCTTCTGTGAAGGTTCTTATGCTCCGGTGATGTGTCTGGTGTGAGATCGTCTGGACTATTGTTTTCGCTGGGAATGGGTTGCTCGTCCACTGGTTCGCCCTGCTCTACGGCTAGGTCCGTGTGGGTGCCGTTGTTATCGAGGCAGGACTTCGGGCGGCGCTTGCGTCGTCGTTTTTGTTGTTTTTCGGGGAAATTATCCTTCGCCGCGTCCCGTTGTTCCTCTTTATCGCTTCCTTTTGGTGTATCCACCATGTATACGTCGTGAGTTGAGGTGGCTTTCCAGTGCCCAGTAGGCGCTGGTTCTTGGTCGTCTCCGGCGTTGTCGTCCATACCGTCGATGTCTTCGGAGTCGATGTCTAGCGTGTTGGTTAAATCGTCGACAGTGGTTACTAAGTGGGTGGTGGGTGGGCCTTGAATTTCATCGTCCACATCCCAACCGTCCTGACCGTAATCCGGCTGGGGCTCTCCTGATAACGAGAGATGTTTTAGCAAACTCAGGACGTCGCCAAAAGATGAGTGTTGAAAGATGTCCGTAGCGGTGAACTCCATGATCGATGCCCAATCATATTCGATTGGAGGGGGCGCGGGAGGTTTGGAGTCCGACAAGGAGTCCAGCACCTTGGAGTCACGAGCTTCAAAAGGGACAAAGTCAGTATTCGGCTCTATCGCTGTAGAGGTTGCAGCCCCTGAGGCGGTGTCTAACCACCCGTCCTCGATCTGCACAACCGGCTCCGAATCGAAGGTCGGAGCGGACTCGTGTGCGGCCTCCATGGCACTGTCCGGCAGCAGAGCCAAATCATGCCCATCGTGACAGTGCGGCGCGCTCGGCTGTAGCTTGAATCCATTGAAGATCAAGTCTCCGCGGATGTCAGCCGTGAAGTTAAGACTTCCAAATCTGACCTAACGGCCAGGGGCGTAGCTTTCGATCTGCTCCAGATGGCCAACCGAATTGGCCCGCAGTGCAAAGCCACCGAATACGAAGATCTATCCGGGGAGAGAAGTCTCACCCTGGACCGTGTTGTTGTTGATGATCGAAGGAGCCATCGAGCCTATTGGTGACGACACAGAGGAACTCTCAATGAAAGCACCAATGTCGGTGTCAAAACCGGCGGATCTCGGGTAGGGGGTCCCGAACTGTGCGTCTAGGCGGATGGTAATAGGAGACAAGGGACATGATGTTTTACCCAGGTTCGGGCCCTCTTGATGGAGGTAAAACCCTACGTCCTGCTTGATTGATATTGATGATGTGGGTATTATAAGAGTAGATCTACCACGAGATCAAGGAGGCTAAACCCTAGAAGCTAGCCTATGGTATGATTGTTGTTATTGTTGTTGTCCTACGGACTAAAACCATCTGGTTTATATAGACACCGGAGAGGGCTAGGGTTACACAGAGTCGGTTACAATGGTAGGAGATCTACATATCTGTATCGCCAAGCTTGCCTTCCACGGCAAGGAAAGTCCCATCCGGACACGGGACGAAGTCTTCAATCTTGTATCTTCATAGTCTTGGAGTCCGGGCCGATGATGATAGTTCGGCTATCCGGACACCCCCTAGTCCAGGACTCCCTCAGTTTCATTTCGTTTGGACTCCGTTTGATATTCCTTTTCTTCGAAATACTGAAATAGGCAAAAAAACAGCAATACGGGCTGGGCCTCCGGTTAGTAGGTTAGTCCCAAAAATGATATAAATGTGTAAAGTAAAGCCCATAAACTTCCAAAACAGGTAATATAATAGCATGGAACAATCAAAAATTATAGATACGTTGGAGACGTATCAAGCATCCCCAAGCTTAATTCCTGCTCGTCCTCGAGTAGGTAAATGATAAAAACAGAAATTTTGATGTGGAATGCTACCTAGCATAATTCTCAATGTAAGTTTCTTTATTGTGGCATGAATGTCCAGATCCAAATGATTCAAAATAAAAGTTCATATTGACATAAGAAATAGTAATACTTCAAGCATACTAATCAAAGTAATCATGTCTTCTCAAAATAACATGGCTAAAGAAAGTTCATCCCTACAAAATCATATAGATAGGCTATGCTTCATTTTCGTCACACAAAAATGCTCCCATCTTATACACCCCCGATGACAAGCCAAGCAATTGTTTCATACTTAAGTAATCTCAAACTTTTTCAACTTTCACGCAATACATGAGCGTGAGCCATGGATATAGCACTATGGGTGGAATAGAATATGATGATGGGGATTGTGTGGAGAAGACAAAAAAAAGGAGAAAGTCTCACATTGACGAGGATAATCAACGGGCTATGGAGATGCCCATCAATTGATGTCAACATGAGGAGTAGGGATTGCCATGCAATGGATGCACTAGAGCTATAAATGTATGAAAGCTCAACAAAATAAACTAGTGGGTGTGCATCCAACTTGCTTGCTCACGAAGACCTAGGGTATTTTGAGGAAGCCCATCGTAGGAATATACAAGCCAAGTTCTATAATGAAAAATTCCCACTAGTATATGGAAGTGACAACATATGAGACTCTCTATATGAAGAACATGGTGCTACTTTGAAGCACAAGTGTGGAAAAAGAGATAGTAACATTGCCCCCTTTTTATTTTTATTTTCTTTTTTCTTTTTTCCTTTTTTTCTCTTTTTTCTTTGGGCCTTTCTTTTTTTTTCTTTTTGGCCTTTCTTTTTTTCTTTGGCATTTCTTTTTTTATTTTTGGCCTTTTTTTATTTGGGGACAATGCTCTAATAATGATGATCATCACACTTTTATTTATTTACAACTCATGAATTACAACCCAAAACTAGAACAAGATATGACTCTATATGAATGCCTCCGGTGGTGTACCGGGATGGGCAATGAATCAAGAGTGACATGTATGAAAATTTATGCATGGTGGCTTTGCCACAAATACGATGTCAACTACATGATCATGCAAGGCAATATGACAATGATAATGCGTGTCATGATGATAAACAGAACGGTGGAAAGTTGCATGGCAATATATCTCGGAATGGCTATGGAAATGCCATAATAGGTAGGTATGGTGGCTGTTTTGAGGAAGATATAAGGAGGTTTATGTGTGATAGAGCGTATCATATCACGGGGTTTGGATGTACCGGCGAAGTTTGCACCAACTCTCAAGGTGAGAAAGGCCAATTCACGTTATCGAAGAGGCTAGCGATGATGGAAGGGTGAGAGTGCATATAATCCATGGACTCAACATCAGTCAAAAGAACTCATATACTTATTGCAAAAATCTACAAGTCATAAAAAAAAGCACTACGCGCATGCTCCTAGGGGGATAGATTGGTAGGAAAAGACCATCGCTCGTCCCCGACCGCCACTCATAAGGATGCACAATCTAAGAACACCTCATGTTTCAAATTTGTTACACAACTTTAACCATACGTGCATGCTACGGGACTTGCTAACTTCAACACAAGCATTCTTTAAATTCATAATCACCCAACTAGCATGACTCTAATATCATTACCTCCATATCTCAAAACAATTATCAAGTATCAAATTGATCATAGCATCTAATTCACTTCATATGATAGTTTTTATTATACCCAACTTGGATGCCCACCATTCTAGGACCAATTTTATAACCATAGCAAATACCATGATGTTCTAAGAGACTCTCAAAATAATTTAAGTGAAGCATGAGAGAATAACAATTTCTACAAAATTAAGCCACCGCCGTGCTCTAAAAGATATAAGTGAAGCACTAGAGCAAAAACTATCTAGCTCAAAAGATATTAGTGAAGCACATAGAGTATTCTAATAAATTCCAATCAAGTGGGCTTCTCCTAAAAGGTGTATACAGCAAGGATGATTGCGTTAAACTAAAAATCAAAGACTAATATCATACAAGACGCTCCAAGCAAAACACATATCATGTGGCGAATAAAAATATAGCTCCAAGTAAAGTTACCGATAAACGAAGACGAAAGAGGGGATGCCTTCCGGGGGCATCGCCAAGCTTAGGCTTTTGGCTATTCTTGAATATCTTGAGGTGCCATGAGAATCCCCAAGCTTAGGCTCTTGCCACTCCTTATTCCATAGTCCATCAAATGTTTACCCAAAATTTGAAAACTTCACAACACAAAACTCAACAGGAAATCTCATAAGCTCCGTTAGTGAAAGAAAGAAAAACCACCACATAAGGTACTGTAATGAACTCATTATTTATTTATATTGGTGTTAAACCTACTGTATTTCAAGTTATCTATGGTTCATACCACTTAATACTAGCCATAGACGCATCAAAATAAGCAAACAACACACGAAAAACAGAATCAGTCAAAAACAGAACAGTCTGTAGAAATCTGTAACTCTCGAATACTTCCGGAACTCTAAAACTCCTACCAAAATAGGAAGTCCTGGGAAATTTTTCTATTGATCTACAGCAAAAATAATCAACTCAAAAGCATGTTTGTATGAATTACTAAAATTATTTTCGTGCGTGCAAAGTTTCTGTTTTTCAGCAGAATCAAATTAACTAGCACCATAGGTTATCCTATAGGTTCTACTTGACATAAACACTAATTAAAACATCTAAACAGAAGTTAGATGAAAAATTTATTACTAAACAGAAACAAAAACAAAAGACATAAATAAAATTGGGTTGCCTCCCAACTAGCGCTATCGTTTAACGCCTCTAGCTAGGCATAAAAGCAAGGATGGATCTAAGTAGTGCCATAATAATAAGATAGATCTTGAAAACTCATCTCATATTCTCTATGTTCAGCAACAAGTTTTCTTTGAGGCAAGCAAAAGTAATCGAAAGGGCTAAATTTAATGGGAGAAAAGTCCCCAATATCAATCTCAGGAGGTATGGGTTCCTCCTTTGGCCCTTCGTATTGCACAACTAATTCATCATTATAAGCATTCTTTTGGCAGAACTTCGTGAGCCTATACTCAAGAGAGTATCCTAGCTCACTGTTTCGAAGAGCAAAATCATTATTAGGTTCAGAAATCCTATCAACTAGGACGTTGGTAGGAACCTTTTTTTCTAAGGTTTTCATTGAAAGCAACATAGTCCAAAGATTGAAAACACCTAATTTCCTCTTGATCAAAGAGGATCGCCTCTATGGGAGGACGACCGACGTCCACCCTATAGTGCGCAAAGATTTGTTTGGCCTCTCTAATTTTAAATCTAAACTCATGAGCCAAAAAGATAGTAACGACGCGCTTAACAGAAGAATGCTCAATATTACAAAATTCTAGGAAAATTCTTTGTATGCAAGGATGCATATACATAAATTGTCTTTCAAGCTCAACTACAAGCATAGCGATAGCATCCACGAGACTACTAGTTCTATGAAGAATAGAACCACCCATAGAGGGTAAAGCACCGGCACAAGTAAAGAAATCTTGAATTACCCCTTTTTCAATAATATTACCACTACCGATTCAAAACTTTTTAGTATGCAAGATAAGGGGTTCTTCAGCAGGAGCATCATAATTTTCCATGTTATCATTATTGTCCATATCGACGATAATCTCCCCAATTTCAGACATAACAGCAAACAAAAGCGAGGAGGCAAGAGATGGCACGCAGAAAAGAGAGGAGATTGGGAAAGAGAGGGCGAATAAAACGGGAAGGGTGAAGTGGGGGAGAGGAAAACGAGAGGCAAATGGCAAATAATGTAAATGCGAGGGAGATGAGTTTGTGATGGGTACTTGGTATGTCTTGACTTGAGCGAAGACCTCCCCGGCAACAGCACCAGAAATCGCACGTTGGTGGGAGGTCGAATCTTGACTTGACTTGGTGGAAGCCTCCCCGGCAATGGCACCAGAAATCCTTCTTGCTACGTCTTGAGCTTGCATTGGTTTTCCTTGAAGAGGAAAGGGTGATGCAGCAATAGTAGCGTAAGTATTTCCCTCAGTTTTTGAGAACCAAGGTATCAATCTAGTAGGAGGCTCCTCAAAAGTCCCATGCACCAACACAAACAAGAACTCACAACCAACGCAATAATGGGGTTATCAATCCCTTCACGGCCACTTGCGAAAGTGAGATCTGATAGAGATAATATAATAAGATAAATATATTTTTTGTATTTTATAATATAGATAGGAAAAGTAAAGATGCAAATAAAATTAGATTGAAAGCTTATATGATAAAACATAGACCCGGGGGCCATAGGTTTCACTAGTGGTTTCTCTCAAGATAGCATAAGTATTACGGTGGGTGAACAAATTACTGTCGAGCAATTGACAGAAAAGCGAATAATTAAGAGATTACCTAGGCATGGTCATGTATATAGGCATCACGTCCGTGACAAGTAGACCGACTCCTGCCTGCATCTACTACTATTACTCCACACATTGACCGCTATCCAGCATGCATCTAGAGTATTAAGTTCATAAAGAACAGAGTAACGCATTAAGAAAGATGACATGATGTAGAGGGATAAACTCATGCAATATGATATAAACCCCATCTTTTTATCCTCTATGGCAACAATATAATACGTGCCTTGCTGCCCCTGCTGTCACTGGGAAAGGACACCGCAAGATTGAACCCAAAGCTAAGCACTTCTCCCATTGCAAGAAAGATCAATCTAGTAGGCCAAACCAAACTGATAATTCGAAGAGACTTGCAAAGATAACTTAATCACACATAGAAGAATTCAGAGGAGATTCAAATATTTCTCATAGATAAACTTGATCACAAACCCACAATTCATCGGATCTCGAAAAACACACCGCAAAAAGAGTTACATCGAATAGATCTCCAAGAAGATCGAGGAGAACATGGTATTGAGATCCAAAAAGAGAGAAGAAGCCATCTAGCTAATTACTATGGACCCGTAGGTCTGTGGTAAACTACTCACAACTCATCGGAGAGGCTATGGTGTTGATGTAGAAGCCCTCCATTGTCGACCCCCTCCGGCAGAGCGCCGGTGAAGGCTCCAAGATGGGATCTCGCGGATACAAAAGGTTACGGTGGTGGAAATAGTTTTTCGTGCTCACTTTTGATGTTCTCAGTGTACGTGGGTATATATAGGAGGAAGAAGTAGGTCAGTGGATGCCCGAGGGGCCCACAAGATAGGGGGGCGCCCTCCACCCTTGTGGCCTCCTCGATTGTTTCTTGACTTGCACTCTTTGGATCATGTTCGTTCCAAAAATCACGCTCCCGAAGGTTTCATTACGTTTGGACTCCGTTTGATATTTCTTTTCTTCGAAATACTGAAATAGGCAAAAAAACAGCAATACGGGCTGCGCCTCCGATTAGTAGGTTAGTCCCAAAAATGATATAAATGTGTAAAGTAAAGCCCATAAACATCCAAAACGGGTAATATAATAGCATGGAACAATCAAAAATTATAGATACGTTGGAGACGTATCATTAATCACGTAGCAATGTGAACTAGATTATTGACTCTAGTAAACCCTTTGGGTGTTGGTCACATGGCGATGTGAACTATGGGTGTTAATCACATACAGATGTGAACTATTGGTGTTAAATCACATGGCGATGTGAACTAGATTATTGACTCTAGTGCAAGTGGGAGACTGAAGGAAATATGCCCTAGAGGCAATAATAAAGTTAGTATTTATTTCCTTATTTCATGATAAATGTTTATTATTCATGCTAGAATTGTATTAACCAGAAACTTAGTGCATGTGTGAATACATAGACAAAACATAGTTTCCCTAGTATGCCTCTACTTGACTAGCTCATTAATCAAAGATGGTTAAGTTTCCTAACCATAGACATGTGTTGTCGTTTGATGAACGGGATCACATCATTAGGAGAATGATGTGATGGACATGACTGATAACCCACAAGTGTAGGGGATCACAACAGTTTTCGATAAGTAAGAGTGTCGAACCCAACGAGGAGCTAAAGGTAGAATAAATATTCCCTCAAGTTCTATCGACCACCGATACAACTCAACGCACGCTTGACGTTCACTTTACCTAGAACAAGTATGAAACTAGAACTACTTTGTAGGTGTTGCTGGATAGTTTTGCAAGAATATAAAGAACGTGTAAATAAAAAGTAGGGGCTATTTAGATAAATAAACAGTAAAGTAAATATAGCGAGTGTGTAAAAGTGGTGGTAGGAGTTGCGGACTTGTCCCTAAGCAATTGACTACTTTACTAGACCGATAACAAGTTTTATGTGGGAGAGGCCACTGCTAGCATGTCATCCCTGACTTGGAATTCTATGACTCAATATTACAACTCGATACTAGAACAAAGATATGACTCTATATGAATGCTTCCGGCGCTGTACCGGGATGTGCAATGATCTAGCGTAGCAATGACATAAAAAAACGGACAAGCCATGAAAACATCATGCTAGCTATCTTATGATCATGCAAAGCAATATGACAATAAATGCTCAAGTCATGTATCTGATGATGATGGAAGTTGCATGGCAATATATCTCGGAATGGCTATGGAAATGCCATGATAGGTAGTTATGGTGTCTGTTTTGAGGAAGATATAAGGAGGCTTATGTGTGATAGAGCGTATCATATCACTGGGTTTGGATGCACCGGCGAAGTTTGCACCAACTCTCGAGGTGAGAAAGGGCAATGCATGGTACTGGAGAGGCTAGCAATGATGGAAAGGTAAAAGTGCGTATAATCCATGGACTCACATTAGTCCTAAAGAACTCATATACTTATTGCAAAAGTTTATTAGCCCTCAAAGAAAAATACTACTACGCATGCCCCTAGGGAGATAGATTGGTAGGAAAATACCATCGCTCGTCCCCGACCGCCACTCATAAGGGAGACAATCAAAGAAACACCCCATGCTTCAAATTTGTCACACAACGGTTACCATACGTGCATGCTATGGGACTTGCAAACCTCAACACAAGTGTCTCTACAATCCACAATCACCGACTAGCATGACTCTAATATCACCATCTTTATATCGCAAAACTATTGCAAGGAATCAAACATATCATATTCAGCGATCTACAAGTTTATGTAGGATTTTATGACTAACCATGTGAATGACCAATTCCTGTCATCTCTCTAAATAGATATAAGTGAAGCAAGAGAGTTTAATTCTTTCTACAAAAGATATGCCCACGCTCTAACAAATATAAGTGAAGCAAAAGAGCATTCTACAAATAGCGGTTTTCTAAGTAAAGAGATACATGCAATCCAAACTTCAAAAGATATAAGTGAAGCACATGAAGCATTCTATAAAGCCATACTGACAAAATTTAAGTGAATTGCAAAGAGCATTCTATAAATCAACCAAGGACTATCTCATACCAGCATGGTGCATAAAACAAAAATGAAAACTAAATGCAAAAGACGCTCCAAGACTTGCACATATCGCACGAATGAAACAAATACGAAAACATACTGGTACTTGTTGAAGAAAGAGGGGATGCCTTCCGGGGCATCCCCAAGCTTAGACGCTTGAGTCTCCTTGAATATTTACTTGGGGTGCCTCGGGCATCCCCAAGCTTGAGCTCTTGCCTCTCTTCCTTTTCCTCATATCGACTCATCCTCAATTAGACACTTCAACCACACAAAACTTCAACAGAAAACTCGGTAAGATCCGTTAGTATAATAAAGCAAATCACTACTCTAAGTACTGTAGCAAACCAATTCATATTTTGTTTTTGCATTGTGTCTACTGTAACATAACTTTTTCATGGCTTAATCCACTGATATAAATTGATATATTCATCAAAACAAGCAAACTATGCATCAAAAACAGAATCTGTCAAAAACAGAACAGTCTGTAGCAATATGAACATTCACCATACTTCTGGTACCCCAAAAATTCTACCAAAGTTATAAAAAATATATAAGTTGTATATAAAGACAGTGAGAAAGGAATCAGAACCATTTGACGTTCCAGTTAAAAATGTAAAATCTCGCACTACAGCCAAAGTTTCTGTCCTGCACCATACAAACCAACAAGCATTGTAAACATCCTAAAGGCAAAACTTGGCACTTTATTTTTATAATACAATGGAATTATACAAGGGGATAATTATTTTTATTGAAAAGTTTCTATAATTAAGATTCACAAAGTTTTCGTGAGCATGAACAAAGTTCAAGGCTAGCTCCCACTTCAATAATGCTTGTCTTTCTCACTTTCACTTTCCTTTTTGAAAAGTTTTTAGGTTCCCCTCTTTATTTATTTTGTTTTTAAACTATATAAAAGCACTCAACAGAAATAAATGACTCCCTAAAACTTCCAGGTTGTCTCCCTGGCAGCGCTTTCTTTAAAGCCATTAAGCTAGGCATATAGTGCTCAGGTAATGGATCCACCCGGATCCCAAGGTATATCAAAGCCAATTTTAATTAACAATGATTTGTAATTTAATAGTGAGCACAAAGTAACATATATCATGTAATGATGAAGTCTAACCCTCTTCCTATGCATCGGCATGTCATAAAAGAACAATTCATGTACACCAAGTAAAGGCCAATACATAGTATAAACAGTTTCTTGCAATTCTATCATATTGGAGACATAAAAGAGGCGGAGATGTAGTTCCTCTCTCATAATAATTGCAAGTAGGAGCAGCAAGCACATGCATATTATATTCATTAAAATCATCATGTGCAACGGTAAAAGGCAACCCATCAATATAATCCTTAGTAAGCACAAACTTCTCCAATATAGTGTAGTTTGGAGAATTCAAAAAGATAATAGGACTATCATGCGTGGGTGCAATAGCAACAATTTCATGTTTAACATAAGGAACTATAGCAAGTTCATCTCCATAGGCATAATTCATATTGGCATCTTGGCCACAAGCATAGCAAGCATCATCAAAAAGGGATATTTCAAGAGAATCAACGGGATCATAGCAATCATCCTTCGGTAAGCACGAAGGGGAATTAAACAATGTATGAGTTGAAGAGTTACTCTCATTAGAAGGTGGGCACGGGTGATCAATCCGCTCTTCCTCCTTTTGTTCTTCGCTCTCCTCATCATCTTTTTCATCCAATGAGCTCACAGTCTCATCAATTTCTTCTTCCATAGCTTCCTACAAAATATTAGTCTCTTCTTGGACAGCGGAGACTTTCTCAATAAAAGCATTAATATTGTAATTGTATTCATAATTTTCATAGAAATATCTAAGTATAGCAAATTTTCTGGTCTATAAACTGAATCATCAAAATCGTCAAACGCTTTAAACATAGATTCAATCTCATAAGCACCGATAAAAGCAACAAATTCTTCTATTTGTTCCACATCATAGTAATCATATACACCATTAGCATAAGAAGCTAAGGTTTTATTATCATTGAATTTGCATGAAAAGGGAAGGTGTGGAGCCTTCATCCTAGAGCAACAAGTATAATCATGTATCACGCATAGTTGACGGGCATACCAACATAATATAGAAATTTGATCCCATAATAGTTTCCCTTTTTGTGTCAAGCGATAATCCCTAAAGTATTCACGTTGATCCAACGTTTCTCCCATAACAAAGTTGAATGGGGTTTTTCTCAGATTATTAAAGTAGTACATAATTTCTTTCATGTAACGAGCATTGAGGGTTTTAGGAGGTTCCCCATCTCCATGAGTAGCATCTACACCTAATTTTTTTTGGTATTTCGTGTTCCATATCCATAACTAAAGATAGAGAACAACTTAGAACAGAAAATAAAAATTACTTAGTGATAAAGCAAACAAGCACACACGAGAATATTCACCCCACGCTATGACTCCCCGGCAACGACGCCAGAAAAAGGTCTTGATAACCCACAAGTGTAGGGGATCGCAACAGTTTTCGATAAGTAAGTGTTGAACCCAACGAGGAGATAAAGGTAGAATAAATATTCCCTCAAGTTCTATCGACCACCGATACAACTCTACGCACGCTTGGCATTCGCTTTACCAAGAACAAGTATGAAACTAGAAGTACTTTGTAGGTGCTGTTGGATAGTTTTGCAAGAATATAAAGAACGTGTAAATAAAAAGTAGGGGCCGTTTAGATAAATAAAAAATAAAGTAAATATAGTGTCGATGTACTAGAATAGGGGTACCCTAGTATCCCGAACTTGTGCACGGGCAGTCGCAGCACCCCGCGGCAAGGCTTGCCAGGCGACCGCCAAGATCCTCCGTGGCTCCTTAGGAGACAAGACCCCGGCAAGAGGAGCTTGCCGGGAAGCCATTCAAGAACAAAGTATTCAAGCCAGGGAGGCAAGGCCCCGGCAAGAGGAGCTTGCCGGGAAGGCCAATCAAGGCATCTCAAGGAACTTGCCGCGACGCGCCACGCGTCCCGGCAAGGCCCGCTGAGCGACAAGCTTTCGGGCACGACAAGACGATGGCCGCGGCAAGGTGCTTGCCGCGGCAGGCTACCGTTCTGTACCCACACTCCAGCACATCCACCAACGTGTCGCCCTGGGGCTTTTCCAGGCGCGTGTGGCGGAAGGCTGTGCAGCCAGCGGTGCACGGTGGCAAGCGGCGCTGACAAGATCGCCATCGTGGCGAGCGGTGGCGTCCCTGACGGTCCCTTTCTGCACTGTTTGGGCGACATAGACGGGCATTTAATGCCTTTGTCCCCTGCCGTCAGGGTTAGGTATGATACACTGTACATGGTAGTTGTACCTACCGCTAGTCCTTTTCCTTTTTTTACCCTTGTCTACGTTGCCACCTGTCGGTGACCCCTTGAGCATATAAAAGGAGGCCCATGCGCAACGTAGAAGGGGTTCGACTAGTTCGAAGCTAGAAACACTCTCATGCTCGGTCTCGTAGCTCTCAGCGCTCCCGAGCAAGAACTTAATATACACATACATGCAGCAGTAGGAGTATTATCTCTCCGGAGAGCTCCGAAGCTGGGTAAACTGCTCGTGTGCTTCGCCTCGATCTGCTCTTCGTGCGACCTCCGCCCCCCGCCGAACCGAAAGGGGCTCGGTCCGCCGGTCCCATAGGTGTTCGTGGATCAGTTTCCCCGACATCTTTGGCGCGCCAGGTAGGGGGGCGTCGAGATTGTGTGAATCTGATCCGGCATTCACACGAGCTAGATCTTCATCTTCTTCATCAACATGCCACCAAAGAAGAAGGCTTCGGAGGCAGCTGTTCCGTCGGCGTCGATCCCACCGCCACCGGAGCAAATGGGTGGTGGGGTAGACGCCGGCGGAAGAACGGGCGTCGACGAGGGAGCTCACAGTGCTGCCAGGTCCAAGGACAAGGCCGCACAGACCTCGGCGTCCGTACGTGCGCCGCGCCCATCTCAGGAGGCGCGGGACCAACAGCGTCATGGTATTCGCAGTACCATGCGTTCGTTGGGCCAAGATCAAGCTGGTGGGTCTCGGGTTGCTCAAGACCAGCATGCGCGCCAACGTGCTGGCGCGAGCGAGGCACGGTCGCCCGGACGGGATACTGCTCCTTCTAACATAGTTAGAAGTCCGAGCATAACCCTCTCCTCGCACCGTTCGCCACTGCCACCCACCACTCCAGCAGAAGCTTTGGCGCGAGCTCAACTGCTCCTGGATTACCCTCCAACGGCCGACAAGACCGACGAATGGAGGGCCACCATTCAGAGTCTCATCGGCTTCGCCAACGGCGACGCTCCGCGGCAGCCGAGCGCCTCGCTGCCGCGGCAGGACTGCCAGGCGCGAGCCAATGGCAACGAAACCGGTGGGGGTGCAACCACCATGCACTCTCCACCCCGAAGGGCAAGATCGCCGACTCGTCGGATCCACCTCGACAGCGACTCCACCACGTCATCAGATCCACGAGCTCGTCGCAATCAGCACCAAGTTCATCACGAACGACAGCAAGAAGACGCTCGTACCCGCATCGAGCGCCGAAGAGAAGCGCGGCGTCAATTAAACCAGCGCACAGGGCCCACTGTCGACATGCATGCGCCAGAGGAACCAGGCGACTTGCCGTACGCGGTAGGTTGCCCTGCGTTCACTCGTGAGCTGCGGCAAGTCCAGTGGCCCAGCACGAAGAATTTCAAGCCAGACGTACCAGAGAAGTACGACGGCAAGTCGCATCCGTCGGAGTTCCTCAGCATCTACACCATCGCGGTGCAAGCTGCTGGGGGGCGAGATGACAAGATCCTTGCCAACTACTTCCCGCTGGTGCTCAAGCCCAATGTCAGATCCTGGCTCATGCACTTGCTGGACAACTCCATATCTTCCTGGGCAGATCTATGCCATCTGTTTGTCGGCGCCTTTACAGGCGGCCACAAGCCTCATGGCCAAGAGAGCGACCTTCATCTGCTCGCCCAGAAGGAAGGAGAGCCCCTGCGCAAGTATATTCAGAGATTCAGCCGTGTACAGCATAACATCCCAGATGTCCACCCTACCGCGGTCATCAGCGCGTTTCATCAGAACGTGCGAAACCGCAGGATGCGGGAGGAGGTGGCGATGTGCAAGATCAGAGATGTCAGTGAGCTATATGCCCTGGCCGACAAGTGTGCACGTGCTGAAGAAGGGAGGAGACTCCCCGGAGAAAATACGGGAGCAGGAGGATCTGACAGTGAGGATGCTGCCCCGGCGAAGAAAGGCCAGCGGCGAAGCAACAGGAAGAAGAAAAGCAAAGAAGTGCTAGTTGTTGAGCAGTCCGGCAACGGAGGTGGCGCCAAGAAAGCAAAAGCTGGTAGCTCCGGCAAGGAGGTTGCCGCAGGCACCAACTACCAGGCTGTGGCGGCCGCCGACAAGCAGGACGGCACCAACAAGCAGTACTGCAAGATCCACCGCACCAAGGGCCATGATCTCCAGAGCTGCAAGAAGGTCGAGCAGCTTGTCGAGCAGCAAAAGGCTGAGTACGGGCGACGCGACAAGGAGAAGGCCCAGGAAGGTGCTGGAGGAGCCAGCAAGAAACGCCCCGGCCGGGGAGGACGCCGCGGCAAGGCCAAGCAGCGGCAAGGAGACAGACCACCCCGCGGCCGCGACAAGGACGAAGATGACGACGATGATGAAGATATGGATGATGAAGAAGCCGATGAGTAGGAGTTCCAGAAAGCCACAGAGGTCCTCTGCATTGACGGCGGTGCTTCTCTGCATACTTCACACCGCCAGCTCAAGCAGTGGGTGCGGGAAGTCAATGCAGCAGAACCACCCGTCGAGTCACGCAAGCCTCTGAAATGGTCCAGCACGCCTATCATCTTTGATATTGAGGACCACCCTGATCGCATAACTGCGGTCGGGTGCTTGCCGATGTTGGTTTCACCAACTATCCGCAACCTCAAGGTCACTAAGATGCTAGTTGACGGCGGGGCCGGCTTGAACCTGATCTCCTCTGCGGTGCTCCAGAAACTCCAGATCCCTGACAGCGAGCTCGAAGAGACCGGCACATTCCAAGGAATCAACCCAGGAAGGAGCAAGCCGAAGGGAAAGATCACGTTGCCGGTAACATTTGGCAGCGAGTTGAACTTCAGGACTGAGAGGGTCACTTTTGACGTTGCTGACTTTCCATTGCCCTACAATGGGATACTCGGCCGTCCAGCACTCGCCAAGTTCATGGCAGCCTCTCACTATGCATACAACGTGCTCAAGATGCCAGGCCCGATAAGTGTCATCTCTGTCCCTGGCGACAAGAAGGATGCTCTTATCTGCACCGACAAGATCTACCGGGAACCAGCAGTCGCAACAGATCGCAAGCCACTTGCCGCTGAAGCTCCCCAGGGGAAGAAGAAGACCAAGTCCGGCAAGAGCTCTGATGCCCACTCCGGCAAGCGCACCTCTTCGGAGTGCTGCGCTACCGTCGAGGACGCACCATTGAGCTCCACCGGCAAGTGTAAGAAGACAATGGCAGCTCCACCAGAGACCAAGAAGGTGTCCGCCAAGGAGGACGACACTGGTGGTACCTTCACCATCAGTGCCACTCTCGACCCCAAATAGGAAAGCGCGCTTGTTGCTTTCCTGCGGGCGAACGTCGACGTGTTTGCGTGGCAACCGTCTGACATCCCCGGTGTTCCCAGGAAAGTAATCGAGCACCATCTTGCCGTCTGTCCTCATGCGCGACCCGTCAAGTAGAAAGTCAGGAAACAGGCAGTGGAGCGCCAAGAGTTCATTGCAGAAGAAATCAAGAAACTGGAAGCAGCAGGCCTTGTCAGAGGAGTGCTCCATCCTACGTGGTTGGCCAATCCTGTAGTCGTGCGCAAGGCAAACGGGAAATGGAGACTTTGTATCAACTTTACCGATGTCAATAAAGCTTGTCCCAAAGATCCATTTCCCTTGCCGTGCATTGACCAGATTGTTGACTCCACGGCCGGATGTGATTTGCTTTTATTTCTTGATGCATACTCAGGATACCATCAGATCTTCATGGCAGAAGAGGATGAGGAGAAGACCGCATTCATCACCCCATGTGGCACGTACTGTTTTGTACGGATGCCCTTCGGTTTAAAGAATGCTGGCTCAACATTTGCCAGGGTAGTCCATGTCGCTTTTGAGCCGCAAATACACAGAAATGTAGAAGCCTACATGGATGACATAGTGGTCAAGAGCAAGGACAAGGATACTCTGATTCAAGATTTAGATGAAACCTTTGCAAATCTACGCAAGATCAACCTCAAGCTTAACCCCGAGAAGTGTGTGTTTGGAGTCCCCTCCGGCAAGCTTGTCGGGTTCTTCGTGTCTCAGCGGGGAATTGAAGCCAATCCCGACAAGATCAAGGCCATCGAGCAGATTGAAGCACCAAAGCGCGTCAAGGATGTACAAAGACTTGCCGGTTGCGTGGCTGCTCTTAGCAGGTTTATCTCTAGGTCTGCTGAGTGCGCTCTGCCATTCTTCAAAATATTGAAAAAGGCAGGTCCAATGAAATGGACTCCGGAAGCGGAGGCTGCGCTGCAGGACTTGAAGAGATACCTGTCCTCCACTCCAATACTTGTCGCACCTAAGCCACAAGAGAAGTTGCTGCTGTATCTAGCGGCAACCAATCAAGTGGTTAGTGCTGCGTTAGTGGCGGAGAGGGAGGCAGATGATGAACCAGAAACCACGGCGGACGCATCCAGCGGCAAGCAGCCGGCTTCACTGACAAGCTCTGGTCCCGACAAAGATGGATCTGCGCAGGCGTGTAAAGAGACGCAGAAGAAAATGGTGCAGCGCCCAGTTTACTTTGTCAGTTCCCTTCTGCAGGGGGCTAGGTCAAGGTACTCCAGTGTGCAGAAATTGCTTTTTGGCCTTCTCACGGCCTGGAGGAAGCTGCGCCATTACTTCCAAGCACATGAGATCACAGTTGTCACTCGTTTTCCGCTGAAGAGGATACTGCAAAATCCAGAAGCAACAGGCAGGATTGTCGAGTGGGCACTGGAACTGTCAAGCTTTGGCCTCAGGTTTGAGAGCACCTCAACTATCCAAAGCAGAGCATTGGCAGAGTTCATAGCAGAGTGGACGCCAAGACAAGATGAAGAAATTCCAAAAGCGAGCGTCCCCGTCAAGGAAGCAAGCAAAGAGTGGCTGATGTACTTTGATGGTACCTTCTCGCTGCAAGGCGCCGGTGCGGGCGTGCTACTTGTTGCACCCACCGAAGAGCACCTCAAGTACGTAGTCCAAATGCACTTTCCCAAGGAGCAAGCAACGAACAATACCGCAGAGTATGAAGGTTTGCTTGCCGGTCTCAGGATCGCGGCAGACCTTGGGATCAAAAAGCTCATTGTCAGGGGTGACTCGCAGCTTGTCGTCCGCCAAGTGAACAAGAATTATCAGAGTCCGTTGATGGAAGCTTACGTTGATGAAGTGAGAAAGCTAGAAGAACACTTTGACGGCCTGCAAATGGAACATGTTCCAAGAGCTCAGAACGACATTGCCGATGGCCTGTCAAAGTGCGCCGCACTTAAGTTACCTGTGGAACCAGGGATCTTTGTGCTCAAGCTGACTCAACCGTCTGTAGCACCATCAACTGGACAGTGCAAGAAGAGGAAGTTGGTTTCTGGTGACTATTTTCCGGCAGAGCTCCCCGAAGCCGCCGCCAAGAAGGTCCACAAGATCAACACCAAGGGTGCTGAGGAGCAGTCTGCTCCGGTAAGCCCTAGGGTTTGTTCCGTTGAAGCAGATGCTCCTGACAAGTTTAGCTCCGGCAAGCTTGCCGGGGAACATCAAGCTCCGGCTGAGCCCCAGGTTCTCGCCGTAGAAGCGGATGTTCCCGCAGCAGCAGATGTGCCTTTAGTCCTTGTTGTCGAGCCGCAAGCTCCAGCATGGGCACAGCAGATTGTCCATTTCCTTCAGACAGGAGAACTTCCCGAAGAGCAAGAAGAAGCGGAAAGAGTAGCCCGGCAGTCAAGTATGTACAAGTTTGTCGACAACACACTGTACAAAATAAGACTCAACGGAGTGAAATTGAAGTGTATTCACCGGGAAGACGGACAAAAGCTGTTGGCAGAGATACATGGAGGCATATGTGGTCACCACATTGGCGCAAGAGCACTTGCCGGCAAAGCGTTCCGGCAAGGTTTCTTTTGGCCGACAGCCCTCTAGGATGCAACTGCACAAGTAACCAAGTGTGAAGCATGCCAGTTCCATTCCAAGCAGATACACCGGCCAGCTCAAGCTCTCCAGACGATCCCTTTATCCTGGTCATTTTCGGTTTGGGGGCTCGACATCCTCGGCCCCTTCCCCCGAGCTGTCGGGGACTTTGAGTACTTGTACGTTGCAATCGACAAGTTCACAAAGTGGCCGGAAGTGGAACCAGTGAGGAAGGTGACAGCACAGTCAGCAGTCAAGTTCTTCAGGTCGATTGTTTGCCGTTCCGGGATCCCTAACAGGATCATCACCGACAACGGCACACAATTCACGAGCTGCACCTTCATGCAGTACGTCCAAGATCTTGGCGCCAAGGTCTGCTTCGCTTCTGTTGCTCATCCGAGAAGCAACGGTCAAGCGGAGAGGGCAAATGCTGAAGTGCTGCGAGGGCTCAAGACCAGGACTTTCGACAGGCTGCACAAGTGCGGAAAGAACTGGATCGAGGAGCTGCCGGTGGTTCTTTGGTCGATCAGAACGACGCCAAATCGAGCCACTGGCCAGACACCTTTCGCTCTAGTCTATGGAGCAGAGGCAGTTCTCCCCACGGAACTCGTATACGGGTCGCCTCGAGTTCTCGCTTATGATGAGTTCGAGCAAGAGCAGCTGCGACAAGATGACGCGCTGCTCCTTGAGGAAGACCGTCTTCAGGCTGCTGTACGAGCTACTCGATACCAGCAAGCTTTGCGCCGCTACCATAGCCACAAAGTTAAGGCCAGAAGTTTCGAGGAAGGTGACCTTGTTCTTCGGCGCGTTCAGTCCGCCAAGAATTCCAACAAGTTGACGCCGAAGTGGGAAGGCCCTTACCGGGTGAAACGAGTCACTAGGCCCGGCGCTGTCCGCCTTGAGACCGAAGATGGCATTCCGGTGAGCAACTCCTGGAACATTCAACATCTTCGTAAGTTTTACCCGTAGGGCGCGGTTGCCGGAACCTGTTCCGGCAACCACCTTTTGTACAAGTCTTGCCGATGTTGCATGTAATCCTTCGTACAAAGCCGGGCACAGACCCCGTGCATAAATAAAGTTCATGAGCTCCACACATCTTGTCAATTTCATGCTTTCTTTCTTTTCGCATGTATTATCTGACACTTTGTGCAGCACCTACCTCCGGTAAGCAATAATGAGCCGTAAGGCTCCATATCATTATTCTCTCTTCTTTCTCTTTCTCAAAGAAAGGAAGGTTCCCTCGCCCACAAGTTTGCCAGGGGGAAGGGAGAAGATGGTGGTATGGACCAGGCGCCGTTCAAGAAAGTTTCGCCTTACCGGGAAGCAAACGACAGAAAAGCTAAGTTGCCAAAGTTTGAGCAATTAGTTTTAAATTTTTAAGTTATCTTCCTTGAACGACCGTACTTTGTATGGAAAACCTGTGCGCGGAGGAACCAACTCGTAGCTAGTTGCGCCCTTACTTTGTTTCGAGCCCGCTCAACAACTTAAGTGAGCTGCGACTAGTTGCGACAAGGTTTCTTGTCGGTAGCGGCACCGCCAGTAGGCTGCTGACGTTCCGCACTCAGCGCTCGCAGCAAGGGTGCCTGTGCCGGCAAGTTCCCTAAAAGCGTAGGGCAAAAACATACAAAGGAAGGAATCAAGTAAAGGAAATAACATAGCAATTGATACCCGAAATAGAGTTATATTACAAGATAGCTTGTCACAGCACTAATAGATTGTTCTCATGACATGACTAGCAATGACAAAGAAAAGAGATAATGGGCGGCCTAATCTACGCGATCGCCCTCAACCCTCTTGATCCAGCTCACCTTGTCCACAATGGGTGCGACAAGGGCCTTGAGCGCTTCCAGATCAGCATCCCGGAGCCGCTGGAGGGCCGTCGCCATGCCTTTGAAGAACAGGCTGAGCTTGGCGCTGGGTGGGAGGTGCTCATCGGAGGAGTATCCGAGATCCTCCATCCCCAGCTGCGCTAGCTCCCCGTTGATGGTTGCGGCCACATCCACGAGCCCCTCCGTCCAGTGCTCCACATTTTCCCGGAAGGTGTTCTGGGCGGCAGCGGCACTCGCCAGCAGCGCCTCGTTGGCCTTGATCTCTTTCTTCAAGACCGCCTCCTACTTCCTGGCGCCGTCCAGCGTCTGGGTCAAGGTGGCCAGCTTCAGCTCGAGATCTGCATTGGAGTCATTGGCGGCGCTGAGCTCCTGGCCCCTCTCGGTGAGATGACCCTGCAGCTCGCCGAGGGTGAGGGCGTCCTTCTCACGCTCATGCTTGAGCACGGCAAGCTCCTCGCCACTCGCCTTGAGACCAGCCTCCAGCTGCGCCACCTTCACTTCCAGCTCCTTCTTGGCGGCCTCGGCAGCTGCGGCAGCATCCTTTGCTTCCTGGAGGGCCCCGCCAATTGATTGCTCGTGCGCGGCAAGTTCCTCCTCGTGGCTGTCAAGGTTGACCTTCCGCTGCGCCAGCTCGCCTTCCTGCGCAAACAGCTTCTCAGCGGCAAGGCGTTGTTGCTCTTCGACTTCGGCCTTCTCGAGGAGGAAGGCTTTCCGCGCCTCGGAGAGCTGCTCCCGCTTCTCTGCCAAGGACTGAAGAGCTTCCTGGCGAAGACCCCGGAGCTCCTCCGCGCGCTTCTCGTTGTCAACTCCCGCCTTTGCGACAAGCGCCTCGCGGGACTCCAGCTTGGCTTGTCGGGCGCGGTAGAGCGATAGTAGCTTCTGTAGCAGCCGCTCCTCCTTAGGCTCGTCGCTGCTGCTGCTCGGCGCGTCGACAAGCGTCAGCCCAGTGGAGGCAAGCACTTCTCCATCCAGGATTTCTCCTTCAACCGGCGCCCTGGAGCTCGACGCCCAGGGGAGCTTGATGAAGATGCCATCGCCGGCCTTCAAATAGGCGCCGTGCTAGGGCTCTTCGGAGCCTGGCGCTGCAGCAGCGGCGGAGGGATCGACGGTTGGCGTAGCGCCTGGCGCTCCTGCGGCCTCAGGGCCGTCAGTGCAATCGTCGGACCCCTTGCCAGTTTCTGCGGCGGCAGCCTTGGCGGCCTCTTCGCCGGCGGGCTCATCAGCGCCGGCTCCTTCTTCGGTCGCAACGGCGTCGTCGGTGTCGCCGCACGCGCTCTCCTCCCTGGCGACCTCGGTCTCCATTTGCTCCGTGACAGATGGATCTGAAGACCGGAGGAGGGAGAAAAGTCAAGCGAATATTCAAAAATAAAATCAGGAGAAGAAGAACTCAAGGGCAGTTTTCAAGCAAGAGGGTTACCTGCGCTGGGATCCGCAGTCGTGGTCTCAACCACCGGAGGGTCGCTGGTGCTGTCCCTTGCCGGAGAACTGTCCCTTGCCGGAGAGTTCTCCCTTGCCGGAGAACGTTCCCTTGCCGGGGAATCCTCCCTTGGCGGTGTAGTCGAAGCAGATGGCGCGTCGGGAGCGGCTTCCGGGCACTCCTGATGAGGCTGCTCTGCTCCTACACAAACCAAAACAGCCAGATATCAGCAAAGAAAGAGCGCCCATGTGCGTCGAACAACAGAAAGTAATCCATATACTTACGCTGGGGGCTGCGCTGGGGGCTGCTTCGGGGAGTAGTTGCCGGATCCGGCAAGGTAGTCTCGGGCGCGTCCCCCGTTGTCGCGGTGGGTTCGTCCTCGATGACAATCACCGGGGCCTTGGCTCTCTTCGCCACTCTCTGGGCCAGAGTCCTGAAAAGAAAAGGGTTCAGAGTAAAGCAAATCAGATACAAGACAAAAACAACAAAAGTTGAAGAACTACAAGCACAACGAAGAAACTTACTCTTCTTCTTCCTCGTCGGAGCTGAGCGCGGAGAGGTCGAAGTCCGGCCCACCTTCGGCGCGACGAGGCGGAGGAGTAGGTTCCCTTGAATGCTTGGCGGGAGCTCGGGAGGACCCCGCTCCAATTGCGCAGCAGCGTGAGGTGCTCCCGCGGCAACGGTGCTTGCCACGGTGGAGCGCGTTGCGCGGCGCGGCGGCTGTTGACTCGTCTGCCGCCCCGTTACGTCCCTGGCCTTGCGGAGACGCCTTCTTGGTGGAGCTGGGGGCTCAGCTTGCGGCGAGCTGGCTGAAGGTGGGGAGGTGGAGGAGCCAATCGCGCCCTCGGCGGGCTTGCTCGACTCAGCTTCGGGCCCGGCAAGTTCTTCCTCGCCGGCAAGCTCTTCCTCACCGGCAAACTCCTCTCGCTCGGTAAGGCTTACCGCCTCTGCTGCCTCTGCCTCCTCCACGGTGAATCCGAACACGCCCGCGGCAGCGGCTGCCGCCGCCTCTTCCAGCCTGGTGGCGGTGCGCTGCATCTCGTTGTCGGTGGTGTCGCACGTGAGGCTCTTCTGCTCATCGGCGCGGACCGCCACTTCCACCAGGCTGTCAAAAAACTCCTGCACGACGTCATCGGCAGGCTCTTGCCAGGTGGGGACGATTCCGTGCGAGTCGCACAGCGGCATCATTGCCCGGATGCGGTCGAGCGAAGAGTTGTTGCACAGCGGAACGACGTTCCTCGGCAACCTGAACGCTCCGGGATGCTCGGGATCATGCTTGAACAGCTCCAAGAGCATCGCGTCCAGCTCCAGGAAAGTGAAGTTGAAGTTGAGGCCCGGGCGCAGCCTCATGATGTCCGCCGCGTTCTGGAACTCCCAGGCGGGTCTCCTCCTCTCCTGTAGGGGGGCGATGCGGCGGCGAAGGAAATCTGCGCCAACGGCGCCTACAGTTAGCCCGGCAAGCCTGAGGCGTAGGATCCTGGTGACGGCAATCTTCAGCCTCGCGTCTTCCGGGGCCAAGTTGCTCCAATCGTTGCCGCGCACTACTGGGGTTTGGCGCTCGGCGGTGAACGGCTGCGGGTTCTCCTCGACAATCCAGCACCAGTTTGCTCTCCACTCGTCCCACTTGCTGCGGAGCTCTCCCTCTAGATAAGCGTCCTTCTTGCCGAGTCTTGAGATCCAGGCGATTCCGCCAGACAAGGGCTCTCCTCTCTCGACTCGGGGTATGAAAAAGTGGCGGAAGAGGGCTACATTTGGATGGACTCCGATAAAGTTTTCGCAGAGATGTGCGAAAACCACCATGGTCAGAACGGCGTTGGGGGTGAAGTCAAGGAGGTGGAGCCCGTAGGTGTTCATGATGTCACAGAAGAATTCAGAGAAAGGCGGGCAGACCCCGCAGTAGAAGAACAGCGCGAAGAAAGGGTATCTCGCCGGAGCTAACTTCGAAGCGGCAGCCGAAAGTACCTTCGTGCGCGGATGCGCTCGCGTCTGCGTCGACCAGAAGAGGTAGTAGTACTCCCTCAGCTCCTTCGCGGCGAGCTGGGGGGGAAAGATTGCCTGCTCCTTTCGCAGCGCCGCGAGCCGCTGCGCCTCGACCGACTTCACGCCCTTCCCCTTGTCGGCTTTCGGAGCCATGGCGGAGGTGGCGGGGGAGGTCGACGGCGTTGGTGGTGCTGCTGGCGGTGGGGGGGCGGAGCGCTGCTCTCTTTCAGCTTCGGGAAGAAGGGGGGGAGCGGCAGAGATTTCTGAGAATGAAGTAGCAACCGGCGAGGTGGGCGAACTGCCCCTGTTTCCTCTGCTTATAAAGAGGGAGGGGGCGGACGTTCCGCTTTTCCGAATAAAGAAACCACCCACGATCTCTCCCACGACGCTGCATTCAACGCGTGCCGTTAGGGGAGGGCGCGGTGGATACGGAGTAAGATACGGCGTGACCTAGGCCGCGCGTGCCCGTGCCCTGTTTTGGGCCTGGCCCAACAGCGCTCGGCACCGTGTGTGAACCAGGCCCGGGGGCTCCTGTCGGTGTACTAGAGTAGGGGTACCCTAGTATCCCGAACTTGTGCACGGGCAGTCGCAGCACCCCGCGGCAAGGCTTGCCAGGCGACCGCCAAGATCCTCCGTGGCTCCTTAGGAGACAAGACCCCGGCAAGAGGAGCTTGCCGGGAAGCCATTCAAGAACAAAGTATTCAAGCCCGGGAGGCAAGGCCCCGGCAAGAGGAGCTTGCCGGGAAGGCCAATCAAGGCATCTCAAGGAACTTGCCGCGACGTATCACGTATCTCGTGTGCTTCTCCCACAATCGCCAATGGCACTGGTCCGTCGTGGTCGCTCAGCCACTCCGTCGTCATCAAACGACAGCTCCAGATGGGAGGCTACACCGCGGCGGCAACGCAATCCCCGGCATAGTGTAGTGTGTGTGGCGTCCCTATTGGGTTTGCATGGAACACCCACCACACGCTCCGCCACCGGCGCCCGTCGGCAGCTGTTGCCGGCCGCCATTGCCGCCGCACCATAGTTGCCTCCACACCACCGTCAAAAGCCAGGGCCATCGCCCACTCCGCCGCCGTGGCCCGGAGGTGGGAGGTGGCCGTCGTGGCCGCCACCCCACCGCCGGCCACCGTGGCCATCACCCGCTCCGCCACTGCGGCCGAAGGCGTGAGGTGGTGGTCATGACCGCCACCCAATCATTGGACGCCCTGGCTGCCAGGCCACCGTCGACCGCCAGGGTCATCACCCACTCCGCCACTGCCGCCCAAAGGTGGGAGGCGGAGTTGGATGCCGGCATGTGCGTCAGCGACCTTGTGTGCTACACCGAGTTCCTGCGGGACTAGGAGGAGCGCCTCGTCGAGCACACAAAGAGCCTTAGCGCCAGCGTGCCCATGGCACACGCCGCCTCAGAGGCGAGGAATCAGGAGATCTACAAGGAGAACCATTGCTTCTAGAGGGATCGTTTGGAGCGGAAGTGGGCGTTCGAGCTAGCGAGCGCGCCGAACGTGTGGAAGCGGCAGGCACCATAATGCATTTGTCCAGCTCGTCGGTAGGACCCTCCTCCTCCGCCTCTTACTGAGCACGCTCGGCAGAGGAGAGGCTGCTGGAAGTAGTACAAAGCCCCTCCGTAGTAGTAGTAGTAGTATTTAGGGGCTATTTTGTCCAGTTCATCTGACTATAGATGTGGTGGAACTGTACAACGTACTTAAAATTAGCTAGTATATAAATTAGAACTAGCTATTTCAGTACGTGGTTGGCAACAGTTGGGGAAAAGTATGGTCGGTTCAGCTGTCGAGTGTAATTGTTTGTATAAATTAAGCACGACTGCTTAATCTATGAATGAAATCTATGCTTAATTACTGAATTTTAGTTGCAAAAATTAGATAGTGCTAGTGATTTTTAGCTGCATATTTTGACAAATCACAGTGTTACAAGGTTGACAAATGGCAATGTTATTAGATCAACAAATGTCAATCTTTCAATTTTGACAAATGGCAACATACCCAATATGACAGATGCAAATCTTACCAAATTGTTTGTAAGTGGTTGCACACGGGTCATCCAAAACAACCGTTTGCGTTGAAGAGATGCACAAATCCTGCTCTCGCTTTGCACACAAGTGTTCTATCTAAAAGGTTTGCGATCAACAGCTACACAAATCCTGCTCGGCACATTTTTTGTTGGCTTCCTGGGGAAGCTGTCAGTTTGCATACGGGTCTTCTAACTAAGACGTTTGCGATCGAGATACAATATTAAACCCAAGAAAAAACTATTTCCGGCGGTGGCGGAGGCGGTGCGCCACGCCGTCCTTGTCGTTGTCGTCCTCCGGGGCATAGTTGTTGAAGTCTTCAAGGTAGCTCAGAATGTTCTTCACTTGTAAATCAAACATCATGTTGTCGTGTGATGGACGGGCGGGGCGCGGGAGGACGGCAGCTGGTGGTGCTGAGAGGCAGCGGTTAACGGCGGCGGCCCATGCCGCTGAGGGGGGCGCGCGTATGGGCACGGGTGCGGTGGGTGCAGCCAAATGCATGGGGACCGGCACCGCGGTGGGTGGAGGGGCGCGCACGTGCACAGGCACGGGCACAGGCGCTGGTGCTGGCATGTACATGAGCTTGTTCGGGTCCGGGAGACATCGGTGACGCCCGCAGCTCCAGCTTTGCGATAGTGCTCGGCGACCAGCCCGTCAATGCTACGGGGATGGTCGCTGGCGCAGGCGCGGGATGTGAGCTGGGACCGGAGTGGGGGCAGTAACAGCCGCGGCCAGCTCGTTCTGGGCCATGTCCATGAGGCCCCATTCCTCCTTATTTTCTATCTCCTCCTGCTCGAAGTCGATTTCACCAAACTTGAATACTAGTGGCAGATGATCCTTCTGCGCCATGGCGTTGGTGGAGGTGTGCGGGACGGAGGGGAATGGGAGGCGAACAGTAAGGCCGCCCGTATTAAGCAGCGGCTCGGGCGCCATTAATGTAGAAGAAGGTGGGTGGCCATGGAAGTCAAAGGGCTCGATTCCGAGTGAGCCTGCACAGTGTACAGCTCGCATGCTTCCCGGTGAGTCTACGCATTGGAGGATAGCTTGCATGCCTCTCGGTCAGCCTGTGCACCGGACTGCGCTCGCATGGCTCCCGTTCAGTCAAGCAGCTGTCCGCACAGCACCTCCTATATCCATTAGAACTAAGACACGTGGCATCACGTGAATGGTTAACATAACGCACACGATTTGAAAAATACAAATGTTTGCGAGGTTAGAGTGCCATCTATTTGTTTGAAAATGCCTTTGTTGGCTGTTATTCGAGTGCTTCTTCTCTCAAAATGGACACGAAAAATACCACATCATGTCGGGTGCCACTCCATAATAGCATGCCAAGTTTCATGAATTTCAAACGAGTTTTGGATTTGCTAGAATTTGAAAACAAAGTATCTCAACATTTTGCCGGCAATCAAGAGTGCCCTGGTGTTTGAAATTCATTCCCATTTCTTGCATGGGACCTAAGCATGCACCCAAGGACAAAGATTTGATTTCATGCATGTAATTCAAATTTGAATTATGCACATAAAATACCTAGCAAACCAGGTTAATGTATAAAAATGTCCAAGTGAATGCCGAAAAATTGCAAAATTTAGCACAACACTCCTATTGTTCTATGTTAACACTAGAAATTTTTTGAAAGCAATAAGAGGCAGCGGATATCGTTTCGTCCCCGAAGGTGGGACATTCCTACCGAAACCATCAGGCTTGTTGTGAGAAGCTCAGGTTTGTGAGAAGCTTATACCCAAACCTACCCCAAATGGGATAAAAAATTACCACGACATGTCGATGCCGCTCCATGATAGCATGCCAAGTTTCATGAATTTTAGACGAGTTTTGGATTTACTAGAATTTAAAAACCAGGAATCTCAATGTTTGCGGCCGAGTGACGGTGGCAGGGTGTTTGACATTCATTCCCATTTCTTGCATGGGACCTAAGAATGTACCCAATGACAAAAAAATTGATTTTTCAACCAATTTATATGCACTGGAGCATGTGCATGTAGTTCAAATTTGAATTATGCACATAAGATGCATAGAAAACCCAGTTAATGTATAAAAATGTCTAGAGGAACCCTGGAAAATTGCAAAATTTAAAACAACACTCCTGTTGTTCTATGTTGACACTAGAATTTTTTTAAGGAATAAGAGGCAGCGGATATCGTTTCATCCCCGAAGGTGGGACATTCCTACCGAAACCATCACACTTGTTGTGAGAAGCTCTGGTTCGTGAGAAGCTTATACCCAAACCTGCCCCAAATGGGACAAAAAAAATTACCACAACATGTCGATGCCGCTCCATGATAGCATGCCAAGTTTCATGAATTTTAGACGAGTTTTGGATTTACTAGAATTTAAAAAACCAGGAATCTCAATGTTTGCGGCCGAGTGACGGTGGCAGGGTGTGTGACATTCATTCCATTTCTTGCATGGGACCTAAGCATGCAACCAAGGACAAAGATTTGATTTTTCAACCAATTTATATGCATTAGAGCATGTGCATGTAGTTCAAATTTGAACTATGCACATAAATGCATTGAAAACTCAATTAATGCATAAAATTGTCCAAACGAACCCCGAAAAATCCCAAAAATTGACACAACACTCCTATTGTTCTATGTTGACACTAGAAAATTTTTGAAAGCAATAAGAGGCAGCGGATATCATTTCGTCCCCAAAGGTGGGCCGTTCCCTATCGAAACCATCAGGCTTGTTGTGAGAACCTTTGGTTTGTGAGAAGCATATCCCCAAACCTGCCCCAGATGGGACAATATTTTTACCACAACATGTTGATGCCGCTCCATGATAGCATGCCAAGTTTCATGAATTTCAGACGAGTTTTGGATTTACTAGAATCTAAAAACCAGGAATCTCAATGTTTGCGGCCGAGTGACGGTGGCAGGGTGTTTGAAATTCATTCCGATCTCTTGCATGGGACCTAAGCATGCAACCAAGGACACATATTTGAATTTTCAACCAATTTATATGCATTAGAGCATGTGCATGTAGTTCAAATTTGAATTGTGCTCATAAATGCATTGAAAACGCAATTAATGCATGAAAATGTCAAAATGAACCCCGAAAACTCCCAAAAATTAACACAAAACTTGTGTTGTTCTATGTTGACACGAGAAACATTATGAAAGCAAGAAGAGGAAACATATATCGTTTCGTCCCCCAAGGTGGCACGTACCCTACCGAAAACATCAGGCTTGTTGTGAGAGCCTTTGGTTTGTGAGAAGCATATCCCCAAACCTGCCCCAAATGGGAAAATATTTTTACCACGACACCATGATAGCATGCCATGTTTCATGAATTTCAAACGAGTTTTGGATTTACTAGAATTTAAAAACCAGGAATCCCAATGTTTACGGCTGAGTGACGGTGGCAGGGTGTTTGACACTCATTCCCATTTCTTGCATGGGACCTAAGCATGCAACCAAGGACACAAATTTGAATGTTCAACCAATCTACATGCATTAGAGCATGTGCATGTAGTTCAAATTTGAATTGTGCTCATAAATGCATTGAAATGCAATTAATGCATAAAAATGTCCAAACGAACCCCAAAAAATCCCGAAAATTGACACGACATATTGTTCTCTGTTGATACTAGAAATTTTTTGAAAGCAATAAGAGGCAACGGATATCGTTTTGTCCCCAAAGGTGGGAGGTACCCTACCAAAACCATCAGGCTTGTTGTGAGAGCCTTTGGTTTGTGAGAGAAGCTCTGGTTTGCGAGAAGCTTATACCCCATAGCTGCCCCAAATGAGACAATTTTTTACCACGGCATGCCGCTGCCGTTCCATGATATCATGTCAAGTTTCATGAATTTCAGATGAGTTTTCATTTTACTAGAATGTTAAAAGCATGTATCTCAATGTTAGCGGCTGAGCGATAGTGTCAAGGTGTTTGACATTCATTCTCATTTATTGCATGTGACCTAAGCTTGCAACGAAGGACAAACATTTGATTTTGCAACCCGTTTTTATGGACTGGAGCATGTGGTTTAATTTTGAATTGTGCACCTGAAATGCCTAGAAAACCAAGTTACCATATAAAAATGTCCAAAGGAAACCTGAACAATTCCAAAATTTTTACGACACACATATAGTTGCATGTTCACTTCAGATAAAAGGTCTAGCAATTCAAACACCGTCCATTGCCACTGTGACCCCATTCTGTAATTCAAATCAAAGTTAAAAATCAAGTTGATCCCACACAGTTTATTATCACCAACCGTGTGAGATGCAGTACAAAATATCTTGGAGCACTGTCGATGTATAGTATGCCTATGGCTTACGTGAGAAGGTGCATCGGCTACAGTCCACAGCCGGCGTGTCAAGCACACTAGCTCGCTCCCCAAATATCATTTCACTGTTCAATCGTCGCCGGTGAAAGATGGGGACGTGGACCCGCGTCGTGAGGGCAACTTCGGCGGCCCACTCCAGCGAGATTTCGGCCGCAGCCGCCATGTGCGTGCAAACAAGGTGCTTGAGGGCAGCCGCAATCTGCGACTGGGCGGCCATGGCAGCCCAAATGGCCGTTGTTGCTTCTCAGGTGGCGGCAGCAACATCTGCCTCAGGGATAGCAGTTGGCGAGAGCGGCACAGCAGCTGTCCGTTCCACAGCGGCGGCCTTACACCTGATGGAGGCCGCCCACAACCATGTCGAGGCTGCCCATGCCTAGCTCATGGCGGTCACTGCAAAAACCAAACGAAGCTTCTTCGACAATGGTCGGTAACCCACGGCCGAAGAGTTGGCAATCACCGAGAGCGTTTGAGCAGCCGTCCGTTCCTCCGCCGCATACCTTGCAATGACGGAGCCCGTCCAAGCCCAGATCGCGGCCGCCCACGCCCAGCTCGTGGTGGCCTTTTCCAAAGAGATGGCGGACGCGGATGGCGAGATGCTTGCCGAGTATGGTGCGATGGATGCCATGGAGCCCCTTCCCCAGTCGACCGTCGGGCGCGAGCTGGACATGGAGGAGGCGGTGGAGATCGACGAGCACTAGTCGTAGTAGTACTCTTTGTTTTGTTTAATTAAGAGCACCGGTCTTTAATTTGTTTGAGTAATGTTTAGGCCAGCTAGCTCTGTTTAATTGCCAAACTTGCTTGATTAAGAAGTGTGGGTGTACTGTAGTCTCCTTTGTGTATCCAAATTATGCAATGACGTGGATGAGCACTGTAACCAGGGAAATTGGAACCAAAATTTTTGACGTTCAAAGTCATCGCACATGGGTTAAGCTATCTGAACCATTTGTGATGTTCACATATCATACACAGTTCTGAATAAGGGACCGTGTCTGATGACACTTTGCGCGCCAGTTTTTACTGAAGTGATTCCAAATTTTTGGCTTCCGTGGAAATATCTACCTCCCCGCCCCCTCCCCCTTACCAAAAGACATATTTCCCCTATTTCCGCCTTCCTTTCCAATTTGAAACCTTCACTCCTTGCTTATAGTGTCGCCTCCTCGCCGGCGACCCTCCTTCACAATTCTCGGCCTCGCCTATCCAGGCAGGTAATCCACACTCGTACCCCGTCCCCCTCCTCCTTCCACATCCCATATGCCCCGACCGCCGACACGAGCGCGACACCTTCCACCCAAATGAACGACCCCTCCACCAAATAAGCGTCGTCCTAAGCCATGGTGCACACAGTATAGCTAGGATCTCAAGGAGCATTTGGCAGCAGAGAAGCAAATCATGGCCGCATGTGAGGATGAGGTCGTGATGGCTACCATTCATGCTGACCCCCAGATCTTAGAGGAGCACCTTCCCATTTGCTAGCTACGCTGGTTAAGCATGCTCTGCTTACCCGTTGCATGTGCTGCTCCTGCCTTTCCTTAACGAATTCTAGTGAATCATGCTATCTAACTTTACCATGCAATCTGTTTCTCCTGTGTATATGTTCTATATGTCGTGCAGTGTGGTGCTCACTTATTAACTGTTTGGTTAATTAGTTGTCGTCTTCAGGTAACTGTTTGGTTCAATTCTGCAAATGTGATGTTCAATTCTTCAGGCTGCAATTTTGTATTGTCTTCCATGTGAGAAATAAATTAAATTTATCTTTACAAAATACATGAGAAACGAATACAAATACAATTGCTATTACAATTGCTATATTTCTAGGTTGTCAAACATGCTTGGTTTGGTTATACATTGTGCAATGTGGTGCTCAGTTAACATTTGGTTCATTTGTGTTGTGGTGTTTAGTTAACTGTTTGGTTCAATTCTGCAATGCGATGTTCAATAGTTGTGGGTGCATTCTGTTATTGTATACCATGAGAGAAGTAAATCGAATTTGGCTGTACTAAATACATGAGAAACAAATACAATTGCTATATTTCCAAGTTGTTAAGCATGCTTGTTTTGGTTAACTGTCTGATCTTCTATTAGGAGTATGTTATATTGTGCAATGTGGTGCTCAGTTAATGTTTGGTTCATTTGTTGTGGTGTTTAGTTAACTGCTTGGTTCAATTTTGCAATGCGATGTCCGATTGTCGTGGTTGGAATTTTGTATTGTTGTGCATGTGAGTAATAGATCAAATTTTGCTGGACTTAATACATGAGAAGCATATACAAGTGCTATATTTCCTAGTTCTTAATCTTGCTTGGTTTGCATAAATGGGTTTTCCAAGTGGCTTGAATTAATCTGATGAATCTGCAATGTGCTTATTTTTCATCAACACATTTTACTGATAGCATGTAAACCCTTACTTAACCTGATTACTAACTACCTTATATGTGTTGGAGGGAAACAATATAATGGGAAGCATTGAGGTTTACAATCAAGGTTAGCACATGCATGGTCCGTTGTCTAATAGCACATTATTGTGGAATTGCAGGAACCCTTCTAATACTTAGGTTTTTAACAATTTGGTCTTGCACATGTAGGTCCTGCTGTCAGAGGTTTTGACCCACTGTTCAACCCTTTTTGCAGATGGAGAAATGAGTTGTCCATGAATATCAATCAAGTCAAGAAACTCAAAAAGATTGTTAGGATAAAGAAATTGGCAACAAAAAACAACAAGATTGTTGTCTGCACAATGAAGAAGACATCAGTTCACTACAAGATGGTACTAACTATTATACCTTGCCTTTTTTTATTCCTTCGCCCCATTTCCAATATAGAGAAGATATTTATGCACATCCTTGTTTTCAGGCCTTTCCAAAGCAGTTCACTGATGATTACCTCTCAAACCACCTCTATGGTCAGGAGGCAAGGAAGGTTTTCATACAACACCCACGGTTCAATATTGAAGTGTTCCTGAAGAGAACGAATGATGGACGGTCAATCATCCACAGGCACTGGCCTAAAGTTGCAAAGACCTTCAACATCAACGAAGGCTCAATATTTTCCTTCCGCTTCAGCAGTTTTCCCGATGAGATGCATTAGTCTTTGTACCATCTATGATGCTAATTTTGAAAGGTTCTAGATGTTGCATGTGAAACTTGGTGCTGGTGCAGTTGTGTAATTGGGTAGCCGAGTGCTAAAGCTATCATGTTCTACTCTGATGTATTTCAATTATGAAATCCTGCTTCCTTAATATGGGAATGAAATATATTATGTGTTTAATATGAATGTCAATTAGATTAATAAATGGATTATTAATAATAGGGCAATTAGCCTGCTAATGGCAAATTAGCCTGCTAATTGGTTTTTGCTATTGCAAACGGTTATTGAGAAAATACCGTGGGCGATGACCTAAGGAAATGCACATAGTTTCTAGGAATAAACCGTGTTGGATCGATGAACAATGACACACGACATTCTCTTCAAAACTATTTGCGTTAGGCCACCTTGCGCAAACATTTACCACAAAAACTGTGTGTGATGGACAGCCTTTGCCACACAGTTTCTTCTACGCACAGTGTGTGATGCATTCAGTAACGCAAACGATAATTTTTTAATATTGTGTGCGATGGGAACACCATCACAAACGATTTAGCGGGGAAAATTGTGTGTGATGTACCTACGAACGCAAATGTTTTCCTTGCAGCGAATGTGTGGGATGTATATACAAACGGAAACATTTCGTGGGGACTGACTATGTGGGATGTACTTACAACCGAAAATGATTTCGCCTATATAATTGTTTTTAGCACTACTATATGTATAACCGTATTTGGTCGCTCGCTGGTCGCACACGACCTCATTTTGCGAAGTGTGTGCGCCAGGAGGGTATATCCCCGACGGTTTCTTGGTCGTGTGGGAAGGACCCCCTAATCGCCCACACTCACTAGGTGACGGTTCCAAATGCAGTCGCGAAAAGGGGTTTTAAACCGTTTATATAGCACCGACGCGTAACAGTGACCCTTGCATGTTATATAACCCTTGTAGGTACTTGGATGAACCCAAATATATGGGATTGCAAGTCATTCACATTTTAAGCAATCTCAACATCACCAAGTTCCTATAATATGGTTGTTGTATACAAGGAAGCATGAACTCACTCAACATATCCTTTGACAATTTCAATATATCAAATTTATTTTGGTATGAAGTTTCATGATTGCCATTTTGGATACACAAGTGCTCTTCCTCGCAAGACTAACCCATGTAGGAAGATGAACTCAAACTACAAGTGGTGCTCCCAACTCTTGATGGACTACATCAACCTTGAGCATCCAACGCAAGTTCACTACATGATCAAGATCAACACCACAACCCAAGGTATGTCATTCCATCTTAGAGAAGCTTTGCCCTAAGTCATGAGTCAAAGCAACTCAACAAGTTGTGAATACATCAAAATGCTTAAACGAAAATGGTAACTGCATTTTGAGCTTAAACGATGAGTATGACCTACAATCAAGTGATATCACTTGACTCCCCAGTCAATATACTCTAACATAGGTGACTTTGTCGCCGACTCTTTCTAGATGAAGTTCTCTAGTTTTCTTTTGCTCAGCTGCTTTTTGTATTTGCATTTGTTTCTTGCTATTTTATCTATCTAAAAACAAAAAGACTTCATCTACATTTATTTTTGTTTCCGTAATTTCAATGTTTAATTCATTGCAAATCTTTCTACTAATTCCTTACAAATCCTTGTGAGATTTCATTTGCCAAGTGAACTGGATTGACAAAATCTTTACTCTGTGTTGAACTCAGTCCCTCTGATTCAAACCTATCTGCTCAACCGAAATACAAGGACTACTTGTGAATAGTTCACTAGTACAACCGACATGGACTGATTCGGTCTCATCGATCGGGACTGTTTGTGACTCTGCCATTTTGACGTCACTGACGGAAACTAATCGGCATCACTGATTTCAACTCTGAGAAAATATTTTGCCATTTCTTTCTGGATATTTTCTTCAACTCCACTCAATGATTCTTCCCTCTATGAGCATCATGAAATACTTGTTGCTTTGTAGTGACTCTCAAGGATCACACCTACTTTACTCATGCTCCAGAAGTACCCTTCTTGGGAATTGATGTCAAAGGGAGAGAGAGAGCACATCAAAGGTTATCATATGAGCACATCTAAGCTCTTCTATAGATGCTTGTTGACAAAAGAGGAGAGAAGTCACATGTCTTCAAGAGGGGAAAGACATGTCCATATGTTTGATCTTAGCTATTGCAAATATTCTTGTTGCTCTGATTGTACCCTTTCTTGCTCTAATTTTCTCTGACCCTACCTTCTCCCATTATCCAATATCAGATTCAGGGGGAGATAGAGTCCATGTCTAGGGGAGGAAAATCCTTGGAATTCATTGCATATCTTTAGATCTTCGGGGACATGTCAATATCTAAATGAAGTACTTAGTACTCACCCATTACATGTTATCCCAGTCTTGGTACTCTTGTGGTTCCTTAAACTTCTTTACCAAGAGTGTCCTTGTGTTATCTAACCCTGTTTTCCTAAGCCCACTCTTCTCAAAGCCAGCTCAAGACCACAACGTAATTATATGCATCACACTCATGTGCATGATGATCTCTTGCTGATGTACATAATGTCTACAAGAAGGATTCATAAACATGAAGGTACTCTCCTTTACCACATCATTTGCTCTAATGCATATAGTCAAGATACATGTAACTCATTGCTTGCTCTGTCATGCTTATGCATTCACATGTTCTTATATTCTAACTTCACATGATTGCATACATGTAGAGGAGCTTATGCATGTTACATGTCTTTCCAAAGCTTTACTTGCTACTCTTTACATCTTTTACCTAAAGCTTTGATGTATGTTGTCATCAATTACCAAAAAGGGGGAATTGAAAGAACAAGTGCTCCCTCGGTGATTTTGGTAATTAATGTCAACATATCTCTTGTTGGACTAATGCTTTTATCTAGTGTATTTCAGACAAGTTCAACAATGGCATGGTAAGGACAAGAGGATGTGGAACCCCTTCAAAATGCTAAGGACACATATTGGCAAAAGCTCAAGCCTCTTCATTTCTATTTTAGTGATCCAAGATCACATTGAGTCCATAGGAAAGCCAATACTATTAAAATGGTATGAGGTGTTGCTTAATGGTATACTTGCTCAAAATGCTTAGTGATATTGCTCCAAAGCCCTCAACCACTTTCTCATTCCAAATATGTCCAAAACCCAAAGTCAAACTCGGCCCCACCAAAATTTCCTATCCACCGCCACCGAGTTCATTTGACATAGCCACTACTAGAAACTGTCGGGGAACTGATCCACAAACACCTATGGGGACCGGCGGACCGAGCCCCTTTCGGTTCGGAGGGGGGCGGAGGTCGCACGAAGAGCGGATCGAGGCAGTGCACACGAGAAGTTTACCCAGCTTCGGAGCTCTCCAGAGAGATAACACTCCTACTGCTGCTTGTTGGATTGTATTGAGTTCTTGCTCGGGAGCGACGGGCGCTACCAGACCGAGCGTGAGAGTGTTCTTGGTGTTTCGAATGAGCCGAACCCCTTCTACGTTGCGCATGGGCCTCCTTTTATACGCTAAAGGGGTCACCGACAGGTGGCAACGTAGACTAGAGGAGTAAAAATGGAAAAAGAGTGCGGTAGTTACAGCTACCTCTACTGTAGATACAGTGTGTCATACCTAACCCTGATGGCAGGGGACAAGGGCAATAAATGCCCGTCTGTGTCGTCTAAACAGTGCGAGAAGAGACCGTCAGGGGCGCCACCGATCGCCACGATGGCCTTCTGTCAGCGCCGCTTGCCACCGCGCACCGCTGGCTGCACAGCCTTCCGCCACGCGTGCCAGGAAGGGTCCCAGGGCGACACGTTGGTGGACATGCTGGAGCCTGGGTGCGGAGTGGCCACTTGCCGCGGCAACATCTTGCCGCGGGCGCTACCTTGCCGGACCTAGGAGCTTGTCGCTCGCTGTGCCTTGCCGGGACGCGTGGCGCGTCGCGACAAGTGTTCTTGAGATGCCTTGGTCGGCCTTCCCGGCAAGCTCCTCTTGCCGGGGCCTTGTCTTCTCGGGTTGAATACCTCGTTCTTGAATGGCTTCCCGGCAAGCTTCTCTTGCCGGGGTCTTGTCTTCTGAAGAGCCACAGAGGATCTTGGCGGTGACCTGGCGAGCCTTGCCGCGGGGTGCTGCAACTGCCCGTGCACAAGTTCGGGATACTAGGGTACCCCTACTCTAGTACACCGACAGGAGCCCCCGGGCCTGGGCCACACACGGTGCCGAGCACTGTTGGGCCAGGCCCAAAACAGGGCACGGGCACACGCGGCCTGGTCGTGCCGTTTGCTACTCCGCATCCACCGCGCCCTCCCCGAACGGCACGCGTTGATTGCGGCGTCGTGGGTGAGATCGTGGGGTATTCTTTATTCTGAAAATGCGTAACGTTCGCCCCCTCCCTCTTTATAAGCAGAGGGGACAAAGGCAGTTGCTCACCTTGTCCGTTTACTACTCCAGAATCTCCACCGTTCCCCTCTCTTCTGAGAAAGCAGCGCTCCGCCCCCAATCTCCGCCGTCGCCACCAACGCCGTCGACCCCTTCCACCACCTTCGCCATGGCTCCGAAGACCGGGAAGGTCGCGAAGTCGGCCAAGGCGCTGCTGCTCAAGGCGCTGCGCAAGGAGCGGGCCACTTTCCCCGCCGAGCTCGATGCGGAGGGACTGCGGCAATGGTTCTATCTTTTCTGGGCGACGGAGACGCGTGCGCATCCGCGCACGAGGGTTCTCTCCACCGCTGCTTCAACAAGGGCTCCATGCGGGTATCCATTCTTCCCGCTGTTCTTCTATTGTGGTCTCTGTCCGCCCTTCTCGGAATTCTTCTGCGACATTATGAACACCTACGGGTTTCATCTCCTTGATTTCACCCCCAACGCCGTCTTGACCATGTCCGTTTTCGCACATTTGTGCGAAAACTTTGTCGGAGTCCACCCAAATGTTGCTCTTTTCCGCCACTACTTCATGCCTCGGGTCGAGAGAGGAGAGCCGCTTTCCGGAGGAATCGCTTGGATCTCGAGGGCCGGCAAGAAGGAGGCATATCTGGAGGGGGAGCTCCGCAGCAAGTGGGACGAGTGGAGAGCCGAGTGGTGTTGGATCATGGAGGACGACCCGCAGCCGTTCACCGCCCTGCGACAAGTTCCCGTAGTGCGCGGCAATGACTGGAGCAGCCTGGCCCCGGAGGACGCGAGGCTGAAGATTGCCACCACAAGAATCTTGCGTCTCAGGGTTGCCGGGTTGACTGTGGGTGCCGTAGGCGCAGATTTCCTCCGCCGCCGCATCGCCCCCCTGCAAGAGAGGAAAAGACCCGCTTGGGAGTTTGGCGGCCCGGCAGATATCATGCGACTGCGCCCGGGCCTCAACTTCAACTTCACCGTGCTGGAGCTGGATGCGATGCTCAAGGAGCTATTCAAGCACGATCCCCAGCATCCGGAGTGGTTTAGGTTGCCGGCGGGGGTCGTCCCGCCGTGCAACAATTCTTCCCTCGACCACATCCGCGCGATGATGCCGCAGTGCGACTTGCACGGTCTGGTCCCGACGTGGCAAGAGCCAGCCGACGAGGTTGTGCAGCAGTTCTTCGACGGGCTGGTGGAAGTGGAGGTCCGCGCCGACGAGAAGAGGAGCCTCACCTGCGACACCACCGAGGAGGAGATGCGACGCATCTTCACCAGGGCGGAAGAGGCGGCGGCAGCCGCTGCCGCGGGCGAGTTCGGCTTCACCGTGGAGGAGGCAGAGGCGGAGGCGGCGGCAAGCCTCGCCGAGCGAGAGTGGATCGATGGCGAAGAAGAACTTGCCGCGCCGGAGGTCAAGTCGAGCGAGCCCGCCGAGGGTGAGCCCGCCGAGGGCGCGAGCGGCCCGCCCTCTCCAGGCCACTTGCCGCAGGCGGATCTCGCAGCGCAGCCCCTAGTTCAGCCAAGAAGGCGCCTTCGCAGGGGCGGGGAAGCAGTGGGGCGACAAAGGAATCAGCAACCGACGCGCCGCGCGACACGCTCCACCGCGACAAGCGATGTTGCCGCAGGAGCGCCCCGCGCCGCTGCGGCAACTGGAGCTGGAACTTCCCGCGCCACCGCCACCGCGCCCGCCAAGCGGACAAGGGATCCTACTCCTCCGCCTTGTCGCGCCGCAGGTGGGCCAGACTTCGACCTCTCCGCGCTCAGCTCCGACGAGGAGGAAGAAGAGTAAGACTTTTCTGCTTACTTGCTGTCCTTCAATTTGTAGCTTGATCTTGTATCTAACTTGCTTCAATTTGAACTTGCTCCTTTTCAGGATGTTGGCTCAAAGAGCGGCGAAGAGGGCCAAGGTGCTGGTGGTTGTCATCGAGGATGAGCCCGTCGAGGCAACAGGAGGGGTGCCCGAGACCACCTTGCCGGACCTGGCAACAACTCCGCGAAGCAGCCCCCAGCGCAGCCCCCAGCATAAGTACATAGTTTTCTTTCTGCTTTTGGGCGCGCACGGGTGCTCTTTCCTTTGCTGACTTCTAATTGTTGGTTTGCTTGTGCAGGAGCAGAACAGCTTCATCCGGAGGGCTCGGAAACTGCCTCCGACGTGCCTTCCGCTTCCACCACACCGCCAAGGGGTGATTCCCCGGCAAGGGAACGTTCCCCGGCAAGGGATCAATCTCCGGCAAGAGAGGAGTCTCCGGCAAGGGGCGGCACCAGCGAGCCTTCGGTGGTGGAGCCCATGGTCACGGATCCCAGTGCAGGTAATTCCTTGCTCGAAATTTCTCTTGTGTTTTTCTGCTGATTTTTCTTCTCGAGTGCTTGTTTGATTTCTCCTTCTTCTCTGGTCGTCAGATCCACCCTCCACGGATCCGATGGGGACCGAGGCGGGCGACGAGGAGAACACACGCGGCAATACTGATGATGCCGCGGCCATCGAAGAAGGAGCCGGTGCTGATGCGCCCGCTGATGAAGAGGCCGCCAAGGCTGCCGCCGAGGAAGCTGGCGAGGGATCCGGCGATCGTACTGACGGCCCTGAGGCCGCAGGAGCGCCAGGCGCTGCACCGACCGCCGATCCCTCCGCTGCTGCCGCAGCTCCAGGCTCCGAGGAGTCCCAGCCCGGCGCCTATCTGAAGGCCGGCGAGGGCATCTTCATCAAGCTCCCCTGGGCGTCAAGCTCCAGGGCGCCGGTGGAAGGAGAAGCTCTGGATGGGGAGGTGCTTGCCTCCGCCGGGTTGTCGATCGTCGACGCGCCAGGAAGCAGCAGCGGCGAGCCTAAGGAGGAGCGGCTGCTACGGAAGCTGCTAGAGCTCTACCGCGCCTGCCAAGCCAAACTGGAGTCCCGGGAAGCGCTCGTCGCGAAGGCGAGCGTGGATATAGAGAAGCGCGCGGAGGAGCTCCGGGGTCTTCGCCAGGAAGCTCTCCGGGCTTTGGCGGAGGAGCGGGAGGAGCTTGCCGAAGAGCGGAAGGCCTTCCTCCTCGAGAAGGCCGAAGCTGAAGAGCAGCAGCGGCTCACCGGCGAGAAGCTGTACGCGCAAGAAGGCGAGCTGGCTCAACGGAAAGTGAACCTCGACAGCCACGAGGAGGAGCTTGCCGTGCGCGAGCAGGCACTTGGCGGGGCGCTCGAAGAAGCAAAGGATGCGGCTGCGGCTGCCGAGACCGCCAAGAAGGAATTGGAGGTAAAGGTGGCGCAGCTGGAGGCTGATCTAAAGGCGGGTAGCGAAGAGCTTGCCGCGCTCAAGCTGGAGCGCGAGAAGGATGCCCTTTCCCACGGTGAGCTGCAGGGCCAACTCGCCGAGAAGGGCAAAGAGTTGAGCGCCGCCAAGGATTCCAACGCCGATCTGAAGCTCAAGCTGGCCACCTTGACGGAGACGCTGGATGGCGCCAAGAAGCGGGAGGCGGACTTGAAGAAGGATATCAAGGCCAACGAGGCGCTGCTGGCGAGGGCCACCGAAACCCAGAATCTCCTCATAGATACTGTGGAGCTCTGGACGGAGGGCCTTGTGAACATTGCTGCAGTCATCGAAGAGGAGCTGGTGCAATTGGGGGTGGAGGGCCTCGGGTACTCCTCCGACGAGAACCTCCAACCTAGCGTCAAGCTCACTTTGTTCTTCAAAGGCGTGGCGACGGCCCTCCAGCAACTCCGGGAAAGGATCCCAAAGCAGCTGGCCAATGAGTCACGCACGATTTGTGCCGGAGTTCTGGAGAAGGTGCTGGTGAAGGTGGCCTTCCGCAACCCAGGCCTCAACCTCACCAACGTCCTCAAGAGGCTGCCGGCGGACGCTGATCTTGACGCACTCAAGGCCCTCGTCGCACCCATCGTGGACAAGGTGAACGAGGTCAAGAGGGTTGATGGCGGCCGCGTAGATTAGGCCGTCCGTTTTCTTCTTTTGCTTGTCGCTGACAGTCATGTCATGAGAACATTCCATTAGAGCCGCGACAAGTTACTTTTGTAATAAAACTCTATCTTAGGCAATAATTGCTGTTTTACTTCCTTTACTCGACTCTTGGCTTTGTATGTTTCTGCCCTACGCTTTCTAGGGAAACTTGCCGGCGCAAACACCCTTGCCGCGAGCGCCGAGTGCGGAACTTCAGCAGCCTGCTGAAGTTGCAGCTACCGACAAGCAACCTTGTCGCAACTAGTCGCAGCTCTCTTAAGTTGTTGAGCGGACTCGAAACAAAGTAAGGGCGCAACTAGCTACGAGAAGGTTCCTTCGCGCACAGGTTTTCCATACAAAGCACGGTCGTTCAAGGAAAATAGCTCAAAAAACTTAAAAACTGATTGCTCAAACTTTGGCAACTTAGCTTTTCTGTCGTTTGCTTCCCGGCAGGGCGAAAAACTTTCTTGAACGGCCCGGTCCACACCATTATCTTCTCCTTCCCTCCGGCAAACCTTGTGGGCGAGGGAACCTTCTTCCTTTTGAGAAAGAGACAGAAAAATAAAGTAATGATATGGAGCCTTATGGCTCGTCATCGCTTACCGGAGGCAGGTGCTGCACAAGATGTCAGATAGCACATGCGAGAAAAAAGAGGATGCATGAAATTGACAAGATGTGCGAAGCACATGATCTTTATTTATGCACGAGTCTGCGCCCGGCTTTGTACAAAGGATTACATGCAACAGCGGCAAGACTTGTACAAAAGTGGTTGCCGGAAAAGCTTCCGGCAACCGCGCCCTATGGGTAAAACTTACGAAGATGTTCAATGTTCCAGGAGTTGCTCACCGGAATGCCATCTTCGCTTTCAAGGCGGACAGCGCCGGGCCTAGTGACTCGTTTCACCCGATAAGGGCCTTCCCACTTCGGCGTCAACTTGTTGGAATTCTTGGCGGACTAAACTCGCCGAAGAACAAGGTCGCCTTCCTCGGAGCTTCTGGCTTTAACTTTGCGGCTATGGTAGCGACGCAAAGCTTGCTGGTAGCGAGCGGCTCGCACAGCAGCCTGAAGACGGTCTTCCTCAAGGAGCAGCGCGTCATCTTGTCGCAGCTGCTCTTGCTCGAGCTCATCATAAGCGAGCACTCGAGGCGACCCGTATACGAGTTCCGTGGGGAGAACTGCCTCTGCTCCATAGACTAGAGCGAAAGGTGTCTGGCCAGTGGCTCGATTTGGCGTCGTCCTGATCGACCAAAGAACCACCGGCAGCTCCTCGATCCAGTTTCTTCTGCACTTGTGCAGCCTGTCGAAAGTTCTGGTCTTGAGGCCTCGCAGCACTTCAGCATTTGCCCTCTCCGCTTGACCGTTGCTTCTCGGATGAGCAACAGAAGCGAAGTAGACCTTGGCGCCAAGATCTTGGACGTACTGCATGAAGGTGCGGCTCGTAAATTGCATGCCGTTGTCGGTGATGATCCTGTTAGGGATCCCGAAACGGCAAACAATCGACCTGAAGAACTTGACTACTGACTGTGCTGTCACCTTCCTCACTGGCTCCACTTCCGGCCACTTTGTGAACTTGTCAATGGCGACGTACAAGAACTCAAAGCCCCCGACAGCTCGGGGGAAGGGGCCGAGGATGTCGAGCCCCCAGACCGAAAATGGCCAGGATAAAGGGATCGTCTGGAGAGCTTGAGCTGGCTGGTGTATCTGTTTGGAATGGAACTGGCACGCTTCACACTTGGTTACTTGTGCAGTTGCATCCTGGAGGGCTGTCGGCCAGAAGAAACCTTGCCGGAACGCTTTGCCGACAAGTGCTCTCGCGCCAATGTGGTGGCCACATATGCCTCCATGTATCTCTGACAACAGTTGTTGTCCATCTTCCCGGCAAATGCACTTCAATGTCACACTGTTGAGTCTTATTCTGTACAGTGTGCTGTCGACAAACTTGTACCTACTTGACTGCCGGGCTACTCTTTCTGCTTCCTCTTGCTCTTCGGGAAGCTCTCCTGTCTGAAGGAAACGGACAAGCTGCTGCGCCCATGCTGGAGCTTGCGGCTCGACAACAAGGACTAAAGGCATATCTATTGCTGCGGGAACATCCGCTTCCACGGCAAGAACCTGTGGTTCAGCCGGAGCGTGATGCTCCCCGGCAAGCTTGCCGGAGCAAAACTTGTCGGGAGCGTCTGCTTCAACAAAACAAACCGTAAGGCTTGTCGGAGTAGGCTGCTCCTCAGCACTCTTGGTGTTGATCTTGGGGACCTTCTAGGCGGCGGCTTCAGGTAGCTCTGCCGGAAAGTAGTCACCGGAGACCAACTTCCTCTTCTTGCTCTGTCCAGTTGACAGTGTCACGGATGGTTGAGTCAGCTTGAGCACAAAGATCCCTGGTTCCACAGGCAACTTTAGTGCAGCGCACTTCGACAGGCCATCAGCAATGTCATTCTGAGCTCTTGGAACATGTTCCATTTGCAAACCGTCAAAGTGTTCTTCTAGCTTTCTCACTTCATCAACATAGGCTTCCATCAACGGACTCTGGTAGTTCTTGTTTACTTGGCGGATGACAAGCTACGAATCACCCCTTACAATGAGCTTCTTGATCCCAAGGTCTGCCGCGATCCTGAGACCGGCAAGCAAGCCTTCATACTCTGCAATATTGTTCGTTGCTTGCTCCTTGGGAAAGTGCATCTGGACTACGTACTTGAGGTGCTCTCCGGTGGGTGCGATAAGCAGCACGCCAGCACCAGCGCCTTGCAGTGAGAAGGCACCATCAAAGTACATCAGCCACTCTTTGCTTGTCTCCTTGACGGGGATGCTCGTTTCTGGAATTTCTTCGTCTGGGGTTGGCGTCCACTCTGCTATGAACTCTGCCAATGCTCTGCTTTGGATTGTTGAAGTGCTCTCAGACTTGAGGCCAAAGCTTGACAGTTCTAGTGCCCACTCGACAATCCTGCCTGTTGCTTCTGGATTCTGCAGTATCCTCTTCAGCGGAAAGCGAGTGACAACTGTGATCTCATGTGCCTGGAAGTAATGGCGCAGCTTTCTCGAGGCCATGAGAAGGCCGAAAAGTAACTTCTGCACACCAGAGTACCTTGACCTAGCCCCCTGGAGAAGGGAGCTGACAAAGTAAACTAGGCGCTGCACCATTTTCTTCTGCACCTCTTCGCACACCTGTGCAGATCCATCCTTGTCGGGACCAGAGCTTGCCGGCGAAGCCCCCTGCTTGTCGCTGGATATACTTGCCGCGGTTGCTGGCTCATCATCTGCCTCCCTCTCCGCTACTAACGCAGCACTAACCACTTGATTGGTTGCTGCTAGATACAGCAGCAACTTCTCTTGTGGCTTAGGTGCGACAAGTATTGGAGTGGAGGACAGGTACCTCTTCAAGTCCTGCAGCGCAGCCTCCGCTTCAGGAGTCCACTTCGTTGGACCTGCCTTTTTCAATATTTTGAAAAACGGCAGGGCGCGCTCAGCAGACTTAGAGATAAACCTGCTGAGAGCAGCCACGCAACCGGCAAGCCTTCGCACATCCTTGACGTGCTTTGGTGCTTCAATCTGCTCGATGGCCTTGATCTTGTCGGGGTTGGCTTCAATTCCCCGCTGAGACACGAAGAACCCGAGAAGCTTGCCGGAAGGGACTCCAAACACGCACTTCTCGGGGTTGAGCTTGAGGTTGATCTTGCGCAGATTTGCAAAGGTTTCATCTAAATCTTGGATCAGGGTCGCCTTGTCCTTGCTCTTGACCACTATATCATCCATGTAGGCTTCCACATTTCTGTGTATCTGCAGCTCAAAAGCGACATGGACTACCCTTGCAAACGTTGAACCAGCATTCTTCAACCCAAAGGGCATCCGTATGAAACAGTACGTGCCACAAGGGGTGATGAATGCGGTTTTCTCCTCATCCTCTTCTGCCATGAAGATCTGATGGTATCCTGAATATGCATCAAGAAATGAAAGCAAATCACATCCGGCTGTGGAGTCAACAATCTGGTCAATGCGCGGCAAGCAAAATGGATCTTTGGGACAAGCTTTATTGACATCAATGAAGTCTATACAAAGCCTCCATTTCCCGTTAGCCTTGCGCACTACTACAGGATTGGCCAACCACGTAGGATGGAGCACTCCTCTGAGAAGGCCTGCTGCTTCCAACTTCTTGATTTCTTCTGCAATGAACTCTTGGCGCTCCACTGCTTGCTTCCTAACTTTCTGCTTGACGGGCCGCGCATGAGGACAAACGGCTAGGTGGTTCTCAATCACTTTCCTGGGAACACCGGGGATATCAGACGGTTGCCATGCAAACACGTCGACATTCGCCCGCGGGAAAGCAACGAGCGCGCTTTCCTATTTAGGATCAAGAGTGGCACTGATGGTGAAGGTACCACCAGTACCGTCCTCCTTGGCGGACACCTTCTTGGTCTCTGGTGGAGCTGCCATCGTCTTCTTACACTTGCCGGTGGAGCTCGATGGTGCGTCCTCGACGGTAGCGCAGCACTCCGAAGAGGTGCGCTTGCCGGAGTGGGCATCAGAGCTCTTGCCGGACTTGGTCTTCTTCTTCCCCCCGGGAGCTTCAGCGGCAAGTGTCTTGCGATCGGCTGCGGCTGCTGCTTCCCGGTAGATCTTGTCGGCGCAGATAAGGGCATCTTTCTTGTCGCCAGGGACAGAGATGACGCTTATCGAGCCTGGCATCTTGAGTACGTTGTAGGCATAATGAGAGGCTGCCATGAACTTGGCGAGCGCAGGACGGCCGAGGATCCCATTGTAGGGCAATGGAATATCAGCCACGTCAAAAGTGACCCTCTCAGTTCTGAAATTCAGCTCGCTGCCAAATGTGACCGGCAACGTGATCTTTCCCTTCGGCTTGCTCCTTCCCGGGTTGATTCCTTGGAACGGGCCGGTTTCTTCGAGCTCGCTGTCAGGGATCTGGAGTTTCTGGAGGACCACGGAGGAGATCAGATTCAAGCCGGCCCCGTCGTCAACTAGCATCTTCGTGACTTTGAGGTTGCGGATAGTTGGCGAAACCAACATCGGCAAGCACCCGACCGCAGTTATGCGATCAGGGTGATCCTCAATATCAAAGATGATAGGTGTGCTGGACCATTTTAGAGGCCTGCGTGACTCCATGGATGGTTCAGCTGCATTAACTTCGCGCAACCACTGCTTGAGTTGGCGGTGTGAAGCATGCAGGAAAGCACCACCGTCAACGCACAGGACTTCTGTGGCTTTCTGAAATTCCTGCTCATCGGCCTCGTCATCATCCATGTCTTCGTCGTTGTCGTCGTCTTCATCCTTGTCGCGGCCGCGGGGAGGTCTGTCTCCTTGCCGCTGCTTGGCCTTGCCGCGGCATCCCCCCCGGCCGGGGCGTTTCTTGCTGGCTCCTCCAACACCTTCCTGGGCTTTCTCCTTGTCGCGCCGCTTGTATTCAGCCTTCTGCTGCTCAACAAGCTGCTCAACTTTCTTACAACTCTCGAGGTCATGGCCCTTGGTGCGGTGGATCTTGCAGTACTGCTTGCCGGAGCTGTCTTGCTTGTCGGCGGCAGCCACAGTCTGGCTCTCCTTGCCGGAGCCACCAGCTTTAGCTTCCTTGGCGCCACCTCCGTTGCCTGACTGCTCAACAGCTAGCACTTCTTTGCCCTTCTTCCTTCTGTTGTTCCGCCGCTGGCCCTTCCTTGCCGGGGCAGCATCCTCACTGTCCGATCCTTCTGCTCTTGTGTTCTCTCCGGGGAGCCTCCTCCCCTCTTCAGTGCGTGCACACTTGTCGGCTAGGGCATAAAGCTCGCTGACATCCCTGATCTTGCACATCGCCATCTCCTCCCTCATCCTGCGGTTTCGCACGTTCTGATGAAACACGCTGATGACCGCGGCAGGGTGGACGTCTGGGATGTTGTGCTGCACACGGCTGAATCTCTGAATGTACTTGCGCAGGGACTCTCCTTCCTTCTGGGCGAGCAGATGAAGGTCGCTCTCTTGGCCATGTGGCTTGTGGCCGCCTGTAAAGGCGCCGACAAACTGATGGCACAAATCTGCCCAAGAAGAAATGGAGTTGTCCGGCAAGTGCATGAGCCAGGATCTGACGTTGGGCTTGAGCACCAGCGGGAAGTAGTTGGCAAGGATCTTGTCGTCTCGTCCCCCGGCAGCCTGCACCGCGATGGTGTAGATGCTGAGGAACTCCGACGGATGCGACTTGCCGTCGTACTTCTCCGGTACATCTGGCTTGAAGTTTTTCTTGCTGGGCCACTGGACTTGCCGCAGCTCATGGGTGAACGCAGGGCAACCTACCGCGTACGGTAAGTCACCTGGTTCCCCTGGCGCATGCATGTCAACAGAAGGCCCAGCGCGCTGGTCAGATTGACGCCGCGCTTCTCTTCGATGCTCAATGCGGGTACGAGCATCCTCTTGCTGTCATTCGTGTAGAACTTGACGCTGATCGCGACGAGCTCGTGGATCCGATGACGCGGTGGAGCCGCTGTCTGGGTGGATCCAGCGAGTCGGCGATCTTGGCCTTCGTGGTGGAGTGTGCATGGAAGTCGCACCCCCATCGGTCTTGTCGCCACCGGCTCGCGTTCGGCAGTCTTGCCGCGGCAGCGAATTGCTTGGTTGCCGCGCAGTGTCGCCATTGGCGAAGCCGATGAGACTCTGGATAGTGGCCCTCCACTCGTCGGTCTTGTCCGCCGTTGGAGGGTAATCAAGAAGCAGTTGGGCCCGCGCCAAGGCTTCTGCTGGCGTCGTGGGCGGCAGTGGCGAGCGGTGCGAGGAGCGAGATATGCTCGGACTTCTAACTATGTTAGAAGGAGCAGTATCCCGCCCAGGTGACCGCACTTCGCTGGGGCCAGCATGCTGGCGTGCATGCTGGTCTTGAACGCCACGTGAACCACCAGCTTGATCTTGGCCCAGCGGACGTATGGCGCTGCGAACGCCATGACGCTGTTGGTCCCGCGCCTCCTGAGACGGGCACGGTGCGCGTACTGGCGCCGAGGTTTGTGCCGCCTTGTCCTTGGACTTGGCCGCACTTTGAGCTCCCTCATCGGCGCCCGTTCTTCCGCCGGTGTATACTCCACCGTCCGCTTGCTCCGGAGGTGGTGGAAGCGACGCAGACGGAACAACTGCCTCCAAGGCCTTCTTCTTCGGTGGCATGTCGATGAAGACGATGAAGATTTAGCTCGCGTGCATGCCGGATCGCGTTTACACGATCTCGACGCCCCCTACCTGGCGCGCCAAAGATGTCGGGGAACTGATCCACGAACACCTATGGGGACCGGTGGACCGAGCCCCTTTCGGTTCGGAGGGGGGCGGAGGTCGCACGAAGAGCGGATCGAGGCAGTGCACACGAGCAGTTTACCCAGCTTCGGAGCTCTCCGGAGAGATAACACTCCTACTGCTGCTTGTTGGATTGTATTGAGTTCTTGCTCGGGAGCGACGGGCGCTACCAGACCGAGCGTGAGAATGTTCTTGGTGTTTCGAATGAGCCGAACCCATTCTACGTTGCGCATGGGCCTCCTTTTATACGCTAAAGGGGTCACCGACAGGTGGCAACGTAGACTAGAGGGGTAAAAATGGAAAAAGAGTGCGGTAGGTACAGCTACCTCTACTATAGAAACAGTGTGTCATACCTAACCCTGACGGCAGGGGACAAGGGCAATAAATGCCCGTCTGTGTCATCTAAACAGTGCGAGAAGAGACCGTCAGGGGCGCCACCGATCGCCACGATGGCCTTCTGTCAGCGCCGCTTGCCACCGCGCACCGCTGGCTGCACAGCCTTCCGCCACGCGTGCCAGGAAGGGTCTCAGGGCGACACGTTGGTGGACATGCTGGAGCCTGGGCGCGGAGTGGCCGCTTGCCGCGGCAAGCATCTTGCCGCGGGCGCTACCTTGCCGGACTTGGGAGCTTGTCGCTCGCCGTGGCTTGCTGGGATGCATGGCGCGTCGCGGCAAGTGTTCTTGAGATGCCTTGGTCGGCCTTCCCGGCAAGCTCCTCTTGCCGGGGCCTTGTCTTCTCGGGTTGAATACCTCGTTCTTGAATGGCTTCCCGGCAAGCTCCTCTTGCCGGGGTCTTGTCTTCTGAAGAGCCACAGAGGATCTTGGCGGTGACCTGGCGAGCCTTGCCGCGGGGTGCTGCAACTGCCCGTGCACAAGTTCGGGATACTAGGGTACCCCTACTCTAGTACACCGACAGAAACCCTAACACTTCAGTCACACCGATACAGATCTTGATCTCACTGAGATGGCCTTGCAAATGCTCTGTAAATTGTTGCATTATTTCGGTCTCACAAAATTATGCAATCGGTCCCACCGAGTTTGCTTGACATTCGCTCTGTTGCCTTATTGCTTTACTTTGGTATAACCGAGTTGATGCAATCGGTGCCGCAGAGTTGATGTTTGCCCTAAGCCCTAGCACATCGGTCCCATCTAGTTGTTCCAGTCGGTCCCACCAAGATTCCTAATGTTCAGATTTTGAACTAAATCGGTGTGACGGTGTCCTTCTATTCAGTCTAACCGAGTTGGGTCAAATGTGTGTAATGGTTGGAATTTGTGTGGAGGCTATATATACCCCTCCACCCCCATCTCCATATGTGAGAGATCCATCAGAACATGCCTACACTTCCAGCTTACATTTTCTAAGAGAGAACCGCCTACTCATGTGTTGAGATCAAGACATTGCAATCCTACCACAAGATTCTTGATTTCTAGCCTTCCCTAGGTTGCTTTCCACTCAAATCATCTTTCCACCATATTCAAATCGGTGAGAGAGAGTTGAGTGTTGGGGAGACTATAATTTGAAGCACAAGAGCAAGGAGTTCATCATCAACACAACATCTATTACCTTTTGGACAGTGGTGTCTCCTAGATTGGTTAGGTGTCGCTTGGGAGCCTCCGACAAGATTATGGAGTTGAACCAAGAAGTTTGTAAGGGCAAGGTGATCACCTACTTCATGAAGATCTACCCGAGTGAGGCAAATCCTTCATGGGTGATGGCCATGATGGGATAGACAAGGTTGATTCTTCGTGGACCCTTTGTGGGTGGAGCCCTCTGTGGACTCGCGCAATCATTACCCTTCGTGGGTTGAAGTCTCCATCAACATGGATGTACGATAGCACCACCTATCGGAACCATGCCAAAAATCTCCGTCTTCATTGCGTTTGCACACTGCAATCCCATCCCTTTACTTTCTTGCAATTAGCATGCTTTACTCTTTCTGCTGCTCATACTCTTGTCATGCTTGCTTGAAATGTATTGTGAATGCATAAACTTGTGCTAAAAGTCCACCTTAACTTGAGGAACTTAAAAACTGCCACTTTTACCTGTTGAGGGTCTAATCACCCCCCCTCTAGACCCCTGTTTCCGATCCTGTCACTTTGATTTAAGCTTCACACAAACCAGAGCTTCTCACAAGAAGCCTCATGGTTCTGATAGGAAACGTGTCACCTTTGTGGATGAAATGATATTCGTTGCCTCTTCTTGCTTTCAAAAGTTTTTTGGTGTCAACATAGAACAACAGGAGTGCCGTGTTAAATTTTAGAATTTTTGGGGTTCGTTTAGACATTCTTATACATTAACTGAGTTTTCTTGGAATTTATGTGCATAATTCAATTTTGAACTATGGGCACATGCTCCAGTGCATAAAAATGGGTTGAAAAATCAAATGTGTGTCCTTGGTTGAATGATTAGGTCCCATGCAAGAAATGGGAATGAATGTCAAACACCTCAGCATCATTGCTTGGCCGTAAACATTGAGATACATGGTTTGAAAATTCTAGTAAATCTAAAACTCATCTGAAATTCATGAAACTTGGCATGCTATCATGGAATGGCATCAACATGTTGTGGTAAAAAAATTGTCACATTTGGGGCAGATTTTGGTATAAGCTTCTCACAAACCAGAGCTTCTCATAACAAGCCTCATGGCTCCGGTAGGGAACGTGTCACCTTTGTGGACGAAACATTGTTCGTTGCCTCTTCTTGCTTTCAATTTTTTGGTGTAAACTGAGAACAACAGGAGAGTCGTGTTAAATTTTGGAATTTTTCAAGGTTTATTTGGACATTTTTATACATTAACTGAGTTTTCTATGCATTTATGTGCATAATTCAAATTTGAACTACATGCACATGCTCCAGTGCACAAAAATGGGTTGAAAAATCAAATGCGTGTCCTTGGTTGCATGCTTAGGTCCCCTACAAGAAATGGGAATGAATGTCAAACACCTCGGCACCATCGCTTGGCCGCAAACATTGAGATACATGGTTTAAAAATTCTAGTAACTCCAAAACTCTTCTGAAATTCAGGAAACATGGCATGCTATCATGGAATGGCTTCAACATGTTGTGGTAAAAAAATTATCCCATTTGGGGCAGGTTTTGTTATAAGCTTCTCACAAACTAGAGCTTCTCACAACAAGCCTCATGGTTCCGGTAGGGAACGTGTCTACTTTGTGGACAAAACGATGTTTGTTGCCTCTTCTTGCTTTCAAATTTTTTCTAGTGTCAACATAGAACAGCAGGAGAGTTATGTTATAATTTGGAATTTTTCAGGGTTCATTTGGACATTTTTATACCTTAACTAAGTTTTCTATGCAATTATATGCATAATTCAAATTTGAACTACATGCACATGCTCCAGCGCATAAAAATGGGTTAAAAATTCAAATGTGTGTCCTTGGTTGCATGCTTAGGTCCCATGCAAGAAATGGGAATGAATGTCAAACACCTCGGCACCATCGCATCGCCGTAAACATTGAGATAAATGGTTTAAAAATTCTAGTAAATCCAAAGGTCGTCTGAAATTCATGAAACTTGGCATGCTATCATGGAACGGCATCTACATGTTCTGGTGAAAAAATTGTCCCATTTGGGGGTAGGTTTGGGTACAAGCTTCTCACAACAAGCCTCATGGTTTCGGTAGGGAACGTGTCACCTTTCTGGACGAAATGATATTCGCTGCCTCTTCTTGCTTTCAAATTTGTTCTAGTGTCAACATAGAACAACAAGAGTGTTGTGCTAAAATTTGGAATTTTTCGGGGTTCCTTATACATTAACTAAGTTTTCTAGGCATTTTATGTGCATAATTCAAATTTGAACTACAGACACATGCTCTAGTGCATATAAATGGGTTGAAAAATCAAATGTGTTTCCTTGGTTGGATGCTTAGGTCCCATGCAAGAAACGGGAATGAATTTCCAACACCAGGGCACCGTTGCTTGGCCACAAACATTGAGATACATGGTTTTACAATTCTAGTAAATCCAAAACTCGTCTGAAATTCATGAAACTTTGCATGCTATCATGGAACGACATCAACATGTTGTGGTAAAAACATTGTCCCATTTGGGGCAGGTCTAGGTATAAGCTTCTCACAAACGAGAGCTTCTCAAAACAAGCCTCATGGTTCCGGTCGGGAATGTACCTCCTTCATGGATGAAACGTTATTCGTTGCCTCCTCTTGCTTTCAAATTTTGTTCTAGTGGAAACATAGAGCGATAGGAGTGTCGTGTTAATATTTGGAATTTTTCGGGGTTCGTTAGGACATTTTTATACATTAACCTTGTTTTGTAGGAATTTTATGTGCATAATTCAAATTCGAACTACATGCACATGCTCCAGTGCAAACAAAATTGGTTCAAAAATCAAATGTGTGATCCTGGGTGCATGCTTAGGTCCAATGCAAGAAATGGGAAAGAATTTCAAACACCAGGGCACATTTGCTTGCCGGCAAAACATTGAGATACTTTGTTTTTAAATTGTAGTAAGTCCAAAACTCATCTGAATATTATGAAACTTGGCATGCTATCATGGAATGGCACCCGACATGCTGTGGTATTTTTCATGTCCAATTTGAGAGAAGGCGCACTCGAATCTACAACCAACAACGCATTTTGAAATAAATAGCTACCATCTTATCATCTCAAATGTTTATATAATTTAAATTATGGGTGTTCTGTTAACCATTCACGTGACACCACACATCACACTTTTAATGGCTAGGAGGTGTCGTGCGGACAACTGCTTGAGTAGACAGGAGGCAGGCGAGCGCAGTCCGCTGCACAGGCTGACCAGGAGGCGTGCAAGCTGCCCTCCAATGGACAGGCTCATCGGGAATCATGCGAGCTATACACTGCGTTGTCTTAGTGGGCAGAGAGCCCTTTGACTTCCATGGTCGCTCGCCTTGCTCGCATCCTCACCATTAATGGCGCCCGAGCCACTGTTTTATATGAGCGGCCTTACTGTTCGCCTCCCATTCCCCTCCTGCGGACCTCCACCAACGCCGTCGCACAGAAGGATCATCTGCCACTAGTCTTCCAGTTTGGTGAAATCGACTTCGAGCCGGACGAGATAGAAAATAAGGATGAATGGAGCCTCAGGGACATGGCCCTGAACCAGCTGGCCGCGGCGGTTGTTGTCCCCACGCCCATCCCAGCTCTGATACGTCTCCAATGTATCTATAATTTTGGATTGTTCCATGTTGTTATATTATCATTCTTGGATGTTTTACAATCATTTTATAGCAACTTTCCATCATTTTTTGGGACTAACCTATTGACATAGTGCCTAGTGTCAGTTGTTGTTTTTTTGCTTGTTTTTTACTTTGCATGAAATCAATAACAAACGGCGTCCAAACGCAGCGAAACATTTTGGTGATTTTTTCTGGACCAGAAGACACTCGATGGGCCAAGAAAACACCTGAGGGGGGCTCCGAGGGGAGCACAACCCACCAGGGTGCACCTGGAGGCCCAGGCACGCCCAGGTGGGTTGTGCCCACCTCGGTGGCCTCCCGCACCGCCTCTTTGCTCTATAAATACCCCAATATTCTAGAAAACATAGGGGAGTCGACGAAAATAAATTCCAGCCACCGCAAGTTCTAGAAACCATAGATCCAATCTAGACACCAACATGGAGGGGTTCATCATCCTCATTGGTGCCTCTCCGATGATGCGTGAGTAGTTCATTGTAGACCTACTGGTCCGTAGTTAGTAGCTAGATGGGTTCCTCTCTCTCTCTTTTGATTCTCAATACAGTGGTCTCTTGGAGATCTATTTGATGTAACTCTTTTTGCGGCGTGTTTGTTGCGATCCGATGAACTTTGAGTTTATGATCAGATCTATGTTTTTATGCATGAAAGTTATTTGAGTCTTTTGATCTCTTATATGCATGATTACTTATAGCCTCGTATTTCTTCTTCACATCTTTGGTTCAGTAAGGCCAACTAGATCGATTTTTGTTGCCATGGGAAGAGGTGCTTTGTGATGGGTTCGATCTTAAGGGGCTTGATCCTAGTGATAGAAGGGGAATCGACACGTATATATCGTTGCCATTAAGGATAACAAGATGGGGTATATTTATACTTAAATAGATCTTGTCTACATCATGTCATCATTCTTATTGCCATTAAGGATAACTAGATGCATGCTGGATAGCGGTTGATGTGTGGAGTAATAGTAGTAGATGCAGGCAGGAGTCGGTCTACTAATCTTTGACTTGATGCCTACATAAGGATCATTTCCTGGATATCGTCATGATTATTTGAAGTTCTATCAATTGCCCAACAGTAATTTGTTTACCCACACTATACTATCTTTCTCGAGAGAAGCCACTAGTGAAATCTATGGCCCTCGGGTCTCTTCTTTATTATATTTTCCTTCAACATCTATTTTTATTTGCTTTTATTTTCAGATCTATTAATCCAAAAACACAAAAATACCCTGCTGTAATTTTTATTTATTTATTTTATCTCGCGTTCTCGTGAGATATGGTTATCCAATCTACTACAATTTTACCTATCCTTTTACCTATGAGGGATTGACAACCCCTCTCTTACGTTGGTTTGAAAGTATTTGTTCTTTGTGTGGAGGAGCTGTTTACGTGGTGTTGCACTACAAAAAAAGACACATCCGTGACATTTTGGGCCGAACCAAAAAAATTTCTGTCATGCTTATGACATTTCTATGACGATAATTGTGACAAAACCCGATATCATCATAGATGTGGTGGGCTCCAAATTCTATGACAAAAATCATGATAGAAAATGGGTTTTCGTCCTGGGCGGGCCGGAGACGCTGCTGCAAAAAATCATGACAGAAAACCATGGTAGAAGCGAGGGCAAGGGAAATTTTGGGGAGTTCCCGGTTACGGTGGGAGGTCGGGGGCTGAGCGATGCGCGTTTCTCTCGTACACGTACGTGCGTGGGTGCGAGGCATTGGGCTCTAACTGAACCCGAGCAAGGCGTTCGCATAACTGAACCCGAGCGATTGCACTGCAGGCTACACATTACTGAACCCGAGTGATCGACCGATGGCTGTTAACTGAACCCGATCGAGCGATTCCTTCGCTACTGCTGCTAACTCAAGCCGATCGATGCTGCCTCTGGATGAACAGTGAGCGTCGTTGGGGGGGGGTGGATGAACAATTCCCGGTGGGGGTTGGATGAACAGGACCCCGTGGTGTTGCCGCTGGATGAACAGGACCCCGATCGATCGAGTCGGTTGGGCATGGAAGAATAGGACCCCATGGAGGGCTGGATGAACAGGACCCCGTGGAGGGAAGGTTGAATAGTAGCCGGTGGATGGCTGGTTGAACAGTAGCCGGTGGAGGGCTGGATGAACAGTAGCCCGTGGAGGGATGGTTGAACAGGACCCACTGGAGAGGGCTGGTTGAACAATAGCCAGTGGAGGAGCGGTGGAGGCTGGATGAACAGGAGCCCGTGGATGAACAGTCGCTGGTGGAGGCTAGAGGAGGTCGAGGGTGGAGATGAACAGTATCCCGTGGAGTCCCGTTTTGCGGTACGCCACACCCCTCCCGATGAACAGGACCCCTGTTTTGATCGTAGCACTCCAACACAAGTCCATTTCCTCCATTTTTGCGGTATGCCACACCCCTCCCGATCAACAGGGCCCCGTTTCGACCGTAGGAGGTCCAAGAGAAGTCTGTTTCCTCCGTTTTGCGGTACGCCAGACCCCTCCCGATGAAAAGGATCCTGTTTCGACTGTGGCTGGTTGCACACAAGGCCGTTTCCTCCATTCTACGGTATGCCAGGCCCCGTTTCGATCGGTTGTTCCGTCCAAGCCGGTTGGCTCCCGATGAACACGACGTATTCCATTGCCTCCCGATGAACACGACGCATTTTGTTGCCTCCCCATGAACACGACGACGATGCAGTTTCTCCGTTCCAACCCAGCCATGCACACGAGCCCTGGTCGTACGTATGCACGAGCAGACGTTTGAGACCCTGCCCATATGTACGTATGTGGCCGTATTTACTTTCTTGCACCCTGGCCACGTACGTACATGTACACGATATTAACGGGACTGCATGACATGCTACGTGCGCGCCTCTACTACGACACATGCCCTTCCTTACACAGCCATGGTTCATCACTGCAGCCTACAGACAGATCGATCGACCAGTATGTACGTACATGTTCACGACTAGAATGACAACGCTACGTACGCTTTGACCAGGTGGGTCCCGACTGTCAGGAACTTCCTTGCAAGCGAAGATGCAGCTGGTGGGTCCCAGCAGTCAGGGGGCGAATCATTTTTTTTGCCCATAATATGGACGCACTTCCTTGCGTGCAAAGATGTAGCTGGTGGGTCCCAACAGTCAGGGAGGAAACATTTTTCTTGCGAAATACGGTCGCCCGTCCGGTGGGTCCCTGCTGTCAGGTGGAGGAATCATTATTTTCCACGTAATAAGGAGGCACTTCCTTGCTGCGGCCGTGGACCCAGCTGTCAGCCTCTCCACATACAGTACTCTTCCAAATGGAAGTCGTTCATTGGCCACATTGACCAGCCGCGCCGAGAGAACCAAGGCGGTGGACGGCGGCGAGACGACGCAGAGCCGGGGAAGACACAGCAGTGGATGCCCACGTGGAGAGGAGTACGAGGGTTCACTAGTTCGGCTGCGGTGTGAGGCTGCCGTCGCTGCAGGGCCTGGCTAGTGGTGGGAATAGTAGGGGGCAGTGAGGCCTCTGCGGTAGCACAGCCGGCCACGGGAGGCAGGAGCATGCGGCATGACCGGCGCTGCTTTAGGCGGCTGGAGCAAGAAGATCAGAGGTTGAAGAAGCACTACGGCCGTTGGATGGACATCGTACGGTCACTGGATCTAGAATCGTTCATATTGACTAAGTGACAAAGCCCTCCGTCCCCGTTAACTTAGTAGGCCCACAAGTCAGCCTCGCACTACGGTGGGTCCCAGCGAGCAGGGGGAGTATTCATTTTTTTGTGCGTAATAAGGAGGCACTTCCTTGCATGCGAAGATATAGCTGGTGGGTCCGAGCTGACGGCAGGGGGAACATTTTTTTCACGAAATACAGAGGCCCTTCCGGTGGGTCCCAGCTGTCAGGTGGAGGAATCATTACTTTGCGTGTAATAAGGAGGCATTTCCTTGTGTGTGCCCCTACTTCCAGCCTCTTCTGATCGCTATTGTTTGTTTACCATGTTGACCTCGCCGCACCGAGAGCACAAACGGGGTGGACGAGGGCGAGGCCCAGGAAGGGAATGACCCAGAGCCGACGAAGGCACTGCAGCGGATGCCCATGCTGAGGGGAGTACAAGCGCTGACTGGTCGGCTGCGGGGTGAGGCTGACGTCGCCGGAAAATAACAGGATGTGTGGGTGGGTAGAGGGATGTCCTGGCGGCAGCATAACCAGCCACGGGAGGAGGGAGCAGGCAGTCTTGCCGACGCTCGTTTGGGCGGCTGGAGCAGGAAGATAAGAGATTGAAGAAGCATGGCGGCCGTCGGATGGACATCAAATAGTCACTGCTCTGTGTTGACTAAGTTGACAAAGCCTTGCGTACGCGTCAAAAAAATTTAGGACAGCATCATCATCAACCTAGTAGGCCCAGAAGTCAGCCTCCAAATCTGTGGAAAACAGCATATAGCCCATTAGCCATTATTTTCAATAATTTACAGCCCATCTGCTAATTCATATAGATATTTGAAGCCCATATTCTTTTTATTAGCATTACATACCATATATTCTGGGCACTGCTAAAAAAATCAATGAAATTTTGCATATTTCGGTGGGGTCCGAACTTTTATAATCACGAAATTTAGAGTCACAATAAAAATAATTTTTTAAAAATTATATCAAAATAAAATTGAAAAACAATTCTCCGCAAAAAAGAAAGAAATTGTAGCGACCAGACCTCAAACAGTCTAGTCTCTGTGCATTAGTGTCATCCCTGGATCGGTAATGCTGACACGCACAATACTTGAGGATTTATAGCAGAGTTTCAATCACACACTTATTACATCAAATGTCTCAAATGAGAACTTGTTACAATAATATGGCTTAAGGCCATCTAAAAACAATAACAACGGAAGGCTTGGAAGATAAAGTGAGTCCATCAACTCCAACGGCATCGCTGAGTGAATGACAATGACCTATGGCACCTTACTTGTCGTCTGAATAGTCTGCAACATGAAATGTTGCAGCCCGAAATGGGTCAGCACATGGAATATGCTGGCAATGTAACACAAAAGAGTAATGAACAGGATGAATGCTATCACTACATGCATATATGGCTGGTGGAAAGCTCTATGGTTACAGTTTTTGCATAAAGCCAATTTTTCCCTACAACAAAGGAATACATTTTGTTTAACTATCATGGTGGTTGTTAAACATCGAGAAGGTTCCTCCAACTCAATTCCAATTAAGCATCATCATTAAACCCAACAAATTAATTTAGAGTGATGAGATCAACATGATAATCCAAGAACCAGATACTCAAGATGTCCATAACCGAGGACATGGCTAACCATGATTAGTTTGTACACTCTACAGAGGTTTGCCCACTTTTCCCCACAAGACTCGAAAACATCCATGATCGGTGATTCGAGACATAGTCTTTCTAAAGCATTAACTCTCTACTCTGGGTAGACAGTACCACCTACAACCCACTACATCTGCTAGTCTACCTCTTCAAGAGCTTCACGCAACTTACTCAACTATGCTAGAGCCCATATTGGCTTGTGGCTGCACATGGAAGTTTCTAGCATGAATAATCTTATGATCCCTTTGAGCCTGGGTGGCGAACCATAGGATGATCAGACGGGTACTCCGGGATATCTTAGGACAACACTGTATTCTCCAGGTGCCCTGAAAACCACTGGGTACTCCAGGGTGCCTCAACCAATCCACCCAGATGTGTATTTAAGTAGCCACCTATATTAACCATTAATTTACAATACTCACATCTGTCATGGATACACTCACCCAAATCACGTCTACGAGCATAACATAGCAATATAAGCATAATGTAGAAGTAACTCCCAAAGGTTTGATAATAAAAGGGAAATAGGTTCTACCTCATCAACTACCCAAAACCCACATGTTATTCAAATCCTAACCATGCAATGTTTGAGGGATGATCTAATGCATAAAAACTGGGTAATAAATATGTATGATCAAAGTGTTACTTGCCTTGCTGATGATCCGCAAAACCTAGAGACTCGTAGTAGCACGCTTTGCACTCCTGGTATTCTATCGCAAACAAAGAATAACATACATAAGCACTCAAACTAGAAGCATGGGTAAAACTCAAATAAAATATCTAACCAGAAAGTTCAACTAAAGAACTTCAGTTTGCAAAAAGAATCAAATCAAACGGAGCAACGAAACTCAAACTACAAAAGAAACAAGATTCATTTACTAACATGGACTAAAGTCAAATTTTACAGTACCAAAATCTTGTTCAAGTTGGTTAAACAGAAATAGGGCTTCGAGACAAAGATCTAGGCGTTTGTATCACCTGATTCGGATAAACGAGCGAAAAGATAAACTAAGACAAAGATCAGGGCAGAAATCACGATCGAAAATAATCGCGGAAAAACCCTGGAAAATAAAATGCGATGAACAAGCTAACGAATGAACATTCACCGTCTGTGGCTAACAGATGAACAACGTTCGTTAAAAACGAATGTACGGACGAACGTCCGCTATTTGACTAAACCAGAAAAAACCAAACCAAAACTAAAAAAATTAATCTAGGGTCTCTAAAAAACCGATCGGTATTCCTACGAAAACTGGCGGCGATGGCTACCTCGGCGGGCGGGACGGTAGCGACGGCGGCAGCACTCCGGCGGCGGGAGGCGGCGGCATCGGCGACGAGCGGCGGCAACTTGCGGCGGCGGCGGCGGGAGGCGGCAGCTGCGCGGGGTGGCGGCAACTTGTTCCACAGGGGCGAGGTGTGGCTTGCGGCTAGGGTTTGGCGGGGTTGGGCCCCCCAGCTTATAAAGGCCGGCTGGGCTGGAGTCCAGGTCGGACATTGCCCGGTTAGGTCAGTAACTTTTTTTTAAATAATCCTGGCGCAAAAAACTAACGAAAGAAATACTAAACGGAGTCCAAAAATCCTGAAATAAATTTTCATGGTCCGCTAATAATATTACGGACAAAGTGAACATTTATTTGGGCCTCTAATGCAATTTTGAAAAACGCATATTTTCCTAATTCAAATAAAATAGCAATAAAACTCCGAATAAAATTCTTATTTGATTTTAATATTTTCCTCCAATATTTCTTTATTTTGGAGAAGTCATTTTATCACCTGTCTTTTCTTTTCATATTAGAAATATATGAAGAGAAAATAATTAAAACCAAATGATCCTCTTTTCAAAATTTGAGAAAACTCAAATATGAAAATAACGAAATCCCCAACTCTCTCTGTGGGTCCTTGAGTTGCTTAGAATTTCTAAGATCAACCCAAAAATGCAAGAAAATATGATATGCAATGATGATCTAATGTATAACATTCCAAATTGAAAACTTGGGATGTTACAAACCTACCCCCTTAAGATGAACTCGCCCTCGAGATTCGGGTTGACTGGAAAATAGGTGCGTGTGGTCCTTCAGTAGGTCTTCCTCTCATTCCCAGGTGGCTTCATCCTCAGTGTGGTGGCTCCACTGAACCTTGCAGAACTTGATAACTATGTTGCGTGTGACTCGGCTGGCAACTTCAAGAATCTTCACTGGTTTCTCCTCGTAAGTCAAATCACTATCCAACTGAATCGCTTCCAGTGGCACTGTATCTCTCAAAGGGATATCGGCCATCTCTGCGTGGCACTTCTTCAACTGGGAAACGTGAAAAACATCGTGAACTCCTGACAAACCTTCGGGCGACTCCAACTTGTAAGCAACTTCTCCCATACGCTCCAAAACTTTGTATGGTCCCACAAAACGTGGTGCTAACTTCCCTTAACTCCAAAACGTTTAACTCCTCGAAGTGGGGACACACGAAGATACACCCTATCTCCGACTTCGTAAACTGTCTCTTTGCGTTTAGAATCCGCATAACTCTTCTGTCTGGACTGGGCTACCTTGAGTCTATCGTGAATCAGTTTATTAGACTCCTTAATCAAATCTGGTCCAAACAACTGACGGTCTCCAACTTCATCCCAAAGCAACGGTGTCCTGCACCTCCTTCCGTACAAAGCTTCAAAAGGGGCCATCTTCAAACTGGCTTGATAAATGTTGTTGTAAGAGAATTCTGCATACGGCAGATTATCGTCCCAGCTAGATCAATAATCTAGCGCACATGCTCTCAACATGTCCTCAAGAATCTGATTGACTCTGTCTGTCTGTCCATCTGTCTGTGGATGAAGGGCTGTACTGAACTCTAGCCTGGTACCCAAAGTCTCATGCAACTGATTCCAGAACTTTGAGGTAAACTGGGTTCCTCTATCTGATACAATGTTCCTCGGAACTCCATGCAGACATACGATCCTAGTTATGTATATCTTTGCGAACTTAACACTGGTGTAAGTGGTCTTCACTGGGATGAAATGAGCTACCTTCATCAGCCGATCGACTACAACCCATATCGAGTCATAGCCTGCACGAGTCCTGGGCAAACCCGTGATAAAATCCATGCCTAGCTTATCCCACTTCCTTTCGGGTATCGGCAATGGCTGTAGTAATCCTGTTGGCTTCTGATGCTCTGCCTTTACTCTCTGACATACATCACATACTGCTACATACTCCGCAATATCCTTCTTCATTCCGGTTAACCAGAAACTGTCCTTCAAATCCAGATACTGAAGGAAATATGCCCTAGAGGCAATAATAAAGTTATTATTTAGTTCCTTATATCATGATAAATGTTTATTATTCATGCTAGAATTGTATTAACCGGAAACATGATACATGTGTGAATACATAGACAAACTTAATGTCACTAGTATGCCTCTACTTGACTAGCTCATTAATCAAAGATGGTTATGTTTCCTAACCATAGACATGAGTTGTCATTTGATTAATGGGATCACATCATTAGGAGAATGATGTGATTGAGATGACCCATTCGGTTAGCTTAACACTTGATCGTTTAGTATGTCACTATTGCTTTCTTCATGACTTATACATGTTCCTACAACTATGAGATTATGCAACTCCCGTTTACCGGAGGAACACTTTGTGTGCTACCAAACGTCACAACGTAACTGGGTGATTATAAAGGAGCTCTACAGGTGTCTCCAAAGGTACATGTTGAGTTGGCGTATTTCGAGATTAGGTTTTGTCACTCCGATTGTCGGAGAGGTATCTCTGGGCCCTCTCGGTAATGCACATCACTACAAGCTTTGCAAGCAATGTAGCTAATGAGTTAGTTACAGAATGATGCATTAGGTAACGAGTAAAGAGACTTGCCGGTAACGAGATTGAACTAGGTATTGGATATCGACGATTGAATCTCGGGCAAGTAACATACCGATGACAAAGGGAACAATGTATGTTGTTATGCGGTTTGACCGATAAAGATCTTCGTAGAATATGTAGGAGCCAATATGAGCATCCAGGTTCCGCTATCGGTTATTGACCGGAAACGAGTCTCGGTCATGTCTACATAGTTCTCGAACCCGTAGGGTCTGCACGCTTAAGGTTTCGATGACGGTTATATTATGAGTTTATGAGTTTTGATGTACCGAAGTTTGTTCGGAGTCCCGGATGAGATTACGGACATTACGAGGAGTCTCGAAATGGTCAACACATGAAGATTGATATATTGGAAGCCTATATTTGTATGTCGGAAGTGTTCCGGGTGAAATCGGGATTTTACCGGAGTACCGGGAGTTTACCGGAACCCCCCGGGGGCTTAATGGGCCTACATGGGCCTTAGTGGAGAAGAGAAGAGGAGGCAAGGGCTGGGCCGCGCGGCCCTCCCCCTAGTCCGAATAGGACAAGGAGAGGGGGGCGCCCCCCCCTTTCCTTCCTCTCTCCCTCCTCCTTCCCCCGGTGGGAGTAGTACTCCCCATGGCGCGCCCCCTCCTAGGCCGGCTGCCCCCCTGGCTCCTATATATACGGGGGCAGGGGGGCACCTCTAGAAACAACAATTGATCTCTTGATCTCTTAGCCGTGTGCGGTGCCCCCCTCCACCATACTCCTCCTCGATAATATTGTAGCAGTGGTTAGGCGAAGCCCTGCGATGGTAGAACATCAAGATCGTCATCATGCTGTTGTGCTGACAGAACTCTCCCTCGACACTCGCTGGATCGGAGTTCGAGGGACATCATCGAGCTGAACGTGTGCTAGAACTCGGAGGTGCCATAGTTTCGGTGCTTGATCGGTCGGGCCGTGAAGACGTACGACTACATCAACCGCGTTGTTCTAACGCTTCCACTTTTGGTCTATGAGGGTACGTGGACAACACTCTCCCCTCTCGTTGCTATGCATCACCATGATCTTGCGTGTGCGTAGGAAATTTTTGAAATTACTATGTATCCCCAACAGTGGCATCCGAGCCTGGTTTTATGCCTAGATGTTATATGCACGAGTAGAATACAAGTGAGTTGTGGGCGATACAAGTCATACTGCTTACCAGCATGTCATACTTTGCTTCAGCGGTATTGTTGGATGAAGCAGCCCGGACCGACATTATGCGTACGCTTACGCGAGACTGGTTCTACCGACGTGCTTTGCACACTGGTGGCTGGCGGGTGTCTGTTTGTCCAATTTTAGTTGAACCGAGTGTGGCTACACCCGGTCCTTGCGAAGGTTAAAACAACACTAACTTGACGAACTACCGTTGTGGTTTTGATGCGTAGGTAAGAACGGTTCTTGCTCAGCCCGTAGCAGCCACGTAAAATTTGCAACAACAAAGTAGAGAACGTCTAACTTGTTTTTGCAGGGCATGTTGTGATGTGATATGGTCAAGACGTGATGCTATATTTTATTGTATGAGATGATCATGTTTTGTAACAGAGTTATCAGCAACTGGCAGGAGCCATATGTTGTCGCTTTATTGTATGAAATGCAAGCGCCCTGTAATTGCTTTACTTTATCACTAAGCGGTAGCGATAGTCGTAGAAGCAATAGATGGCATAACGACAACGATGCTACGATGGAGATCAAGGTGTCGCGCATGTGATGACGGTGATCACGACGGTGCTTCGGAGATGGAGATCACAAGCACAAGATGATGATGGCCATATCATATCTCTTATATTGATTGCATGTGATGTTTATCCTTTATGCATCTTATTTTGCTTTGATTGACGGTAGCATTTTAAGATGATCTCTCACTAATTATCAAGAAGTGTTCTCCCTGAGTATGCACCATTGCGAAAGTTCTTCGTGCTGAGACACCACGTGATGATCGGGTGTGATAGGCTCTACGTTCAAATACAACGGGTGCAAAACAGTTGCACACGCGGAATACTCAGGTTAAACTTGACAAGCCTAGCATATAGAGATATGGCCTCGGAACACGGAGACCGAAAGGTCGAGCGTGTATCATATAGTAGATATGATCAACATAGTGATGTTCACCATTGAAAACTACTCCATCTAACGTGATGATCGGACATGGTTTAGTTGACTTGGATCACGTTATCACTTAGATGACTAGAGAGATGTCTGTCTAAGTGGGAGTTCTTAAGTAATATGATTAATTAAACTTAAATTTATCATGAACTTAGTCCTGGTAGTATTTTGCAAATTATGTTGTAGATCAATAGCTCGCGTTGTTGCTTTCATATGTTTATTTTGATATGTTCTTAGAGAAAAATTGTGTTGAAAGATGTTTGTAGCAATGATGCGGATTGGATTTGTGATCTGAGGTTTATCCTCATTGCTGCACAGAAGAATTATGTCCTTAATGCACCGCTAGGTGATAGACCTATTGCAGGAGCAGATACAGACGTTATGAACGTTTGGCTAGCTCCATATGATGACTACTTGATAGTTTAGTGCACCATGCTTAACGGCTTAGAATCGGGACTTCAAAGACGTTTTGAACGTCATGGACCATATGAGATGTTCCAGGAATTGAAGTTAATATTTCAAGCAAATACCCGAGTTGAGAGATATGAAGTCTCCAACAAGTTCTACACCTAAAAGATGGAGAAGAATCGCTCAACTAGTGAGCATGTGCTCATATTGTCTGGGTACTACAATCGCTTGAATCAAGTGGGAGTTAATCTTCCATATAAGATAGTGATTGACAGAGTTCTCTAGTCACCATCACCAAGTTACTAGAACTTTGTGATGAACTATACTATGCAAGGGATGACGAAAACGATTCCCGAGCTCTTCGTGATGTTGAAATTGACGAAGGTAGAAACCAAGAAACAACATCAAATGTTGATAATCGACAAGACCACTAGTTTCAAGAAAAGGGCAAAGGGAAAGAAAGGGAACTTCAAGGAGAATGACAAGCAAGTTGTCATTCCCGCGAAGAAGCCCAAAGCTGGACCAAAGCCTGAAACTGAGTGCTTCTACTACAAAGGAAATGGTCACTGGAAGCGGAAATGCCCTGAATATTTGGTAAATAAGAAGGATGGCAAAGTGAACAAGGGTATATTTGCTATACAGGTTATTGATGTGTACCTTACTAGTGTTTATAGTAACCCCTGGGTATTTGATACTTGTTCAGTTGCTAAGATTAAGTAACTCGAAACAGGAGTTACAGAATAAACAGAGACTAGTTGAGGGTGAAGTGATGATGTGTGTTGGAAGTGGTTCCAAAGATTAATATGATCATCATCGCACACTCCCTATACTTTCGGGATTAGTGTTAAACCTAAATAAATGTTATTTGGCGTTTGTGTTGAGCGTGAATATGATTTGATCATGTTTATTGCAATACAGTTATTCATTTCAGAGAATAATTGTTGTTCTGTTTACATGAATAAAACCTTCAATGGTCATACACCCAATGAAAATAGTTTGTTGGATCTCGATCGTAGTGATACACATATTCATAATATTGATGCCAAAAAATGCAAAGTTGATAATGATACTGCGACTTATTTGTGGCACTGCCGTTTGGGTCATATCGGTGTAAAGCGCATGAAGAAACTCCATAAAAGATGGATTTTCGGAATCACTTGGTAATGAATCATTTGATTCTTGCGAACCATGCCTTTTGGGCAAGATGACTAAAACTCCATTCTCCAAAACAATGGAACGAGCTACTGACTTGTTGGAAATAATAAATACCGATGTATGTGGTCCAATGAGTGTTGATGCTTGTGGCGAGTATCATTATTTTCTGACCTTCACAAATGATTTGAGCAGATATGAGTATATCTACTTAATAAAGCACAAGTCTGAAACATTTGAAAAGTTCACAGAATTTCAGAAGTGAAGTGGAGAATCATCGTAACAAGAAAATAAAATTTCTACAATCTGATCGTAGAGGAGAATATTGAGTTACGAGTTTGGCCTTCATTTAAAACAATGTGGAATAGTATCACAGCTCACGCCACATGGAACACCACAGCATAATGGTGTGTCCAAATGTCATAACCGCACTTTATTGGATGTGGTGCAATCTATGATGTATCTTACCGATTTACCCACTACTAGAAAAACCGCTACTAATGGCGCACCTAATTTGGCCATTAATGGCGCATCACTGGTGCGCCATTACTAGCACGCCATTAGTAATTTTTACTAATGGCGCACCAGTGGTGCGCCATTAGTATCTGGTATACTAATGGCGCACCACTGGTGTGCCATTAGTATAGGCTACGGTGCGCCATTAGTATGCCTCCCAGGGGCCATGTATACCCAGGTGCTTTGGCATACTAATGGCGCACGACCACGAGATGCGCCATTAGTAACCGCGGCATACTAATGGCGCACTGTCCAGTGATGCGCCATTAGTATGCTTTGTCATACTAATGGCACACTGTCATGTGATGCGCCATTAGTATGAATATTAGGTTTTTTTATTTTTTTTATTTTTTGTTTTTTGCACAGGTTACAAAATGTATAATTTGACAAAATATAGACAGCACACATCAACAACAGATTCATCGAATACAATAGAAGATTAGTCTTTGAATACAATTCATCATATTAGTCTCCGAATACAATTCATCATATTAGTCTCCGAATTGAAAAGACCGAACAAAGATAGAACATTATATTACAAGTCTCGAGACAGCGAGTAGCGAGTTTGTCTTCACATTACAAGTCGATATCGATCATCTAAACTACCATCACATAGAAGAGAGCTGCAGTCATCACGATGAGCATCATCACGATGAAACTCGTCTTCATCCGGTTCCTCCAACGCTCCCTCCCCTCTCCCGCTAGATAGCGGGCGTATCTAGATTCGGCCTCGGCCCTAGTGGTGTACCCTTTGTAACTGTTACCGCTGAATCGGTGAACCTGTCTCCGACACTCCTCCCAGTCATCGTAGACTCCGGGAACCTTACCCTTGTACACGACACACGTCGGCATCGCTATGCACTAGCCAAATGAAACGTTAGTACCAATTCACAGACAATACATAAGCAATATATAAGTATGCAACAGAACGATCGGAAGAGAAAAGCAAGACATTAATAGCATCGATTACATCTAAGTTGAATGACTCTCGAAACCAAAGAGACATACTACCAGTTCATTAAATTTTAATTACAACATCAGCCAATCGATTTTTCAGAACTAGACACAGCATCACTGCTTTCGACTCGACTCAAGGGACCGGAGCATGGATGAAGCCGCCGTCTATCGTGGGAGTCATGAAATAACGGTGGTTGTCAGCCTGCATTTGTAGCATTGTGTCGATGTCACTGTTGGACGGTTGATTGTTGAGGTAGAACTGCCCCGAGGTACAAAGGACATCTTGATGGATGATTTCCGCAAACTCTGACTGGATGCGAAAGAATTCTTGTCGGAGGTCCGCGTCCTGGATTGCCGACACGCTCTTTGCCCAATCTTTGAGTTTACTCGGTAGCAGAAGTTGATGATGGTCCCGTACGATCGCCCGCATGTGATGGATGGCGTAGTAGGCACCCTTCTGACCGCCAGGCGGCTGCTTGACGCAGCAGAACATCGTATTGTGGGAGAACACATGCTTGCCGTACTTACGAATAGGCCTGGTGAAGGTGCCTCCAGATTTGGCGTAGCCGGGGAGAACATCATCAAGAACCTTCTTGACATTTGTGTTGTCTACGTTCGACTGACGGTCCGGGTCGAAATACGTGGCCATGGAATATTTGGGGCTTAGGAGGATGAGCGTGCAACGTGTGTCACTGCAGAAAACACGGAATGTTAAAAGAAAAACGATCGAAATGTAAGAATTCATATGTTACGGGCCGGTTGAGGGGAGGACTTACTCGGGAAAGTAAGGCACGAGGAAGTTATCCTTATCTTGGTTTGCCAGAATGACGCCTTCGAGGTAAGAACTCGCGACTTGCCGGTCCCCAGCGCTGCCCAAGATCTTGGCACGCATGTAGAAGGGGTCGACTATCACGATGTCCGGGGTCTTGTCGCGAATGATCCGCATCTCCATACTCAGCGAAAATAGCCGAACGAAGGTGTAGTGCAGCGGATGAAGGTTCAACATAGCGTGGATGTCATCAAAATGCAGGACGATCGTACGCCTGATGGAGTTATCCAGAAAGCCCTTGCCCTCTGGCACCTTGGCCGTGAAAACTGGGTATGCCACATCCTTCTCCCTGAGACGCCGCTTCTCCAAAGAAAGAACACTATCATGCAGACTCCGCATAGCACCGGTTGCAGCATTGAGCATATTTGTCAGTAGCATCGCCCTACCCGCCACATGCACCCTCCTCGAGATATCCTGCGGTGAAGGTGGCCCGTCCTGAGCACGGATCGTACTCTGTGCCGGCTGGCTCGCACCCTTCTTAGTCTTTCTTTTGCGTGCCTTCTTATTCTCCTGTAATGGGACCGAGTTTTGCTCATAGACCGCCTTCTTGAGTGTGTTGGGGCTGATAATATTTCGCACCTCGCCTATCTGAGGCTCGGTGAAGTCGGCAGCTGGAGGCGTCTCCTGAGAGCTGAACGCCAGACGGCGCCTGTTGCAACTTGGCTTCTCCGCGGTACCAGCTAGATCGCACATGTCTTTTGTTGGGTTTGGTTCTTGAGAAGGAGGCCCCATGAAGTCGCCATCGTACCCATGATCGGCAAAGTACTGATCGACGTTGCCAAATGTATCATCGTCGTCGTCATCGTCGTTCTGATCCTGTGCCATATGCATGTTTGGATCCAGTGGCACAGGGATGTCCGGCACCGTTGCGGCGGTCTTGCCATGGGGCCGACTTGGCGCCGGCACGACCGGCGGTGTTGTCTTTGGGGTGGTGTCCCCCGCCCCCAAACGAATCTGGCTCTTCAGCCAAAGCAGGGGCCAGCTCAAGCATGCACTGAGGGTCATCACGTCATCATCGTCGGCCCCGACGGGTCGAATCGGAGGTAACAACTCGTCGCAGCCTGGCAGCACCCGAACCAGTTGAACCCTAAACAAGTTGGGTGGCATCTGGGTACCGTGGAACAAGGGGTTGCCTGGTTGAACTATTTTGCCCTTGGCGACATCGACCAACTCGTTGTTCACGAAGTGGAGGAGAGTGCACGGAACGTCGGCGGCGCCCTGCGAAAACATGTAGGGCATCAGGGATGCCCAGTCAAAGGCAAGGAGATGAAGTCCTCGGCTGAGAGAGGCTTAATTAGTTACCGTGATGATGGCGTCGAGCTCGGCTAATGTAGAGGCACCGCCAACGGCGGGCGTGCAGTTGACGGAGGGGCCGCTTGCTGCAGAGGTGCCGACCGGCGTACACGCGGGTGCATTAAGCTCCCGTGCCGGCGTCGGAGACACCAATGTCGCCTCCGCCGGAGGCACCAATGGCCCCGCCATCGCATTATGCGAGTTGCTAGCCGTGAAGCTAGGAATCGGGGGCGGCCCCTGTTGGCCGCCCGCAATCCACGCACTCAACCCCGAGATCAAGGTAGGCACAATGGCGGTGATCGTCGCTCCGAGTCGTTGTTCCACTTGCTCTTGGACAATCTCCAGAATCTGTGCCACCTGTGCCTTGAGTTCTTGAACCTCTCGCGCCTGGCTTTCCGAGCTGGTCTTTTTCTCCTTCCGCACACCAGCGGTATAGTATGACCCCCATTTTGTCGACAAGCCTTTGCCGGCCACACGACCAGCTGACGTCGGCTTACTGAGCTTATCCTTGTTCTTCATTACATTCAACCCCCTATTTAGAGTGGTGTCCCAAGGGTTGCTCTTAGTCGACCCCGTGCTACTGCTTTCAGTCGCCTGCGGAAGGAATGTGAACCATTTAGAAATTTGGCTTCATTAATTAGAATGCAACCATATGGAGCTAATTACGCGGGGGTGTATTCCTTACCAGAACAAGCTCAAGCTGCCTGTTCTTCGGATCCGTGGTAAGCTCCTTTGTTTTCGGGTCCTTCTTGTACCGGGCCCTGACAAAGTTCCTGGTCTACTTGTCACCGTATTTATCGAAGAGGGGCGGTAGGCCTTGCTCGGCACGGTCCGCCTCCTCCTTGTCCCATATAGGCTCCGCCACTCTGTAACCGCCGGGACCGAGTGTGTGTTCCCCTATGTTCAGCTCCCGCATTTGTTTCCCCCACTCACTTGATTGGGAGTTTCGGTGCTCGAGCAATTGATCTTGAAGTCGTTGTAGTCATCTTCGATGATCGAAGGATTTTTCTCCTTGATCTTCTGATAACTCTCACCTTTCTCGATCATTCTCTTCACATTGCTTTTCCAAGTAGACAGGGCCTTGCTCATCTTCGTGAGGGCAGCATTGTTCACTTTATTCCCTTTGAGGCTTGTGTTTGCAAATTCAGCGGGGAACTTGTATCGTTCGTGCAGCTTCGTGAAGAGGAGGTTGCGCAAATTCCCTCTGTCAGGATGCCTCAGGTTCTCGGTGTTGATCGAGACGGTGCACCGAACAATGCACCCGAGCTGAAGCGTGTACCGCTTGACTATTCGTTCGGGCGCCGTTGGATTCCCATTGGAGTCCACTTCAGTAAGTTCCTCCTTGAGGGTGCGGAGCACGGTCGGGCGCCGGTCCTTCCGTTGCCTCTTCGGTTGGCGGCCATCTGTGCGTGCGCCGCCATCATCAGTGGTGGCATCCTCGGCGGCACCATCAGTGGTGGCATCACTGTGGTCATCCTCTGCGGCACCATCAGTGGTCTCTGGATCGGTGGGGAAGGCGGCGGCCTCATACAAGTGAGGTTGTTCCTCCATCTCCTGGGACAGCTCCCAGAATGCCTTGCCGCCCGAACCCCCGGCCTCATCGTTGTGGGCCATGTTTCTCTCTAAATAGAAACAAAGTTTGGTCAAAAAGTTGGTTATTGTCAAGGAACAAGATCATGGTCTCATCATTTAGGGTTTGTCGACACCGAGGCATCCTAAAATCTAAGCTTTTATCATTGAGGGTTTTTCGACGCCGAGGCACCCTAAAAGCCTAAGCTTTCATCATTTCGGTTTTATCATTTAGGCATTAGTCACAAGTACGCCGGGGCACTTGATCCTACTTAATTAACTACTATGATACCCCGGCCCATGCATTAGTCACAAGTACCCCATATGTCCTATTTTAGCAAAGTCATGCTAAAATTCACGGAAAATTTCAGCATGACCTTTGCTGAAAATAGGACATATGGAGTACCCGAATTTGCCGGAACGGAAGTTAATCGACATTCCGGCAAACTCAAGGGCCTCTCGGGGTACCTGCAAAATCATTATCCCAGGTGGACATGGATGCAATGTCACATGTCACATGGATCCCACACCCACAGGAGCTGGTGAAGCTTCATGTGTATTTCACGAAAACCAGCCTGACTAAAGAGCTTTATGTAGAAAACAAATCACTCCACCAGCTCACACAGGATCATCCCTCTAAGCAATTACTCAAAATGGGCACTAGCAGCAAAAAGGGAAAATGCAATTTATGGCACATAGATGTTGATCCACTGACATTCATAAATTTCAGAAGAGAAAACAGCAGACATTGCGCATGCAGTATTTACTGCTAACCAGGGAGAAGAGGTTCTTATTTTCACTCCCAACAACAAGCAGGAAAACGTCTACATTGATGCACTCGGACGAAGAAAGTGTAGCATACATATAGTTCATATTCAGTTTTTGAGACACCAACAATTAAGAACCTACAGACAAGTATTAAGAGAGCAGCTACACTAGGATTAAAGAAATTGACTCCTAACTACTACCCAGTTCAGCGTTGAGACTCCACCAATTAAGGTCCTACATAGTAATAGACCATCTAAAATAGCATTCCACTACTACCCACTACAAGCAGTATGTGCTAAACTAGCATGTCACTACTACAGACTAGATTGGAAACTGGGTCCTAGCAGCTACATATTCAGTTTGCAACATAACCAATCAAGACCCTACAAGGTGCCACTTGTTCATCCTACCAAGAACAGCAGCATCCAGAAAAGCCCCATATTTCATGCACTCTGCTTCTACACAAATGTGCTCTGCTCCTAGATAGTTTCAGTTCAGATCTGATTACTCATTGCTCTTATCCTGGTTTAGATCTTGTGGTAATTAAAACAATGTCCGTATATGCAATTGCAGACCAAAACAAAACTACAATTAACAGCCCCTGTTTTATTGCAAGTAAATTTGCTATCTTATACTCCCTCCTCTCTGGATTAGAGATCCTGCGTGTAAATCTAGGTTGTCTATTTTACCAACATAACAATACATATCACAAAAGTTATACCGTTAGTAGAAAGTACAATAAATCTTCAGCAAGAACCAGTAAGGTCCATATAGCGCTCTGGCTCCAACTATATCATGTTTTATTTAAACACAGTATGTTTCAATTCCTCCTCTATACAAATCTTGAGCAAGGACCAACATATCTATATTACTATATAGTGTACGAGTTTTGAAGATTTGAATCTCAATGATAGGAAAGAATCTGAACCGTTGATATAGTCCATCGAATGGTCCAAAATGTTGGGATTCACATCTACAGTGCCAGCTACAATGCATCTGCAGTATAGTAAAGATTCTGCTGTTTTCCAGAACCATCTACAAACAAGAAAAGTTCACCTGCTTGCTACTATTGTGCATTTGTGTGTGTAGCAGGCCGAACCGAGCATACAAATAGACAGGCAGTCTGCGGCAGTGTGCACACTAATCACGTTGGCAAGGAACGAGGTGATGTTTTGGCCTTTTGGGACAGTTCTTAGAGTTGGATGTACTATAAGATACTACTTGGGGATGGCTTGAGAAGTATTCAATGGTGGTTAGCGCATATGCATATCTGATGGAATGATTAGAGAGTTTTTGGATGGAGAAAAAGAAGCAAGATAGTCTCGACCATGGAACACAGCGATGAACATTTCCTTTCTGAAAAATATTGAAGGGGGCTGGAAATAAGAAAAGAAACTTTTGTTATACCTCGCAAAAAAACTTTGGTTGTATATGAGAAAATATACTGGAATAAAATAAATATGGAAATTGATCTATCCAGACTTATTATATGCAAACCCGTTTATGTTTCATTTTTCATTTTTAATAAAATTTATAGTTTGAGAATTGTTCTTCTCACATTGTAATAACTCATATATATCTCAATGGACGACTAATAGAATTACTTTATTGCTTGCTGTAGGGGGCAAAAAGTAGATACGTTTTCAACATTGTGATAATCAACAATGAAATCAATCACAGCAACTAAATATCACAGCAACATTGTGATAAGTTTTCAACATTGTGATAATCAACATTGTGATAATCAACCGGACTAGAGATATCGGGAACTAAACTATCAACGAAATCAATCACAACAACTAAATCGATCCAGCACAAAAACAAAACGATAAAGATCACCAAATGGAGTACTACAGCTCCTGCACCTGCTTCTGTTATGTTTGGCTTGATAAGGAAGATATGTAGGCGTGACATAATTTTTACTAAGTTGCAGCAGCAACTCATGATGAACTTGGTTTGCAGTGTGCTATATATATGGACTGCCCAATCCAATCCTAGTACTTACTGAAATATACTACTAGGTGCTTATTTGTTAGTCTGTGCTTTGCATTCTGGATTTGCAGTGGCAAATTTAGGCGAATCCCAAATGTTTTGAAAACTGATCACACTCATCACTGACTGACTGACTGTTTGAATAGCAAAATTACAGGTCCGGGTAATACTAGTATCTTCTGGGGTGTCTCTGCTAGCTTAACAATTCAATTGGTACAGACAGTTTGCTGATAGAGGACCAGAGAGGAGGAAGAATAGAAGGGGGTGGGGGACTCACCTATGTTTGTTGTAGCCGAGGCTGAAGCACCACTAGTCAGAGCCAAAGCGACGTGGCCTCCCGGCGTCGTCCTCGTCCTGGTCGCTCGCCGGCGCGCTCTGCCTGTAGAGCAGAGACGACACTAGGGTCAGCTAGATGGAGACGGGAGGTACAAGAAGGATCCACAGCAGCAGCACCTTCTCCTCCTTGGATGAAAGGGCCGGAACTCACCAGGGTGAGGCGTCGAGGCGGCGTCAGGGCGGCGTCGAGGCGGCGTCGGGGTGTGGAGGCGGCGTCGGGGCGTCGGGGC